>NC_141007.1:69697562-70025594 GCF_052327205.1 Somniosus microcephalus | reverse complement strand
CTCAGACTGCAACTGATCTGTACAGATTACTACTTAGCGTTATATACAGGTGTGGTCACTGCCGGTACTACAGTATACATGAGCTGTAAAAAGTCGTTCCCCCCCTTAAAGGTACATGCATTACAGACACAAAGCTGGGTGGGCGTGTGTGCTGTGAGGAGGATGCCGAGAAAACACAGGATGATTTGGATAGGTTGGGTGATTGGGCAGAAGCATGGCAGATGCAATATAAAGTGGATAACCTCACATTTATCCACTTTGGTGGCAAAAACAGGAAGGCAGATTATTATCTGAATGGCAATAGATTGGGCGAAGGGGAAGTGCAACGAGACCTGGGTGTCCTTGTGCACCAGTCGCTGAAGGTAAACATGCAGGTGCAGCAGGCGGTTAAGAAGGCAAATGGTATGTTGGCCTTCGTAGCGAGAGGGTTTGAGTACAGGAACAAGGATGTCTTGCTGCAGTTGTACAGGGCCTTGGTGAGACCACATCTTGAGTATTGTGTGCAGTTTTGGTCGCCTTATCTGAGGAAGGATGTTCTTGCCATGGAAGGAGTTCAGCGAAGATTCACAAGGCTGATACCTGGGATGGCAGGTATGACGTATGAGGAGAGATTGGGTCGATTGGGCTTGTACTCGCTGGAGTTTAGAAGAATGAGAGGGGATCTCATTGAAACATAAAATTCTGACATGACTGGACAGACTAGATGCCGGAAGGATGTTCCCGATGGTCGGGGAGTCCAGAACCAGGGGTCACAGTCTAAGGATAAGGGGTATGCCATTGAGGACAGAAATGAGGAGGAATTTCTTCACCCAGAGAGTGGTGAACCTGTGGAATTCTCTGCCACAGGAGGCAGTAGAGGCCAATTCATTAAATATATTCAAGAAGGAGTTAGATATATTTCTTAAGGCTAAAGGGGTATGGGGAGAAAGCAGGGACCGGGTACTGAATTTGGATGATCAGCCATGATCACATTGAATGGTGGAGCAGGCTCGAGGGGCCGAATGGCCTACTCCTGCTCCTATCTTCTATGTTTCTATGAGTGATGGAGAAAGAAAGTGGATGAGAGGGGGAAGGACGGGGAAAGGGGAGTGAGAGGGTGAAAGTGGGTGAGGGGGACAAAGGTGAGAGAGGGGGCAGGAGGGGGAAAAGGGGATGTGAGGGGGAAGGGTGAGCGGGGGAAGGAGCGAGAAAAGGTGGTGAGGGGGTGAGCGGGGAAGGGGGGAGAAAAGGTGGTGAGGTGGAAAACGGGATGAGAGGGAAAAGGGGATGAGGGAGGGGGGAAAAGGATGAGAGTGGGGAAAGGGGGTGAGGGGGAAAAGAATTGGGGAAAAGGGATGAGGGGAGGAGGAAAGGGTGAGGGGTAGGAGGGGGGAAAGGGAGAAGGAGGGGTAAAGGGAGTGAGGGGGAAGGAGGGGAAAAGTGGGTGAGGGGGAAGGTTGGCGAAAGGGGGATGGGAGGGGGAAGGAAGGGGGAAAAAGGGATGAGGGGGAAGGAGGGAGAAAAGATGTGAGAGGGGGATGAGGGGAGAAAAGGGGATGGTGAAGTGGGAAAAGGGGACAGGATGGTAGGGGGAAGGAGGATGTGACGGGAGTGAAAAAGGATGGGACTGATGGGATGGAGTGGAGGGGAGATGAAGCGTGGAGGGGGAGAAAGTTTTCAGTGTGTTTTGGAATGGCTGTTGTGACCCATTTGAGAGATGTACTGTATACTGAACTCGTATACCACGGGATGACATGTTTTACGGAAAATAAACTGGGTGCAGCTTTGCTTATGTTGTGAAAAGTTTATATTCCATGAGCTGATATGTTTGTACTACAAGCCTGTGTTACATAATTTTAATGCAGTCTGTACTTTTTACGGTATTAAGGCATTTTTAATGTTTATTAATAGAATCATGCCATGTTACAACACAGATGCAGGCCATTTAACCAATGAAGCCTATGCTGGTATTTTTTTCATCATTATAAGCCACTTAGTCTAAACCCACTCTCCTGCTTGCTTCATATATATGCTCTAATGTTTTTCTTTTTCAAGTAATTATCTAAATTCTTTCAAAAGAGCTTGTGCATTCTGCTTCAACAAAGAGGGCTCAACATGGGTAGCGACTAAACTTCTATGAAGAGTAGTGGAGGTGAAAATCTTTTAAGAAGGAAAGAACTTGCACTTTTATTATGCTTTTCACGACCATGTGATGTCCCAAAGTGCTTTAGTGCTAATGAAGTACTTTTTTTGAAGTGTAGTCACTGTTGTAATGTAGGGAAACATGGCATCTAATTTCCGCACAGCAAGGTCCCACAAACAATGAGATAATGACCAGATAATCTGTTTGTGATGCTGTTGAGGGATAAATATTAACCAGGACACTAAGGTGAACTCCCCTGCACTTCTTTGAATAATGCAATGGGATTTTTTATGTCCAACTGGGAAGGCAGACGGGGTCTCGGTTTAACATCTTATCCGAAAGATGGCAGCTCTTGACCGTGCCGAACTCCCTCAGCACTGCACTAAAGTGTCAGCCTAGATTATGTGCTCAAGTCTCTGTGATTGAACTTGAACCTAACCCACTACCTTCTGAACAATTGGATGCTGAAATGCAGGGACTACTGGATCTTTCTGGGTTGATGAATTAAGTTGGGCTGAATGGCTTTCCTCAGCTGTAATTATACTGTGGTACTGTGAACAACAATTTATGGCAGAGTATTCCACATTTTAGCTGTCCTCCTGTATAAAGATTTTTTTTCTAATTCTTTTTATGATCAATTTGTGTCTTGTTGCTGTCCTGCTGACCAGTGGAAGCATTCTCACAATTTGCTTATTGATCTTGTGTCAAATCACTGCTCCACCTTCTCAGCTCCATTTATATTTTAAAAAAGACCTAACTTCTCATATCTCAATAACTCTAAACCATTATCCTTGGTAACAGCAATGCTGTACCCTTTCCATTGGTTTTATTTCCTCCCATAATGGGGCACCCAAAACCATTCTTTAAATACAAGTTCAACATTACCTACTTCCTATTGTGTTTAGTCTCTATATATAAAACCAAGGGTTCCACTTACTTTTTTAAATGGCAATTTATGCCTTCAACAACAACTTGTATTTTATATAGTGCCTTTGATGTAGATAAAATATCTCATGGTGCTTTATAGAGGTGTTGCTGACAATTTCAATAACCTGCAGATCAGCATACCATGGGCAGTAATGTTTTGGATGATCTCAAGTTATGTAGGGTAGAAGTTGGGAGGCCGGCCAAGAGAGCATTGGAATAGTGAAATCTAGAGGTAACAAAAGCATGGGTGAGGGTTTCAGCAGCAGATGAGCTGAGGCAAGGGCGGAGTCAGGCAACGTTAGAGGTGGAAGTAGGTGGTCTTGGTGATGGAGCAGATCTGTGATCAGAAGCTCATCTCGGTGTCAGATAATAGCACCAAGGTTGTGAATGGTCTGGTTCAGCCTCAGACAGTTACCAGGAAGTTTGTGGCGGGGACCGAATGGCTTGGGTCTTCCCAATATTTAGTTGGAGGAAATTTCTACTCATCCCGTATTGTATGTCAGACAAGCAGTGTGGCATGACGGAAAAGATTGCAGCCAGTCAGTATAACGAGGTTCACATGATGGCTGGATAAATGCACTGTGTGGTATACTAGTGAACCATAGGGAACAAGAAAATCAGGTATTCAGCCTCTCTTCTATGATGTGTTAACTGATTTCAGACAGGATGATAGCGGGCACTGCAGTGGTTCTTAAATTCCTGGTCGAAGGTGGGGGAAAATCTGCCACCGTTCCTGTTCCTGATGGCTGTCATGCATATTCTGAAAAACTGGCTTAAGTCTGTGCTACTTAAACGAATGTGTACAAGGCTTCTCCATAGCGACCTGCAAATACTCACATCAACATTGGCAGCCATTGTATACCTCACCTAAGTGAATGTTTTATGCGTGAGCCTAGATACGTGTCACTAGGGGCATCACAGCTAAGCCTGATTTCTTCCTCACCTGATATCCACATATATAATTTCCAACATGGTACATAGTTCATTGGATATCAATTAGGAGTGGGAACCCTGGATGATATTTTACCCCCGCCCCAGGTATGCCATGACAAATTATAGCCTTGGCTGCCCTTAGCTGAGATTACCTAACTCATTACAAACCACAAATTAATAAACTTGTAGCATAGAACTGCACTGTACAGTGTCAGCTGTGGCTCAGTGGGTAGCACACTTGCCTGAGTCAGAAGGTTGTGGGGTTCAAGTCCCACTTCAGCACATAAATCTAGGCTGACACTCCCAATGCAGTTCTGAGGGAGTGCTGCACTGTTGGAGGTGCTGTCTTTTGGATGAGACGTTAAACCGAGGCCCTGTTTGCGCTCTCGGGTGGATGTAAAAGATCCCATGGCACTATTTTGAAGAAGAGTAGGGGAGTTCTCCCCAGTGTCCTGGCCAATATTTATCCCTTAACCAACATAACTTTAAAAAAAAACAGATTATCTGGTCATTATCACATTGCTGTTATGGGACCTTGCTGTGCGCAAATTGGCTGCCACGTTTCCCACATTTCAACAGTGACTCCACTTCAAAAGTACTTCATTGGCTGTAAAGCGCTTTGAGGTGTCCGGTGGTCGTGAAAGGCGCTATATAAATGCAAGTCTTTCTTTTACAGTAATTTTAATCACTGAACTCGTGGAGGGACGATAAAAAAACCTTCTAATTATCATAGCAGTGACGAATATGAGAACCTGTAGTTTTGTTTTAAACAATGTACTAATAACTCGAGCAAGGTTTTGGGAAAGGGGGAAAATGTATTTATTATTGTGTATAAACTTTACTTGTATTTACAAATTTTGTTTATTTTACTACAGATGTTTTGTGACATTAAGACCACTCTTGCCAGTATGATTGATGCCAAAAATTCAGATATGACAGCAAATCACTTGGATCATTTTACAGTACATTTCTACCTTTGTGAATCCTTATGAATAAACCTCGCCATCATGGGATTAATGATTATGAAACTTCCTGTTCGGTCATTCCTGAAGCAATGGAAGGTCTCCGATAAAATATTTCCACAAGATCGGCAGATCCTTGGCCTTTGGCTGGTGTCAAGAAAATACATTAAACCTACTTTTGACCTTTCTGGATTTACTGAAACACTGATTGAGCTTTGCCAGAGTAGGCATTTTATAACTGGAGATATAATTACCCGAGACGCTCTCGTCAATGGTTGGTACAATTATGGACATTTGGGAATGGAACTCAAGAAGAACCTGGCCACTAAGTGGTGGGACTCCGTGGTATTATCTAGAGAGCAGGTATTTGGAGTGGAGACTCCTCATAGGTTGATGGGATGTCAGAATTCAGACAATAGGTCAGTGAGGCTGATAGAGACTGCAGCATTGCAAGTACCATTAGGCAACAAAGACCTGAATAAGGAAGAAATTGTTGCTTCACTAAAAGACTTATTGAAGGAGAGCACCATACTACGTCCTAACCTCTTGCAAGGTACGATAGCGTCATTAGTTTTTAGTTTAAACTGTTTTTCCCACTCCATTCCCTGTAGTGCAGCACTTTTTATCCTAGAATAAAGTGAAAATGTAACTAATTAAAAAAATGTCAGTTTATACCACCTATCTCTCCTCCCCCTTTGTTGTCTCTTGAACTGTGGTAAGCTGTGTGGCTTATCCAACACAACAGGTACGGTGTTGTGTTACTAATTATCGAAGTTGTTACAGCACTGACAATATTGCAATAATTGCACTAAGCAATGCTGACTTTGCATTTATGTAGGATGATGGGAGGCTGGTAGCAATAATGCCTAAAGTTGCATAGGTAAAATATGAGTTGGAATTGTGATTGAATCCCTGGCTTATATCTCATAGATTTTCTGAAACCTAAACCTTTTCAAAACCTTTCTCAGTACTGATTTTGACTGTCAAAAGCGCAATCTTTTATACATTTGATTTCACAAAGTAAGACTCCTGTTCCACCGATTCTGTGGCTTGAACAATTGACATGTTCCATTCTGTCACAAGGATTCACTATTGGGTGTTATTCACTTTGGACATACATGTCAAGGACTTATAATGGTCGTTTTAATTAGTTAATGATAGGTCTGGCTGCTGCTAAGCTGTTCAACTCCCTTTTTTTTCTCAGTCTCAAATTACTATTAAGACAGTAAACCAGATAAAAATAGCTTTCCTTGGGGAAATTTCCAATTATTCCTTATCTGGCCAGACACCATGGCCCATATATCCAATGGCCTCGACAGACCTGTTTTCTTCTGCAATTATAAGACTCTTGTTTGTCTCATTGTTGAGAGCGAGGGTTCATTTTCTCAGAATTGTAGTATTAGCCCTTTTGGTTCCCAGAATTCAACTGTGTGGTTTAAGACACCACTTTTTAGACCACTTTCACTACACTCTTTTTGTACCTGCTGTTTGCTTAGTGAGAACTCGAACTTGCGCTTGTCACTTATCTAATGATCAATTCATAGTATTAAAGGGTTGGGTAAAGACAAGAGCATAAGAAATAGGAGCAGGAATAGGCCACTTGGCCCCTCGAGCCTGCTCTGCCATTCAGTAAGATCATGGCTGATCTTGGGCTCAAAGCCACTCCCCCGCCCGCTCCCCATAACCCTTCAACCGCTTATCTTGCAAAAATTTGTCTATCTCCACCTTAAATGTATTTGATGACCCAGCCTCCACAGCTCTCTGGGGCAGAGAGTTCCACAGATTTACGACCCTTGGAGAAGAAATTCCTCCTCATCTCAATTCTAAAAGGGTGACCCTTTATTCTAAAACTGTGCCCCCGCGTTCTAGATTTCCCCATGAGGGGAAACATCCTCTCTGCATCTACCTTGTCATGTCCCCTCAGTATCTTTTATGTTTCAATAAGATCACCCCTCATTCTTCTAAATTCCAATGAGTATAGGCCCAGCCTGCTCAACCTTTCTTCATAAGTCAACCCCCTCATCTCTGGAATTAACCTAGTGAATCGTCTCTGAACTGCCTCCAATGCAAGTATATCCTTCCTTAAATAAGGAGACCAAAACTGTACGCAGTACTCAAGGTGTGGTCTCACCAATACCTTGTACAGTTGTAGCAGGACTTCCCTGCTTTTATACGCCAACCCCTTTGAAATAAAGGCCAACATTCCTTTGCTGTTTTGATTACTTGCTGTACCTGCATGCTAACTTTTTGTGTTTCATGCACAAGGACCCCCAGGTCCCTCTGAACTGCAGCATTTTGTAATCTCCATTTAAATAATAATTTGCTTTTTTATTTTTCCTGCCAAAGTGTATAACCTTGCACTTTCGCACATTATACTCCATCTGCTAAATGTTTGCCCACTCACTTAGCCTGTCTATATTCATTTGCAGGTTATTTGAGTCCTCTGCACAACTTGCTTTCCCACGTATCTTTGTATCATCCGCAAACTTGGCTACATTACACTTGGAATACCTGGAAGTGTCCCCAAGGAGGTCTACTTTTATCTGGTTTTCTGTCTTATAGTAATTTGAGAGAAAGTGATAATATGTGGGATGGAAGATTGTAACTAAGTCCGCTCTCTATGGCAGACTTGACTATGTAATAGCCGAGGGAGGCATGTCTCTCTTACTCCAGCCAATCTTTTCATCAATGGGACTTGGAGGGGCATATCTGTCACTGGGAGTTTGAGTTCATTTCACTCCATTCCAATAACAATGCAAGGCAATTCCCCTCAAAATAAGATGGTCCCAGCTGGAGAAACAGTGGGAAGTTTGCCAATGCTCTGTGTGGGTAAGCTGCACAATTTAAGCTGAATTAATACCTGCAGTCTGCATTTGGGGGGAGTGGGGTGATTGGTGTCACTGTGGAATTGCTCTTGTTAAGCTATGCCTATGCCCTTTGAACTAGGGTAAGTGAGTAGTCCCTAGAGAGGAGAGTGTATACACTTCACATTGGGTCAATAGGAACTCTACCTATGTGGATTTCTCAGTAGCCTGATTTGGTGACTATTAAGAATGATAGGTGTTTGTGCATGTGAGGCAACATAAAATTTCCTTTGTAAATAACTCTCCCCACATACAGGTTGAAGATAAAGAAGCTCACCTGTTGAGATTTTATTATTCTTGTGGTTTTCATTGTGAAGATGTCTGAAGGTTTGACTGCAGAGGTCTGTTTCAGCATGTTGAATGCCCAAACCTATGCAGCAGAGAAATGTTAGTCAACCTCCTTCTCTTTGTGGTTCTTGCAAAGTGCTTTGAGTAAGCACGAGACAGTTGAGTATACAGAACAGACTTCATTCATAGAGTATAGATGATCAGTCCATACAATACAAAGGGTAGCAATTTGGGTTTCTCTCTCTCTCTCTCTCTCTCTCTCTCCAACTACCTGACTTAGCCTTGCAACTTCACCCTCTTTATACACTGGTTGTTTACCACAAAGATGGTATTACGTGTGCAGACAGACCGTCGGACTGCTCACTCCTTTTTTGAGATATTTCAAAGTTATGTTATTCTACATTAATCACTCATGGTCGATGTTTGTTGTAGCCAGCACTCCCTTGCATTCCAGTTGATAAGCAGGCATCTGGAGTGGAATAGATCCTGATTATTCATGTTCTGTTCTCTTGTGGTCCACCGGCTAGTTATGGCTACTATACTCTTAATTTGATTATTAACCCTTAACTCTCCAACATGTCCAACAAGAAATAAGATTTTGATTCATGAGTACGAGCTGAATTTGAATCTAAGTTCTAGAGGTGAAAAGATAGTGTTAATTCTCTGCACCAGGAAAGGGTTTTCAATTACTTAATTTCATCCCAACGGTGTACGCTGAACTATAAGAGTAATAGGATGTGAGATTTTGCATGCAGTTTCCCTCAATGGCAAGTTTCGGATATTGGTTCTGCTCGCAGTGAGGAGCTTAAAGAAAGGACGGGTGGGGAAATAATAAAACAACTTACAAAAAAGTACCAGTACAGTACCAGCTGATGGCAGCACTGAACTGTTTAATCTCGACCTGCAGTCGCATCAGCTGTGATTTAAAAAAATATATATTTTAATAGAAATTGAGCTATAGGATTGTACCTTTACAGGATAAACTCAGTTTTTTAATTTAAGAAACACAAGTTGAAAAGAGTAGAATAGAAAATCAGGAAGTCTAGCTTATGTGATGATAATCTTGGGTTTTTAAAAGTCTGAAAATTGTAGGAGGGACGAAAGACTGAGGTATATGAGAAGGGAAAGAATGAGTTGGTATATATGTGATGTCTTGATTTCAAAACTGAGGATGAGGGGAAGAGAAAGAACATCTGAGGGCAACATAATTAAGGCTTATGAAGAACAAAAGAGAAAAGTTGTCTCTGGCTTGAGGTAAAGTCACCTTCTGGGCTATACAGACCAAGAAAGTCCCAAGCTCAGTCACTGGTTTGTGCTGAGTTGGCTTATCTCAGTCATGGCAATGATAGATGTGCCACAATTGGTCTCAGTATTCTGGCTTAGGAATGGGAAACTTGAGCAGGGTTCCCACTACCAATTGCTATCCATTGGCCCTACTTGAAGTGCCAGTGGGTGAACTACATAGAATATAGTTGCATAGTATTTACAGCACAGAAGCAGGCCATTCAGCCCAACAAAGTCCATGCCAGTGTTTATGCTCCACAAGAGCCTCCTCCCACCCTTCTTCTAACCCCATTAGCATATCCTTTTTATTCCTTTCTCCCTCATGTGTTTATGTAGCTTGCACTTAAATGCATTTATGCTATTCGCTTCAACTACTCCTTGTGGTAGCGAGTTCCACATTCTAACCACTCTCTGGGTAAAGTTATAGGAATGGTGTTTATGATTGAAAGGCAAAACTACATTTCAGTAGTACTCTGCTATCCTTTCTTTAACGGAAAGGCAACACGTTCCCTCACAGTGGAGGCTGTCATTTCTTGATGTGTGACCACAGATTAACACAGGTTTTTTGGTTTGTAATTTAGGCCAGATGACACGTGACATTATCAGTCAGAGTCTGTAAGAGAGACCTTTTTTAACACTGGCTCCCAGGAGTCGCAGTAGCTATCTACCCTCTGAGCATTACCATTATCCAATATCTTGAATAGTAATTCATTTCAGAATTCTTGATCCAGATAAAAAAAAAATATGATGTTGTGGCGGAGCCACCAAAGGACTCAGATCGTTTGTATATAATTCCTTTAACAACATGTTGGCTACAGCCTGAGTCTGTATCTTTATTTATGCTGTTTAACTGTACAGAGCGTGGTTAGTTTAACTGTACAGAGCGTGGTTACTTTAACAGCGCGGCTAAAACGTGATGACGTTACGCCGTTCATCACGTGATCCCCCACTGGCGGGAAAACGTGATGACGTCATGACGTCAGCCACGGGACCGCCGGAGCAGCCCTCATGGAGCCTCCGAAGAGAGCAGACCTACATTCGATGTTATCCTGCAGTTTCTTGTTAAAACCTGTTTGTTTCATTAAAGTTCGTTTTGTTTGATCGCCTGAGTAGAACTCAGTCTTTTAGTTAGGAACCCATGTTCCTACAATGTTGCAAATGTGAAAATTTCTAAAATTGTTAGCATTAAGAAATGGGAGTTAGATTCTGAGGTACTTCTGCAATTTTAAAATCATGAAACTAGTAACTTTTTCATGTCAATATTTTGCTTAATTTCTGAGACAACTCTCCCTGCCACCTTGCATCCATGCTGACTATAGTTTGGTGTAGTTGTATTGTAATGCAAAATGTTTGGCAACAAACTATCCATGAAAAATAATTAGCTTCCATATTTGTCTTTACTCCAAATTCCAGGTTAGTAGAGAATAAAAATGAGGGATTTTCAAAATACTAACGTGTTAAATTCTAACATGAGTTTTGGTACTAGAAGAGCTTTCTGACCAAATTGTTTAGTCTTGCTCTTTTTTTATTCAATTGCTGGTTGAGCTGTAATCTTATTCTAAACTCAAACAGCAAGTTGCTCCTGAAACCCACATTCTGCCATGCTGAGGTAAAACATTTGTTTTTGTTGGTACTTGTTTTAATTTTTTTTCTCTCATTTAAATTCTTCCATATCATGTCCCTCTAAACACAATCACCAATAGAGTGGGGTTGGGGTGGAAGAGAGGTGGCAGCAAGCAAGCAGTCAATTCTTGAACTGGCTGCTGTTAGATAAGCAAAAATGACAGGGTAGTCAATGTCTGGATATATTTTAATGAAATTTCCGTCCCTTTTCTGGCCTTTACTGTTTAACTCACTGTGACATTGGCAAGCTGAAGAACTCTCCTTGAGAAGATCTATGGGTTGGGTGAGCCCTCTTTGGTGCAGCATACTTGAGCTAAAACTGAAAATTGTTGCTTCTGATGCATTTTCTGTTGAGGTCAGATGGTTTGATCTTGATACTGTTCTAACACAAAGGATAATCAACACTTGGAATGGAGTTCTGGGTAAAATAGTGGAGGCAAAAATTCTGGAATCATTTAGGAAATGGTTATGATGTGGGAATTGTGGTTCTTTCTGTATGAATGAGCTAGGATGGGCTGTATATCAGGATTAAATGTAAAGGTGCACACACTCAATTTGAACTTTATAAAACTGGGCTTCAAAATAGTAGCTGCATTGTGCAATACAATATCAATTGTGCGGAACTATCTAGCTAAACTTTGAACCAATTCCGTTGGTCATTTTTCCTTCTGAGGAGTGTCTGTATTTGTATCTTATGCGACGCATACTTTCTAGGTGAAAGTGTTTTTGGGGGATGCTTAAAAATATGGGCATACGTACCAAGGATGATGGGGAACTAGGCATATAAGTGGCAGAAAAGATTTTGGGGTGCATGTGTGTGCTGTAGAGGTGGTTAGCAGTTGATATGGGTTAAGACTGGTACTGGACATGTATTGGGATACCTGATGTACATAATATGTAATGTCATTAATTTGTTACTTGTCTTGTATTCAAAGTTAAAGCTAGCCACAATTTGTAAGAGGTCTTATCTATAGAATCTTATCATAGATAATATATAGCACATTTTTAAAAAAGTCTGAAGCACACATCTGTTTCTTTTGATCTACAGGAGCCTTTCAAGAATATACTAAGTCTTTGAGCCTTGTGAACAGGAAGTTACCTTTTGGTTTGGCTGAGATCGGAGTGTGTTATCATCCCATTCTTGCTGCTAAATACCCAACTGCATGCAATGTGGTAAGGTGAGCAACTCAATTCTACATACAGTAAATTCCTGTTCACTGAGTAATTCATCAACTGTAAAATGGCATCACTTAATCATGAACATAAAGCAAAATTTTGGTTTAAAAAAAAATTTCCTCATACCATGATGGTGAATTGGTGCTTGACCCTCTCTATTGCCTCAACACTCTTCCAATAGTTTGGACTCCAAATCTGTGCACAGAACGCCCAATTGGGGTCTTAAGGTTTTATATGGATTCACCTTTGTATCCCAACTCTCATATTCTATACTTCTTGCCCTAAGCCCAGTACTTTACCTTTTTTATGGCCTTATCCACTTGAGTTGCTGCTTTTAATGTATTATAAACTGCCAAATCGTGCTCCTCTTCCACAGCACCCAGCTTTCCCAATTCAAAGTATATTACAGGAAACTTTCGTTTAACCGGAGGTTAAATGTCCGGAAAGCTCTATCTACCGGCAAAATTCAGGAGCCGTTTCCTATAAGTTTTTTTTTTACTTCTCGTTGCTTTTTTTTTTCCAGTCAGTCTCTGCAAGGTCTAGCTGAAGCTGTTGCTTAGCTACAGAGACGCTTTTAAGCTGCGGCCGACTGTTTTGAGGTTTGTGAAGCTCAAAAGCTTCGTATGTTTTAACATTAGCGCTGGCTTCTACGGCAGTTTTGATGGTACGGCACCAGCTCGGTCCCGTCAGTGCCGGATACCAGAAAGTTTCCTGTAATAGCTTTTTTACCAAAATGTACCAGCTTGCATGTTACTAACATTGAATTCTATCATCATCATCTTCTCAAAATCCCCTTGCATCTTCCTTTAGTCGTCACAGTTATGCACTATGCCTCCTATTTTAGTATCGGCTGTGAAAGTTAGTGACTCCATTCAATTGATTCCCCTGTCATCTGAATTCACTGTTTTAAAGAAAAATATCTTGCTGCCTCTCCTAAAGCAACATTTGGGGAAGGAGATGGAAGGTAGGGAGGAAGAAGAAGATGTGAAGAAAAAATGTGAGTTCAATGAAAGAGCTCTAATATAAAGTACAAGTTAATTTCTCTTGTTACTCTAATAGTTTGAATCTCCCATTATTTTAAAGAACAGGAGAGGTGGAAGTGGCATCACTAGTATGGTTTAGCTCTCCTCGGACTTCAGGACAATGGCTAGACTACTGGGTGCGCCAGCGTTTACTGTGGTGGAGGAAGGTAAGAAACACTGATTTACTTAAACACAATTCATTTCAGATTGCTTTTCTCTCTTTAGGGCTATTCAGTCAATCGCACTAATTTTAGCAATAGTGCAAAACAGAACTTCATACTGTATTTTGAGGTATTGTGCCAGCTGCAGGAATGATGGGCCAGATATGGAAATTCAATATTTTAGACACCACACAGGATATGTAAAAGCCGTTGATGAATGTGAACTTGCTTTTGTATCCTTGATGTGTAACTATGGGTGAGGGTAGACAAGCAAAGTCTCCAACAACACCTCTATTATCAGCTACAGGAAACTTTGGTTTATCCGGAGGTTGTATGTCCGGAAACCTCGATCTAACGGCAGAAATCAGCAGCCGTTTTGTTAGGTTGTTTTTCTTTTTTTTTTCTCCTAGCATTTTTTTAAAGTCCGTCTCTGGAAGGCCTCTCTGAAGCTGTTGCTAAGCTACAGAGACGCTTCCAAGGTACGGGCCGACTGTTTACAAGCTGTTGCTAAGCAACAGTGTTTGTTGTCGGATACGGAGATGAAAACCTCCGTATCCTTCAACATTAGCGCTGGTCTGTCCGGAAGTTTTCATAGATCGGCATCATGCTGGTCCTGTCGGTGCCGGATATCGCGAAGTTTCCTGTACTATGATGCACATAAGAACAGTGGCCTCAGGAAGGAAGTGATGTAAACTTCAGCAGCAGCAGAATTGTATTCCACCACAATCTGTAACCTCATGGCCCGGCATATCCCTCACTCTTCCATTACCATCAAGCCAGGGGACCAACCCTGGTTCAATAAGGAGTGTAGAAGAGCATGCCAGGAGCAGCACCAGGCATACCTAAAAATGAGGTGCCAACCTGGGGAAGCTGCAACACAGGACTACATGCATGCTAAAAAGCAGAAGCAGCATGCTATAGACAGCGTTAAGCGATCCCACAATTGACGGATCAGACCAAAGCTCTGCAGTCCTGCCACATCCAGTCGTGAATGGTGGTGAACCATTAAACAACTAACAGGAGGAGGCGGCTCCATGCCCAGGTATGTCCTGTCCACAAAAAACAGGACAAATCCAATCCAGCCAATTACCGCCCCATCCGTCTACTCTCAATCATCAGCAAAGTGATGGAAGGTGTCATCGACAGTGCTATCAAGCGGCACTTACTCACCAATAACCTGCTCACTGATGCCCAGTTTGGGTTCCACCAAGACCACTCTGCTCCTGACCTCATTACAGCCTTGGTCCAAACATGGACAAAGGAGCTGAATTCCAGAGGTGAGGTGAGAGTGACTGTCTTTGACATCAAGGCAGCATTTGACCAAGTGTGGCATCAAGGAGCCCTAGTAAAACTGAAGTCAATGGGAATTGGGGGGTGGGGGGGGGAAACTCTCCACTGGCTGGAGTCATACCTAGCACAAAGGAAGATGGTTGTGGTGGTTGAAGGTCAATCATCACAGCCCCAGGACATCGCTGCAGGAGTTCCTCAGGGCAGTGTCCTAGGCCCAACCATCTTCAGCTGCTTCATCAATGACCTTCCCTCCAACATAAGGTCAGAAATGGGGATGTTCGCTGATGGATGACTGCACAGTGTTCAGCGTCATTCACAACTCCTCAAATAATGAAGCAGTCCATGCCCACATGCAACAAGACCTGGACGACATTCAGGCTTGGGCTGATAAGTGGCAGGTAACATTCGCACCACAGAAGTGCCAGGCAATGACTATCTCCAACAAGCGAGAGTCTAACCACCTCCCCATGACATTCAATGGCATTAACATCGCCGAATCCCCCACCATCAACATCCTGGGGGGGTCACCATTGACAAGGAACTTAACTGGACCAGCCACATAAATACTGTGGCAACAAGAGCAGGTCAGAGGCTAGGTATTCTGTGGCGAGTGTCTCACCTTCTGACTCTCCAAAGCCTTTCCACCATCTACAAGGCACAAGTAAGGAGTGTGATGGAATACTCTACACCTGCCTGGATGAGTGCAGCTCCAACTACACTCTAGAAGCTCGACACCATCCAGAACAAAGCAGCCCACTTGATTGGCACCCCATCCACCACCTTAAATATTCACTCCCTCCACCACCGGTGTACCGTGGCTGCAGTGTGTACCATCTACAAGATGCACTGCAGCAAATCGCCAAGGCTTCTTCGGCAGCACCTCCCAAACCCGCAACCGCTTCCACCTAGAAGGACAAGGGTAGCAGGCGCATGGGAACACCACCACCTCCAAGTTCCCCTCCAATTCACACATCATCCTGACTTAGAAGTATATCGCCGATCCTTCATCGTCGCTGGGTCAAAATCCTGGAACTCCCTCCCTAACAGCACTGTGGGAGTTCCTTCACCACATGGACTGCAGCGGTTCAAGTAGGCAGCTCACCACCACCTTCTCGTGGGCAATTAGGGATGGACAATAAATGCTGGCCTTGCCAGCGACACCCACATCCCATGAACGAATAAAAAAAAAAACTGCAATGTTCCAATGAGTAAGCTGAGTGTTGAAAGCATCTTTCTCCCCTATTATGTCCATATATAGTGAAATTGAATACCTGGGATAGATAGTACATTAATTGAGTGATTCATAAAACTAGTTAAGTAAATGTTTTGTGCCAATCACATGTTCAAAGCATGCAAAGTATTCTGGATGGCTAAAATTTCACATTCATTAAAAAGTAACTAATGGAAACACAAACATTTATTTTGCTATCTCAAAAAATTGCCATTCATAAATAAGTTGCATCTGTCAAATAAATCAGAAAACATTTGGATGTTGTATACAAATTTCTTAGCAAGGAGAAGGGAAACCAATTACATTGGTCATTTTTTTTCAATAACATTTCAAAATGCCCATAAACCTGCTCAACTCTGTCCAAAATGCATCTACTAAGCATTGTTTCCTGAGGCCTAATCTCTGAATCTCTGTCGGGGACCTAGCACTCAAATTGACTCCTCTTTGGTTTCTCTCTCTGCTTCTTGTCCAATGGAGCAAGTACATTAATTGAAATAATTTCCTAACACACTCTTTTCAGAAGTTTTATGGGCAATAATGGTGGAGAAATTAGTCCCATTTTCCAGTTGTGAAATGTGGGCGAAAATAACCAATTTTTCAGCACAACAACCCGTGCCTGAAATACGTCTGACACCATATTGACTCGGGTCATATTTGGGCATCCCAGGCGGCCTCCTTAAACAGCATTAGGCCCCTTGCATAATGTCAATGAGTGGCCAAATGCCTGTTTAAGGACTCTGCTCTGAAATTGGTCAAAAACTGGGCAAAGCTTGCATTACCCAAACTCTGACCAGTTTTACAGGCTCTACAGCGGCCTAACCAGTGGTCCTTAAAGGAACCGCTGGAGGCCGCCAAAGACAAGGTAAGTAATCTTTTTCTCACTTGGAATACTGTGGCCCACGCGCGCCCCCTAGCAGGAACTACCTGAGGGCCACTGCTTGTGTCCGAGCTGGCTGATGTTGCTCTGGGCCCGACTGGCAAGCTGCATCAGGATGCTCGATTGGCCAGTTTCATGGTAATGAGGCTCGAGGACCAATTTCAGGCAATGCTCTGGTTGACACCTTGGTGTGGGTGTTGCAGTTGCTCCACCCATTTTGTGCTCTTAGTTGGGCGCTAACGAATTTCTCTCCCATTGTTACTTGTTTTTGCATTGGGGGATGAGGTGGGAAAAAGAGAAGAACCAGGTTGTTAATTGTTTAATATCTTCCCAAGTTTTATTCTGTAACTGTTGTTTGGTTGTCTTGTAGTTTGCCAAAAATCCATCCAGTTTTACAGCCAGTGATTTCCAGGATAATGATGGAACTAAAGGAACTGCACTGTATTTCAGTTTTCCTTGGGGAAAAGAACCAGTTGAGACGCTGCTAAATCTGGGAGACAAGGAACTTGTGCTTCAGCACCATGGAAATAAATCAAACTTACAAGTACGAGTACAAACTTTGCGTTTATTTATTTGCAATGTAAGAGGTGTGATCAAAGAAGAATGATAAATTCTATACAGAATAGCTTCAGATTTTAAAAACAATTGTTTAAAATGGCTGTTATAATTTTCAAGTTGGATATCTTCCAATCAGTAACTATCCATAATTGCTGAATTAGATGATCTTACCAAGAGTAGCAGTTACTATGGGCTAAAGAGGGAAACATTAGCCGGGGTTTGCTCCTCTGATTTCTTTTCTAAGCGACTCCAACTGGAAACTGCATGTGTGTGGATCACAAGTTAGAACAGAATTTGGATCGGCTGTGAAGCTGATACTAACAATGGCTATGAATGTCCTCTTGGGTGCAGGCCTATGGAGCTATACAACTTGGGTCAGTTGGTAGCACACTAACTTTTATGTCAAGGTTGTGGGTTCAAGCCCCACTCCATGATTTGAGCATATAATCTAGGCTGACACTTCAGTGTAGTACTGAGGGAATTCTGTATTGTCAGAAATGAGACTTAAACTGAGGATCTATCTGCTTGTTCCAGTGGCTCAGATGGACTTTTAAAGATCTTGTGGCACTATTTGAAGAGCAGTGAGTTCTTCCGGTGTTCTGACCATCATTCCCCCTTCAACCAACACCACTAAAAACAATTTAACCAGTCATTCATCTCACTGCTGTTTATGGAGCCTTGCTGTGCACAAATTACCTGCCACGTTTTACCCACATAACTGTAATTACATCAGATAATTCATTCTAAGTGAAGTATTTTGGGATATTTCTGAGACAGATGATAAGACACTATAGGAACGGAAGTTCTTTTCTTTAATCATGGCAAGAATGAGAGATTTCAGAAGAAGAGGGGAGCAAAAGACAAGATTTTGGGGGTGGGGTAAACAATGCTTAACAAATACTAGATCAAATATATCTGCGCTTATCAGAATATATTTATTTCGCGAAAGGTTCGAGATGGGAGGAAGACTGTTGTTCCACATGTTCTATCAGTGAGTGGGAATCTAGACCGAGGAGTGATGGCCTTTTTGTTTGATTCACTGCAGCTGACTGAGAAAGTTGATTCAAAACTAAGAGTCAACCAAAAAAAGGTATGTTTCATGCAAAATGCTCGGTATTAAAGTAAGATACTGGGTTTGTTTTTCATCCATTCTTGTATGTGTGGAAAATCGGGGAGAAACTTGAACAAAAGTACTGCTTTGCAGTTTTTATTGAAATGACAACGGTAAGCAACTTGCCCTGAATCGGCTGCCTTCTCTGCAAGATTAAGTTATAAGAGTTAGGGATACTTAGACCATACAGCGTACATCATAGCCTATGTATATATTTTGTTTTCAGTGATATTACAGACTTGATAGTACATTACAACCACAAAACCGCTAGACGACAGGAACCAGTAGTCCGGAGGCATTTGATGCAGCTAAATTTAACAAAAGTATTACTGAATCTTACAAAAGCAGGTGTGCACTGAAGGCAATTTTCAAAAATAAGTCAGCAGGAGAGTTTTCTTTAGCAGTGCAGTGCGTAAGAGTTAGTTTTGAATTGTTTACCTTGTAAATTGGGCCGTTTATTTTCCATTGCCACTAATTGTACTAGTGCTATTTAGTAAGCTAATTTAATGCTATTGTTTAGCAATCTTTTAGACTGTTTAATCTTTGCTTTGAAAATAGCTGAAATTAACATTGATCTGTCTGCTGCATTTTTAGGTGCTAAAGCTCCATCCATTTCTAGCTCCGGTTAAAGTGGGTTTGAACATGGGCAAGGGACCTGCAGTTGAGTTGCGTCAGGTGTGTATTTTTGTGAAGAACTCCAAAAGCCATGAAAATATGCCATTGATGGTTTTAATTGAATTGCTTTGTTTTGTTCAAACCAAGCTGCTACCAGTCACATGACACTGCAACATCTGTTGGGGTATCTGAATTTTATAATTATGTTTGAAGTCATCCCACAGCTTTGTGTTCAACACTAAAGCTTTCATCTTTGAGGACCTTATGCTAGGTGTGCTTTTGGAGCCTGAATGTTCTAATGGTCCATCAACAGCCTGTGGGTCACATGCACTATAAAATAGTTTATATAAAATGGAATATAAATTGCTCAGTCAATTAAGTATTTTTGTAATCCTAGGTATTACAAAATACATATTTGGAACAAATTTTATATTTCTTTAATTGCTCTTTGAAATTCACTAATTCAATTTAGACACTGCCCTTTTGTGTTTCCAAATAAAGCAAATCTAGCAAACATCAAAGTGCCATGAAAATAGTAACTCTGCCAAATATTGCCACTTTTCAAATCATTAAGAAACAATCTGTTCCTAATTTGAAATTTAAAGGTCTATTATGGATCGGTCACATGAACTGGCCACTTTGCAGTAAGTGGAGATTTTTAAAGCAGCACACAGTGCTTAAAACTGTGCATTTAACATCTGTACCAATTTATGGATTAATTTGAGCAGTAACCAGTAAAAATTCAAAGACCTAAAATAGTTTGAGAAACCATAAAATAATTTTGTAATCTTTCAAGCCCCACTGCAGTCGTATACACTTCAGACATCAATATTTTGTGATATATATGCGGTTATATATAAATATAGCTTCCACATGTTTCTTATCACTTTTGTTGTAACACTTTGTTGATTTGATTGGATTGAAGTTAAAACAGCAGCAAATCAGAACTGTAGAGATAGGAAGTTTCGAACCAAAAGCAAGCTAAGTGGCTAGAAAATTGTCAAGGACTTATGAAAACAGGCAATCCTGCATGACCACTGGAGAACCTACTGATAATTTTCATTTTTTCTTAAATAAAAAGTGAACCATGCAGGTCTCTGCAAATAGAGCTCGAGGTGTGGGTGAGCAGTCCAGTGGTGTTGGTGGATTTCTGAAATGTTTGGTACAGAGTTAAGAAACAGTTTGATCTTAATTGGTTGTGTTTTGATAAAAGTCACATGAATCTAAACAGCTACTGTGCCGATCCAGTCTTACTACTTCATTAAAAAGAAAATAATGGAAATACACATGAGCATCTAAAAAGAGAAAGGATAGGTTACTGTTTTGGGTAGAGACTTTTTGTCAGAACCAGAAGGGAAAGACAGGTGAGCTCTTTACAGGACTGATCAAAAGAAAGAGGGGAGGGGTGAACAGCCATTGTTTCTTCTCTTGTAATCTTTCTTCTTTTCAGATTCTGACTGACCTGTGTATTTTCAGCATTTTTGGTCTTTATTTCAGATATTCAGTTTTTCTAGTTTGCTTTTTGCCATTCCAGTTTTTTATTATTTTTAGGTATGTGAGGGGCTATTCCGTGAGATGTTAGAGAAAAGAATCACGGTGTGGCCTGGCTACTTGGAAACCATGCACACATCATTGGAGCAGCTATCCATAAAGTAAGTAGTACTTGTTTGCCATTGCAATTGAATGGATAGTTTTGATAGTTTAAATTAAATACTTGATTTGTAATTTTAAAATGCCTTGGTTTATATATAGTCTTTTCAGATCAAATCCTTTTTAAAATCAAGCAATTTATTATAGTCACTTGTGTGTCAACCCCAGGCCTCCCTTTGTAAGAACATAAGAAATAGGAGCAGGAGTCAGCCATTTGGCCCTTCGAGCCTCCTCCGCCATTCAGTAAGATCATGGCTGATCTTCTACCTCAACTCCACTTTCCTGCACTATCTCCATATCCCTTGATTCCCTTAATATCCAAAAATCTATCAATCTCTGGCTTGAATATACTCGGATTGAATATACATATCGGGAAAGGATGAACAGGCTGGGTCTCTTTTCTCTTGAAAAAAGAAGGGTGAGGGGTGACCTAATAGAGGTCTTTAAAATTATGAAAGGTTTTGATAGAGTGGATGCAGAGAGAATGTTTCCACTTGTGGGAAAGAGCATAACTAGAGGCCATCAATATAAGATAGTCACCAAGAAATCGAATAGGGAATTCAGAAGAAACCTCTTTACCCAAAGAGTGGTGAGAATGTGGAACTTGCTACCACAGGGAGTGATTGAAGCGAATAGTATCGATCTATTTAAGGAGAGGCTGGGCAAACATCTGAGGGAGAAGGGAATAGAGGGTTATGCTGATAGATTTAGATGAGGAAAGACTGGAGGAGGCTCGAGTGGAGCATAAACACCAGCATGGACTGGTTGGGCCGAATGGCCTGTTTCTGTGCCGTATATCCGATGTAATCCTTCACAGCCCTCTGGGGTAGAGAATTCCACAGATTCACCACCCTCTTGAGTGAAGAAATTTCTCTTCATCTCCGTCCTAAATGGCTGACCCCTTATTCTGAGACTGTGACCCCTGGTTCTAGACTCCCCAGCCAGGGGAAATATCCTCCCTGCATCTATCCTGTCAATCCCTGTAAGAATTTTGTATGTTTCAATGAGATCACCTCTCATTCTTCTAAACTCGAGAATATAGGCCTAGTCTACTCGATCTCTCCTCATAGGACAATCCCCCCATCCCAGGAATCAGTCTGGTGAGCCTTTGTTGCACTCCCTCAATGGCAAGTATATCCTTCCTTAGGTAAGGAGACCAAAACTGTACACAATACTCCAGGTGTGGTCTCACCAGGGCCCTAAATAATTGCAGTAAGACGTCTTTACTCTTATACTCAAATCCTCTTGTAATAAAGGCCAACATACCATTTGCTTTCCTATTTGTATGCTGTATCTGCATGTTACCTTTCAGTGATTCGTGTACAAGGACACCCAGGTCCCTCTCAACACCAACATTTCCCAATCTCTCTCCATTTAAAAAATACTCTGCTTTTCTCTTTTGCCTACCAAAGTGGATAACTTCACATTTCTCCTTTATATTCCATTTGCCATGTTCTTGCCCACTCACTTAGCCTGTCTATATCCCCTTGAAGCCTCCTTGCATCCTCCTGACAACTTACATTCCCACCCAGCTTTGTATCATCAGCAAACTTGGATATATTACATTTGGTCCCCTCATCCAAATCATTGATGTAGATTGTGAATAGCTGAAGCCCAAGCACTGATCCTTGCGGTGCCCCACTAGTTACAGCCTGCCAATCTGAAAATGACCCGTTTATTCCTACTCTGTTTTCTGTCTGTAATCAATCCTCAATCCATGCTAGTATATTACCCCAATCCCATGAGCCCTAATTTTGTTTAATAACCTCTTTTTAGTGGCACCTTATTGAATGCCTTCTGAAAATCCAAATACACCACATCCACTGGTTTCCCCCTTATCTATTCTGTTAGTTACA
Source organism: Somniosus microcephalus (assembly GCF_052327205.1). Classification (NCBI taxonomy): domain Eukaryota; kingdom Metazoa; phylum Chordata; class Chondrichthyes; order Squaliformes; family Somniosidae; genus Somniosus; species Somniosus microcephalus. The sequence goes on along the minus strand of NC_141007.1, from coordinate 70,003,044 downwards.
ACTTCAAAAAATCTTAACAGATTTGTCAAACATGATTTCCCTTTCATAAATCCATGTTGACTCTGCCCAATCCCATTTTTTGACTTTTTGCCCTTCTTTCGGTTAACTTTGTTAATTTGGTTTGCTCCTAACTATTCGGCTCAATAATTCATCACAAACTGTTTTTCTCTCGCAGCCCCCCATTCAGTTCAAACAAAAATATTAGAAGAATCAGCAAAACAGAAAACGTTAAAAGCTATTGGGCCAGACCTTGCTGGAAACATAACGTCTTAATGAAACACTCCATTTATTAATTTACAAATTGGCCAATAAATTCAGGGGATTAAGGGATACGCTGTGAGTTGCAAATCTGCACAAACAGCATCTTGCTCTTCGCCTCCCCATTATTTTTTAAAACCTGCTGAATTTGCACATTACTTGCCCATTAAACAAGCCACAAAAGTTCAATCTGGTAATAGCGCAAGTATCTTTTTAACTATGTGATACTTGTTAATGCAGTGCCAATCTTACTTTTCCTTTGTCTTTTTTTTCCTCTCTCTCTCTCAATCCAATCTTTAATTTCCTCTCTTTCTGTACCTGATTTGACTAATTCACCCACTCTAATTCACTCTCCTTCTCAGTCGTTCCTGTTTTTTCTTTCAATCCATAAATCTCATTGGTTAAGGAGATAGACTGTTGGTCCCACTGTTCACTGAGGTCCCAGATGCACCGTTGCCCTCGCCACACTGTTATTAGCTCGCATTTCCAGTAAGTTACGGCAGAAACATTTTTTGAGCTGAACGATGCAGAAAATAGTCTAACCGGGCATGCCGCGAGATGCCCCGCTCAGCAAGATCCGGCCCAATGTTTCTTTTTCCTTCCTGAGCCACATACCATCTGTAGCCAACATGGTGCTCAGTAATTTGACCCTTAGCTTCTAGTGGTGACTTTCTGAGGCAGCCACTAGGACACTAACCAGATTGGTCCACAGGCAAATTGGAGAAGTATCTCATTTTTGCTGGTGCATATCATAGGTATGAGCCTATATCTATAGGTTACATCACAGACACAAACTTGTATCTATAGGTTACAGCATCGGTGTGCTATGCTCAATAGAATGGAGGGTCTAAGATTAATTTTGGTTCAAATAACTTACCTTTTTGTAGAAGAAAGTAGCAGACATTTAAAAAAAAATTGTAAACAATTTTACTGCTGATATGAGAAACCCTTCAGTAGTGTTTCCTTTGTAGCTTGGCAGCTCCATTGATGATCATAAGTAACACCCTGGAGTGGCCCCATTGCGAATAGCATGTGTCTTCACACTGGCCTGAGAGTCATTCTGGAACTGCCAGGTCCCTCAAACATACTGGGGCTTCAAATTTCCCAGCCTGTAGCATGGTTTGTTGGGTTGGACAGCTCTAGTTCTTGGGCTGGTCTGAAGTTGCACCCTCTTCCACTGGTGATCGTTCTAATAATAAGTTAAGTTATCAGAGCTGTTTAGCAGTGAGGAAAACACTATTTGAGGATCTTCAATATTGGCAATAAAACTGATGTTTTTGAAAAAGAATAGACATTTCTATTTAAAAATATGTAGTACTTTGAACCGAAGAATGATCTTCCTTTGACTTTCCTTTCCCTATAATTTAGCACAGAAAATACTAAATCATTCAGGCACAGCAATACTTACAAATAAAATGCATTTTATATGTAAGACTGTTTCCTTTTATAACAAGAGAAATACTTTAATTCTTCTTTTAAAAAGATCAGTTATTCACTCTAAACTGGAAACAGCAATTTTCTTTCTTCGCTGGGTGAAGATGAGATTATAAACAGTTGCGCCAGTTTGCCTAAAGTATTCTCCTAAAATTGATGGCTTTTAAACTTTGGCCTTCGTTGCTTTCTGTTATTCACTGTCAGAGGGTTGGGAGTTGTTTTTGTGGTGGAATAATTGCATCATACCATTCAAGAGGGAAAATGTATAATTTGTGACCTGATTAAATTGCCACATCAAACAGGAGAAAGATGCATCTGGTTTACGATGAAAGTTGAATAATAGTTAGAATATGAAGGGAAACTCCAGGCTCCAACTGAGGAGCAGCCCTTCAGTTTCCTAGCAGTGATTCATTCTTTTATTTTACATATAAAAAAATTCAAAGCAAATGTCAAGCAATATCTTTAGCAAGTGTGCACATACTGTATCAAAGTTACTTGATTTTCTCTTTTGGCAGGTATGATGAGATGGGTGTGATTTTTACAGTTGTCATCAGTGACGCCACGCTGGAGAATGGCTTAGTACAGCTCAGGAACCGAGATACTACTATGAAAGAAATGGCTCACATCTCAGAAGTGAGAGACTTTCTCACCAAGTACATTCAGGAATCCTGAGAAAAATGGTTATGCATTTCCTGGACGTGCGTATATTTGTAAAAATATGTGCACTCATAGTTAATGAGGCTTAGAATAACATTGATTAACTAATCTGAAGCAATCTGGCTTTGTGGTGAGAATGTAAATGACCTTTTGGGTCATTAACTGCATTCTGAAACTTGCTTATACACTTATGCATACAAGTAGCCTTTTCAGTAGCTGCTTTTTTTTAATACAAACAACCTCATATTTATGTATTCATTGCCAATCAACCTGTGCTAGCTGCTGAGAGGTACGTTTTTATAGTGTAGGTTGACTCCAATTTTTTTTTACCCTTCCTGTGCGAATCACGTGTAAACCCATGTCTCATTGCTTCGTGGTACAGCATGTTGATGCTTAAATTCTGTGCACCATGGTGCAGTACATTGATACTTGAATTCAATATACCAGCAGATTAACAGTAAATTTTCATACTAAATCTCAAACAACCCAAACAAGTTGGAGGGAATTGATAAACTATGCACTGACCAAGCCCTGATAAAAATGATTGTTAACAAACTTGCAATGTGTTGAATCTTGAATTAGAATTTATAACATTAGAATCTCAATCAGATCTGCCAGTATCATTGTTACACTAATGGCTCTCCTGTGGCTTTGTCCATGGAAAGTCAGGGCAAAGCCATTTCCCTTGGTGATGGTATAGGTACAGAAATGGGGGTCTACAAATTCTGTACCTGCATCTAGTTTTAGAAGTGTATAGCTACAGGCATGACTAAGTCACAGAATGTAATGTCTAATTAAGGAGTGTGTGGCATACATATCAAATTTAATATATTAAAGAGGAATGTTGAATTTAAGTTTCTGATCCGAAATTGATTCATTTTCAGTGCTCATTGCTGTAGTACATTTACTTGCGTCTGTCAAATAACTAAAATTCAGCATTCTTGCAATGTTTTAGAAACATCTTGCAAATAAATTGCAGAAATCTTGGGAATGTGCTTTATGGATGATTAGAGAACATGTTGGTCTATTCATATTTTGGCATAGGTGAAGTTGTAAAAATAATACAGTAAATTAGTTTTAGATGTTAAATTAGATTCTAATTGGATTAATTAAGAGATTAACAACTGAACCGTCTTTGAGCCTAGTGCACGAATCTACACTGAGTGGAATTGTAGGATGTGGTTTGTTGCCATGATACAGTTCCTTCCCACTCCTGACTTCCATCCCTAAAAAAAGACATGTATTTATATAGCGCCTTTCACGACCACCGGATGTCCCCAAGCACTTTACAGCTAATGAAGTACTTTTTGAAGTGCAGTCACTGTTGTAATGTAGGAAATTCGTTAAGTTCCCTAAACTCTTGTGCTTTCCGGTGAGGGTTATCTCCTTGTGGGGAGGGAGGGAAAAGCCTGGGGTTGAGTTGCTGCACACTTAACAGCATTCCCAGAGGTCTGGGAGCTAATTACCTCCCCACTATCTGGGCAGTGGAAACAGAGTTGGGGTGATGAAAAAGAATGATGCATTTTTAAACAAAAATGGGACTTAACAGATCTGACCTTTTTTATTCTTAATGATTCACATGTGAAGATGAAGTGGAAAAATTATCAAGTTTAAGTCACTCATATGTTTGTGGACTCTTCAATAAATTGAATTCATTGTCAACTTTTAAGATGAGAGAGAAAAAAGTGTAATTTATAAATTGTGAAGAAATAAACTTTTTCAGCTAATTATTTATAATAGAAGTAAACAATAACTGTGATGTTCTTCCTCATTTAGCCTACACACAATTAGGAAAGTCCCTCCATTTAAATGTTGAGACTCAGCGCAGTAATCTTGCCCTCTACTTGTTTCTCCCCGCACCCTTCATGTTTCTTGGCCAATGTCTGTATTCTGTTATTTTCTTTTTTACAAAACAACAGTAACAGCACTTGGCTGTGAACGATTTTGGGATGTCCTGAGATGTGAAACGCACTATATTAATGCTAGTTTGTTCTTCAAGAATAGGGTAGTTTTGCCCTTTTTGGTGCAGCAGTGATCCTCTTTTTTTTCCATTTGCTCTTGTTGCTTTTCCAATTTTTAGATCTAATTCACAATTTTTTGGCAACTTTTAAATCTGAACAGTGCTTGATGGTACTGTGGGGTTTTCATTTACTGATGATTTGTACCATTTTCAGCCACAGTTCAGTTTTACAATTATAGTTTCTACTATAGCTGCTTCATGCCAGTAGCAAGTTTCAAAATTTGTCGAATACCTCGCAGCCTTTCCACCATCAGACACTCAACTGTTGTCTATGACGCCTTCCTTGAAGCTAAGATTTAATTGTGTGTCAGGATTATTTAAAATCAGTCATAACGGCACAGAAGGAGGCCATTCGGCCTCTTGAGTCCGTGCCGGCTCTTTAGAGCAATCCAGTCAGTCCCATTCCCCCGCTCTATCCCCGTAGTCCTGCAAGTTTATTTCCCTCAAGTGCCTATCCAGTCTCCCCTTGAAAACATTGAGTGTCTCCGCTTCTACCACTTCTGTCGGCAGCGAATTCCAGGTCATCACCACTCGCTGCGTTAAAAAGTTTTTCCTCACGTCCCCCCTGTATCTCTTGCCCAAAACCTTAAATCTGTGTCCCCTAGTCCTTGTACCATCAACTAGTGGGAACAGCCTTTCCCCGTCTAGCCTATCCAAATCCGTCATAATCTTATACACCTCTATCAAATCACCCCTCAACCTCCTTTGCTCTAATGAAAACCAATCCAGCTTCTCCAACCTGTCCTTGTAGTTAAGATCCCCCATCCCCAGAACCATTCTGGTAAATCTCCTCTGCACCCTCTCAAGGGCCTTCACATCCTTCCTAAAGTGTGGTGACCAGAACTAGACGCAATATTCCAGTTGTGGTCTAACCAGCGCTTTATAAAGATTCAGCATAACTTCTCTACTTTTGTACTTAATACCTCTATTAATGAAGCCCAAGATCCCATATGCTTTGTTAACCACTCTCTCAATATGTCCTATCACCTTCAGGGACCTATGCACATTAACTCCCAGGTCCCTCTGTCCCTGCACACTCTTTAAAACCATGCCGTTAAGTGTATATTGCCTCTCCTATGTCATCCTCGGTGCCAAGGGATTGCCTAAGAAGAAGATATTGCCTCTCCCTGTTCTTTCTGCCAAAATGCATCACCTCACACTTCTCTGTATTAAATTCCGTCTGCCCATTCTGCCAGCCTTTCTATGTCCTGTTGCAGTCGATTGATGATATCACTGTTTGCCACACCCCCATGTTTGGTGTCATCGGCAAATTTAGAAATTCTACTCTGTATTCCAATATCCAGATCATTTTTATATAAAAAGCAGTGGCCCCAGCACTGACCCTTGGGGAACACCACCGTCTACCATCCTCCAGTCTGAAAAACAGCCATTTACCACAACTTGCTATTTTCTGTCCTTAAGCCAATTCCTTATCCAAGCTGCCACTGACCCACCTATTCCATGAGCCTCAATTTTGTTAACCAGCCTTCTATGTGGTACTTTGTCAAACACCTTCCAAAGATCCATGTAGACAACATTCCCTTCATCAATCCTCTGTTACTTCATCAAAAAATTCAATTGGATTAGTCAAACACGATCTGCCTTTTACAAACTCGTGTTAGCTCTCCTTAATTAGCTTAAACCTTTCTGTAATGTATATACCTTTAAGGGGGGAAACTATCTTTTACAGCTCATGTATACTGCAGTACTGGCAGTGACCACACCTGTATATAACACTGAGTAGTAATCTGTACAGATCAGTTCCAGTGTGAGCCAAGTTGAGTAAACACCTGTTGTACCATTTCTCCTGCAGTCTGTGTCTTATTATACACGGACACAACATTGGCGACAAGGCAAGTTCGAAACTACCTGCAACTCTGCATCACCTCCCGGGGATTCGTTCCTGGAGATCAGTGGATTGGAGGTCAAGGCCAGAGACTCGGGCGTCGACCACGGGCGACTGCCCAGTCATCCAGCAGAGACTTGAGAATTGCGGGGGAGGCTGTCGAGAGCCAGGCTTGGCTTTCCAGTCGAGGTGGTCCAGCGAAACGGGCTGGCAACAGGTAGTGCGCAGACCCTTCCCGGACAGCAGCGGGCTAGAGCCCGACCGAGCGGCACAGCAAAGGGCCGAGCAGCGTCGACGGGGGAGAGAGTGCAGAGCGCACAGGGCGCAGCCGGTGTTCAGGGGCCAAGCAGCGTCGAAGAGAGGGAGAGAGAGACGCGCAGAAACCCGCGAGGCGCCGCCATTGCCACGAGGACCGCCGAGAGTGGCGTTGGCAGCAGCGCAGGAGAAGCGCGCGAAACCTACAGGACGCCGCCATTGCCACGCGAACCGCCGGGAGCGGCGTTGGCAGCAGCGGGGGAGGAAGGAAAGCGTGGGAGACGCCATTTTAAACCACACCCAAAATGCCGAAGAGTGGCAGTATCACCGCATTTGAAAATGAAGTCGAAGATTGGACTACATATGTCGAACGAATAGAGATATACTGCAAGGCAAATGAGGTGTCAGATGACAAGAAAGCGTCAGTATTGTTAAATTTAATGGGTGCAAAGACGTATGATTTATTACGAAATCTAGTAACCCCAATGAAGCCAATGGAAAAGAGTTTTGAAGACATAGTAACGATACTACAGGGACATTTAAACCCCACACCGCTGCTGATAGCAGAAAGATTCAAGTTTCACAAACGGAACCAGCATAAGGATGAAAGCAATGCTGATTATTTAACACAACTGCGCAAACTATCGAAACACTGCCAGTTTGGAGCGGGACTGACAGATGCCTTAAGGGACAAGTTTGTGTGTGGGCTTCAAAGTGAAGGACCCCAGAAACGGCTTTTATCTGAAAAGGACCTTACGCTAGAAAAGGCTTTCAGTATTGCGGTATCATATGAAGCAGCAGCACGGGGTGCTGCAGAGATACAACAGAGACCGCAAGAATATGACACAAACGAAATGTCATATAGAACAGAGAAGTGCTATCGCTGCGGCAGAACAACACACGACCAGAATGATAGCTGGTTCAAAGACAGCAGACGCCGCAACCTCGAAACCGAGATGGAGTCCATGTTCTCAGCCTGTGCTCAGGACGCAGCAGACCAGCTACGAGACACCGCCAAACAAACAAGGCAACGGAACTACACCACCTACATGCACACCAAGAACAGGAAGCTTGAGAAACTTGGCATCACCAGCAGCAGCAACCAAGCCTCCCCCGGTACCACGGTTGAAACCACAGGGAAATCCATCGTCAACCTGTCCGACCACACCCTTCAACCAGACGAAATTGAAGTTCTCAGCCGAGGGCTCAATTTCTGCCCCACCACCAAAATGGACCCCATCGGTCTCGCGGCAGACACAGAGGAATTCATCAGGAGAATGAGGCTCCGGGAATTCTTCCACAAATCCCAAGATGTCAGCAGCGAACCCAATGAGACAATCAATGATCCGGAACAGCAGACAGAGGGATCCGCAGTGCAGCAACCGAAGAAGAAAGAGTCAAATTGGACCCCTCCGGAGGGTTGCTGCCCTAAGCTTGACATGTATGCTCAAGCTGTCAGGAGATGCATCAACGCCAGATTCATCAGCCGCACTCACAAGACAGTCCAGAATGTCACCCGAGCACAACGCAACGCCATCCACGCTCTCAAGACCAACCGCAACATCGTCATCAAACCAGCAGACAAAGGAGGTGCCATCGTCATACAGAACAGAATGGACTATTGCAAAGAAGTATACCGACAACTGGACAACCAGGAACACTACAGACAGTTACCCGCAGATCCGACCAAAGAACACACCCGCCAACTCAACAGACTGATCAAAACCTTCGATCCAGACCTTCAAAGCATCCTACATGCTCTCATCCCACGTACTCCCCGCGTGGGAGACTTCTACTGCCTCCCAAAGATACACAAAACCAACACACCTGGACGTCCTATCGCATCAGGCAGCGGAACCCTGTGTGAGAACCTCTCTGGATATGTCGAGGGCATCCTGAAACCCATCGTACAGGGAACCCCCAGCTTCTGTCGCGACACTACAGACTTCTTACAGAAGCTCAGCACCCACGGACCAGTTGAACCAGGAACACTCCTCGCCACGATGGACGTCTCGGCACTCTACACCAGTATCCCCCACGATGACGGCATCGCTGCGACAGCCTCAGTACTCAACACCAACAACAGCCAATCTCCAGGCGCCATCCTACAACTCATCCGCTTCATCCTTGACCACAATGTCTTCACCTTCGACAACCAGTTCTTTACTCAAACACACGGAACAGCCATGGGGACCAAATTCGCATCCCAATACGCAAACATCTTCATGCACAAGTTCGAGCAAGACTTCTTCGCTGCACAGGATCTCCAACCAACGCTATACACCAGATACATCGACGACATTTTCTTCCTATGGACCCACGGCGAAGAATCACTGAAAAAACTACACGATAACATCAACAAGTTCCATCCCACCATCAAACTCACCATCGACTACTCCTCAGAATCAGTCTCATTCCTGGACACACTAATCTCCATCAAAGACGGACACCTCAGCACTTCACTCTACCGCAAGCCCACGGACAACCTCACGATGCTTCACTTCTCCAGCTTCCACCCTAACCACGTTAAAGAAGCCATCCCCTATGGACAAGCCCTGCGAATACACAGGATCTGCTCAGACGAGGAGGAACGCGATGGACACCTACAGACACTGAAAGACGCCCTTGTAAGAACGGGATATGACGCTCGACTCGTCGATCGACAGTTCCGACGGGCCACAGCGAAAAATCGCATAGACCTCCTCAGGACAAACACGGGACACAACCAACAGAGTACCCTTTGTCGTCCAGTACTTCCCCGGAGCGGAGAAACTACGCCATGTTCTTCGCAGCCTTCAACATGTCATCGATGACGACGAACACCTCGCTAAGGCCATCCCCACGCCTCCACTACTCGCTTTCAAACAGACCATCGTTCGCAGCAAATTACCCAGCTTTCAGGAGAACAGCGACCACGACACCACACAACCCTGCCACAGCAACCTCTGCAAGACATGCCAGATCATCAACACAGATACCATCATCACACGTGAGGACACACCCACCAGGTACATGATACATGGTACATACTCATGTGACTCGGCCAACGTTGTCTACCTCATATGTTGCAGGAAAGGATGCCCCGGAGCATGGTACATCGGCGAGACCATGCAGACACTGCGACAACGGATGAACGGACACCGTGCAACAATCACCAGGCAGGAGTGTTCCCTCCCAGTCGGGGAACACTTCAGCAGTCAAGGACATTCAGCCTCCGATCTTCGGGTAAGCATTCTCCAAGGTGGCCTTCGAGACACACGACAACGCAAAATCGTCGAGCAGAAACTGATAGCCAAGTTCCGCACTCATGAGGACGGCCTCAACCGAGATCTTGGGTTCATGTCACGCTACATGTAACCCCACCTGATGCAGGGTCATCCAGACTCGAGTCGACATTGGCTTGTTCTCTCTACACAGATGCGGCCGGACCTGCTGTGATTTCCAGCCAAAAAAAATGTTTTTTGTCTTTTTTTGTTTTTCATACAGACCCCAGCATCTGCAATATTTGACCCCTTGTGACCCCACCTCATTGTTCTTTGATGTAATGTTTCCCTGACTGACCTGTTTGGACACCATTCACACCTTTGACTGCTGTGATTATCTCTCTGCCGAGGTGTGATAAATGGCAGTTGGAAAGGTTACCTGTAAACATCTGACATGATTCTCTGACTATATAAGCTGTGTCTTTATGCATTTCTCCATTTCACCTGAAGAAGGAGCAGCGCTCCGAAAGCTTGTGATTTCAAATAAAACTGTTGGACTATAACCTGGTGTTGTGTGACTTCTTACATTTGTCCACCCCAGTCCAACTCCGGCATCTCCACACCAAAGACAAAGTGTGCAGACAGTGTGGAAAAGTAGGACACATAGCACGAGTCTACAAGTCGGGAAAGAAAACCAGCAATAAGAAACCTACCAAAGGAAAGTACAAGAAGGTACATAAGATGACGGAGAATAGTTCAGACGAACAAAAGAGTGATAACGACTCCGAAAGCAGGGAACTGAGTTGTCTGAAACTACATAATGTGATCACAACGGAGGATCACCGAACCATTTGGGTCACTCTCAAGATAGCAGGAGTCCAGGTAAAGATGGAATTGGACACAGGATCAGCCCTAACAGTCATAAACCGACGGGACTATGTGCGGCTATTCTCACACATACCCTTGAGAGACACAAAAATTATTTTGAAGACGTACACTGGGCAAAAAGTCTACCCCAAAGGAAAAATAAGGGTGACCGTTATATATAACGGTAAGGAAACACCAAAACTAGACCTGTATGTATTGCAAGATGGAGGACCACCATTACTGGGACGTGAATGGATCTGGAAAATACAACTGGATTGGCATTCCATACAGGCACTGACTGTGGCTGACAAAAAGGATGACGACGTCACACCTGGGCGACTGTCAAAGATCCTAACTGACGCGAAAGAAGTGTTCCAGCAAGGACTCGGAACACTAAAAGGCATGACAGCGACGATTAAAATTGAAGAAAACGCAAGCCCGAAATTTTTTAAGGCCAGACCGGTACCTTATGCGATCCGCCCAGCCGTCGAAGCAGAGCTGGAGAGTCTGGAACATTCAGGTGTACTGTCCAAGGTAGACTGGAGCGAGTGGGCTACACCCATCGTCCCTGTGATGAAAAAGTCGTTGAGCAGCACGCCTGGGGAACCAAAGAAGGTTCGCATCTGTGGGGACTTTAAGGTAACAGTGAACCCGGTCCTTCACACCGTACAATATCCACTTCCGCGGATGAAGATATTTTCGCCTCGCTATCTGGAGGGAAACGCTTCACTAAGATTGATCTGGCCCAGGCGTATCTGCAAATGGAGGTAGAAGAAGCATCAAAAAAATACCTCACAATCAACACCCATAAAGGTCTCTACCAATACAACCGGCTGGTATTCGGGGTAGCATCAGCTCCGGCTATTTGGCAGAGGGCAATGGAACAAGTCCTGCAAGGGATCCCAGGGACCCAGTGTTATTTGGACGACATCCTGGTCACGGGCAAAAATGACAGTGATCACCTTGCCAACCTGGAGCAGGTGCTCACTAGATTGCAGGAATATGGGCTCCGAGCTAACCGCCCCAAATGCGAGTTTTTTAGAAAACAGATCTCGTATTGTGGCCACGTTATCGATAGAGGGGTTACATAAGTCCCCAGAGAAGATTGAGGCAGTAGTCAAGGCTCCAGCACCGGAAAATGTGTCACAACTGAGGTTCCTCGGGCTGGTAAACTACTACCATAAGTTCTTGCCAAATTTGTCTACAATACTACACCCACTGAACACCCTACTGCAAACTGAGGTGCCATGGAAGTGGAGTGACGAATGTAGACGAGATTTCCAGAAGAGCAAAACACTAATCACATCGAAAGAGGTATTGGCCCATTACAACCCAGCATTACCAATTTGGTTGGCATGTGATGCGTCACCCTATGGCATTGGAGCAGTGCTGTCGCACAAATTCTCGGACGGCTCAGAGAGGCCAATAGCCTTCGCGTCACGATCACTAACCTCAGCCGAGCGTAACTACGCCCAGATTGACAGGGAGGCCCGCCGCCTAGTGTGGGGAGTGAAAAAGTTCAATCACTATCTGCACGGGCAGAAATTCACCTTGCTGACTGATCACCAGCCTCTTGTCTCCATTTTTAATCCGAAGAAGGGCGTTCCGGTGATGACTGTGCAACGACTAGAAAGATGGTCACTTTTTCTAGGGGCGCACCACTATGAGATTGAATATAAGGGCACGAAACAGCATAGAAATGCTGATGGGCTATCACGCCTGCCACTGCTTACTGCGGAGGAAGCACCAGCAGTGGATCCTGTCGAAATATTCCATTCGACTATAGTGGAATACCTACCGGTAACTAACGCTCGTATCGAAAAGGAAACCCGAAATGACCCGACACTGTCTCGGGTATATGATTTGACAGTGAAGGGATGGCCAGCACATGGCGACTCACTGTTGCCAGCATTCTCGACAAGGAGAGAACAGCTGTCAGTGTGCCGGGGGACCTTGATGTGTGGACCCCGAGTGGTAATTCCACCTAAGTTAAGGGATAGAGAACATAACATAAGAAATAGGAGCAGGAGTAGGCCAATCGGCCCCTCGAGCCTGCTCCGCCATTCAATAAGATCATGGCTGATCTGATCCTAACCGCCAATCTACTATCACAGAACCATCTCCTGAATCTAACAGAATTAGACACACGAAATAGGAGCAGGATCAGGCTACACTGCCCCTGGGCCCGCTCCGCTACCCACAGGGCCATGACCGATCCGAACCTAGACTCATGTCCAAATTCCTGCCCGCTCCCCATAACCCTTTATTCCCTTTACTTCTAGGAAACTGTCTATTTCTGTTTTAAATTTATGTAATGATGTAGCTTCTACAGCTTTTTGGGGCAGCATATTCCATGGACCTACCACCCTCTGAGTGAAGTAGTTCCTCCTCATCTCAGTTTTGAAAGAGCAGCCCCTTATTCTAAGACTATGCCCCCTAGTTCTAGTTTCACCCATCATCGGGAACATCCTACCCGCATCCACCCGATCCAACCCCTTCACAATCTTATATGTTTCAATAAGATTGCCTCTCATTCTTCTGAACTCCAATGAGTAGAGTCCCAATCTACTCAACCTCTCCTCATATGTCCATCCCCTCATCCCTGGGATTAACCGAGTGAACCTTCTTTGTACTGACTCGAGAGCAAGTATGTCTTTTCTTAAGTATGGACACCAAAACTGTATGCAGTATTCCAGGTGCGGTCTCACCAATACCTTGTACAACTGAAGCAATACCTCCCTATTTTTATATTCTATCCCCCTAGCAATGAAAGCCAACATTCCATTGGCCTTCTTAATCACTTGCTGCACCTGCATACTAACCTTTTGAGTTTCGTGCACCAGGACCCCCAGATCCCTTTGTACTTCAGTACTTTCCAGTTTCTTGCCATTAAGATAATAACTTGCTCTACGATTTTTCCTGCCAAAGTGCATAACCTCACACTTTCCAGTATTGTATTCCATCTGCCAAATCTCTGCCCACTTAGCCTGTCTATGTCCCCTTGCAGGTTTTTTATGTCCTCCTCACTCACTACTTCCCCCCCCCCCCCCCCCCCCCCAATCTTAGTATCATTTGCAAACTTTGATATGTTACACTCGGTCCCCTCCTCCAAATCGTTAATATAGATTGTAAAGAGTTGGGGACCCAGCACTGACCCCTGCGGAACACCACTAGTTACTGATTGCCAGTCTGAGAATGAACCATTTATCCCAACTCTCTGCCTTCTGTTAGATAGCCAATCCTCTATCCATGCCAGAATATTACCCCCAATCCTGTGATTTTTTATCTTAAGCAATAATCTTTTGTGTGGCACCTTGTCAAATGCCTTTTGGAAGTCTAAATACACTACGTCCACTGGTTCCCCTTTATCCACTCTATATGTTACTTCCTCAAAGAACTCCAGCAAATTTGTCAAACATGACTTCCCCTTCATAAAACCATGCTGACTGTCCTATTAAATTATGATTATCCAAATGACCTGTTACTGTCTCCTTAATAATGGACTCCAAAATTTTACCTACCACAGATGTTAGGCTAACCAGTCTATAGTTTCCAGCCTTCTGTCTACTGCCCTTTTTAAATAAGGGTGTTACATTAGCAGTTTTCCAGTCTGCCGGGACCTTTGCCGAGTCCAGGGAGTTTTGGAAAATTATTACCAATGCATCCACAATCCCTACCGCCACTTCCCTCAAGACCCTAGGATGTAAGCCATCCGGTCCAGGTGATTTATCCGCCTTGAGTCCCATTATTTTACCGAGTACCACTTCCTTAGTGATTTTGATCGTGTTTAGCTCCTCCCCCCCATAGCCCCCTGTTTGTCCAGTGTTGGGATATTCTTGGTGTCCTCTACTGTAAAGACTGATACAAAATATTCATTGTGTTTTTGCCATCTCCATATTTCCCACCATTAATTTCCTGGCCTCATCCTCTAAGGGACCAACATTTACTTTAGCCACCCTTTTTCTTTTTATATAACTATAAAAACTCTTACTATCTGTTTTTATATATTTTGCTAATTTACTTTCATAATCTATCTTCCCTTTCTTAATCAATCTTTTTGTTATTTTTTGCTGCCTTTTAAAGTTTCCCCAATCCTCTATCCTCCCACTAGATTTGGCTACCTTATATGCCCTTGTTTTTAGTCGAATACTATCCTTAATTTCTTTACTTGGCCACGGATGGCTGTCTTTTCTTTTATACCCTTCTCAGTGGAATATCTATTTTTTGGAAGTTGTAAAATAACTCCTTAAATGTACACCACTGATCATGTATCGTCTTACCCTTTAAGTTGCAACTGTTCGGAGGCCTATAGACTACGCCCACTAGTGTTTTTTTCCCCCTTATTATTCCTTACCTCCACCCAAACTGTTTCATTATCCTGATCTTTTGACCCAATATCATTTCTCTGTATTAGTGATTCCTTCCTTTATTAACATAGCCACCCCACCTCCCCTTCCTTCCTGCCTGTCCTTCCTGATCGTTAAATAACCTGGTATGTTTAATTCCCAGGCATTGTCACCCTGCAGCCATGTTTCTGTAATGGCCACAAGATCATACCCATATGTAGTTATTTGTGCCATTAACTCGTCTATTTTGTTACGAATGCTACGTGCATTCAGATAGAGAACTTTCAAATATGTTTTGTGACACTTAGCTGCTGCTTTTGCCCTTTTTATTACTTTACCTTTTACTCCATACCTTCTGCCCCTTCCTGACACGCTCTGGTTTTTAATTTCCCCACTGCTACCTAAGCCTATGACCTTCTCTGTTGTCATTTTTATTATTTGCTCTCTAGGAACCTCCCCCCCCACTAGTTAGTTTAAAGCCCTCTCTACAGCCCTAGTTATATGATCCGCCAGGACTCTAACCCCAGCACTGGCCAAGTGAAGCCCGTCCCAACGGAACAGCTCCCTCCTGCCCCAGTACTGGTGCCAGTGTCCCAGGAAGCAAAACCCATTTCTCCCACACCAGTCTTTGAGCCACGCATTTAACTCTCTAATTTTATTTGTCCTAGCCAAATTCGCTCGTGGCTCAGGTAATAATCCAGAGATTATTACCCTTGTGGTTCTGTCTTTTAATTTGACCCCTAGCTGCTCATACTCCTTTAACAGAACCAGCTTCCTAGTCCTATCTATGTCGCTTGTACCAACATGGACCACGACAACTGGATCCACCCCCTCCCACTGCAAGTTTCTTTCCAGCCCAGAGGAGATGTCCTTAACCCTGGAACCGGGTAGGCAACACAGCCTACGGGACTCTCGCTCTCTGCTGCAGAGAACTCTATCTATCCCCCTAATAATACTATCCCCTACCACTACAACATTTCTATTTACTCCCCCCTCTTGAATGGCCCCCTGTTCCACGGTGCTGTGGCCAGGTTGCTCATCCTCCCTGCAGTCCCTGCTCCTGTCCCCACAGGGAGTAAGAACCTCGAACCTGTTGGACAAGAGCAAGGGCTGCAGCTCCTCCAACACTACCTCCTGGATCACCGTACCTGCCTCACTCGTAGTCACACCGTCCTGTCCCTGACCATGGGCTACATCTGAATGAATTAACTTCGTAGGTGTGACCATCTCCTGAAACACAGAGTCCAGGAACTTCTCCCCCTCCCTGATGTGTCGCAGTGTCTGAAGCTCAGACTCCAGCTCATCAACACGGAGCTGGAGTTCCTGTAGCAGCAGACATTTGTCACAGACGTAATCACTGTGAGCCTCAATGGGGTTCACCGGCTCCCACATCTCGCAACAGTAACATATCACCTGCTCCATTCTATGTAATTAATTAAATTTTTTATTGTTAGTTATGGACACCCTCTGCCCGATTATAGATGCTAGTACCCCCTTTAATTTATTGGATTTAAATTAAATCAATCCCTCTAATTACACCAGTTAAATGGTTCACCAACAGTCACTCTGCACCAGAAAGGCCTTATTAACCAACCCGCAGAGTTAAAGTTTGAAAAGAGCACCTAACACCGCACTTACCCTAACTCTCGCACTTACCCTAACTCTCACACTTACCCAAACTCACAGCACTCTCTGCTGACCTCGCACTCAGTGCTTGCTCACACTAGCAATGGTCTTTTTATACTGTTTGTTTGTTTACAGCCAAATGAGTCACCCCTGCTGATTGGTTAGAAAACTGGTTATCACTGCCTGCTGTGCCAATTTACTCCTACTGCAGTGTAACCTTGTTTTACTCTTAAACCAACAGAATCCCAAATACTTAACTTTTCCCCTTTACTTAAACTACTTAAGTAATCTTATCAAGAATGATTTAAAGAGAAATAACAATTAAAGAACTCTCTCACTTACCCAAACTCTCCGCACTCTCTGCTGACCTCGCACTCAGCTCAATGAGCTGAGTGCTCAATGAGCTTCATGAGGGTCATCTGGGAGGGGTAAAAATGAAAAGCCTAGCCAGGGCTTCTGTGTGGTGGCCGGGAATCGATAAACAAATCGAGGACCTGACCAAGAGTTGCTCAGGATGCCAGAAAGTCCAAAATGCACCACCACAGGCCCCTCTACACCCATGGGAGTGGCCCTCATCTCCATGGCAACGGGTGCATATTGATTTTGCTGGTCCATTCATGGACTCAATGTTTTTAATAGCCGTGGATGCGCACTCGAAATGGCTTGAGGTCATCAAAATGTCCTCCACCACCACAGAGAAAACTATTGCAGTCCTACGGACCATTTTTGCCAGGAATGGCTTGCCAGAACAGATTTGCTCTGACAACGGGCCACAGTTTGTGTCCGAAGAGTTCCGGAGGTTCTTGAAAAAGAATGGGGTAAGGCATTACACATCCGCCCCGTATCATCCAGCCACAAATGGATTGGCTGAGAGGTTCGTACAAACCTTTAAGAAGGCAATAAAGGCTATGTACAATGACAACATTCCGCTGCAGCACAAGGTGGACAATTTCCTGTTCGCCTACCGGAATGCGACACATGCAGTCACCAACCAGGCCCCAGCCATGATGTTCTTTAACCGAAGGTTAAGATCTCGCCTGGATTTGCTCAGACCAAACATACAAAGAGATGTTGAGAGTAAGCAATTCCAGCACATCCATGAGAAGCCAACAAGGAGCTTCAATGTAGGGCAACCAGTCTTGGCCCGCGACTACCGAACAGAAAAATGGCAGCCAGGAACGATATGCACACGGCAGGGCCCCCTAATGTACACAGTGGACGTTGGGGAGAGCATCGTGAGATGCCATGCTGACCAGATCCTAGAGTCACAGGAACAAGTCAACCCCATGCCTCGCCCATACGTACCTGGTGATGAACCCGACGTACAGGTCGCATCTACCCCAGAAACAGTAGCATCGGAAGCTGATGAACCAACCGACGACAGGGGGCCAGAATCGCCTCCGCACCAAGAGCAAGACACTCGGGAAAGGATCGGGAAGCCTCCCCAAAGACTGAATATATAAATAGACTATTTTCAGCTAATGTTGCATGTTAAAAGTGTTAATTGTAATTAGTTTGATATTTAATTGTTAAATGAGTGTTATGGTACTGTTAATCTAAAAGGGGAGGAATTGTAATGTATATACCTTTAAGGGGGGAACTACTTTTTACAGCTCATGTATACTGCAGTGACCACACCTGTATTTCACACTGAGTAGTAATCTGTACAGATCAGTTCCAGTGTGAGCCAAGTTGAGTAAACACCTATTGTACTGTTTCTCCTGCAGCCTGTGTCTTATACACGGACAGAACACTTTCCAAATGCCCGTTAATTTTTTCCTTGATTATTGTTTCTAAAACTTTATCCACCGCTGATGTTAAACTGATCGACCTGTAGTTACTAGGATTGTCCTTGCACCCTTTCTTGAACAATGGTGTCACATTTGCCACTTTCCAATCCTCAGGCACCTCCCCCGCATCTAGTGAAGATTGGAAAATTATGGCAAACCCTTCTGCTATCTCCTCCCCCAATTCCCTTTGCAACCTGGGATGCAAGCCATCTGGATCAGGCGACTTGTCCACTCTAAGCATACCCAGCCTTTTGAGTACATCCTGTCTATCAATTTTCACCCCTTCCATTGCTTCTACCTTTTCCACTTCTACCAATATTTTGTCAGCATCCACCTCCTTAGTAAACACCGATACAAAGTACTCATTGTCTATCCTTGCCCGCGTCTCTAAGCATATATCACCACCTTTGTTTCTAATAGGCCCTCCCCGCCTCTTACTGTTTACATGCCAGTAGAAAATTTTTGGGTTCCCTTTTATGTTAAACGCCATTCTACTCTCATATTCTCTCTTTGCCAATCTTATTTTCATCTTCACATCCCCTCTCAACTTACTGTATTTGGTCTGCTTCTCCCTTGAAGAATTTACCTGACATGCATCATACACACACTATTTTTGTTTCATCATCTTCTCTATCTCCCTCGTCATCCAAGGACCCCTTGCTTTGGTTCCCTTACCCTTCCCTCTTGGAATGTACCTAGCCTGTTCTTGGAACATCTCCTCCTTAAAGATCACCCATTGTTCTGTTACAGCTTTTCTTGTCAGTCTTTGGTTCCATTTTACCCTGGCTAGATCCTTTCGCATCCCATTGAAGTTAGCCCTATTCCAGTTTAGAAGTTCCACTCTAGATTGTTCCTTGCTCCTCTCCATTGCTAATCTAAATCTTATGATACGATGATCACTCGTACCCAAGTGTTCTCCCACAGGCACATGGTCGACCTGGCCCACCTCATTCCCCAGCACCAGATCCAGCAATGCCTCCTTCCTAGTTGGGCCAAGAACATATTGGTCAAGGAAATTCTCCTGAACACATTTCAGAAATTCCTCCCCCTCCTTTCCCTTTACCCTAGCATTATCTCAATTGATATTTGGGTAATTAAAGTCCCCCAATATCACTATATAGCTTTTGCATATCTCTGTGATTTCCCTGCAGATTTGCTCCTTTATCTCCCTCTCACTATTTGGAGGTCTATAGAATACTCCCAATAGTGTGATCATACCCTTTTTGCTCCTCAACTCTAACCAAATCGATTCTGTCCTTGTCCCCTTAAGAACATCCTCCCTTTCCAACACTACAATGTCTTCCTTAATCAGCCCTGCCACTCCACCTCCCTTTTTTCCTTCCCTATCTTTTCTGAACACCTTGTATCCTTGAATATTAAGTGCCCAGTCCTCACCGTTTTTAAGCCACGTTGCCGTTATTGCCACATCATATCGCCACACAGCTAATTGTGCTTGTAGCTCATCAACCTTATTCACCACACTTTGTGCGTTTACGTACATGCATTCTAAACCCATTTTTGAATTTTTCGTAGTCTTAGTCTGCTCCTATCTAATATGGTACTACTACCGCATCTAGTACTACCCAACACACTCACTCTTGTATGCACATTATTCCTCTTTTCTACTCCTATATGCTGGTGCTCATCCCCCTGCCAAGCTAGTTTAAACCCTCCCCAACAGCACTAACAAACCTCCCTGCAAGAATATTGGTCCCGGTTCTGTTGAGGTATAACCTGGCCGGCTTGTACAGGCCCCACCTTCTGCAGAAATGGTCCCAATGCCTCAGGAATTTAAAGCCCTCCCTCCTGCACCATCTCTCCAGCCACGCATTCATCTGTTCTATCCTCCTATTCCTGTACTCACTAGCATGTGGCACTGGAGTAATTCGGAGATTACTTCCTTTTGAGGTCCTGCTTTTTAATCAATCTCCTAGCTCCCTAAACTCTGCCTGCAGGACCTCATCCCTCTTTCTGCCTATGTCATTGGTACCAATATGGACAACGACCTCTGGCTGTTCACCCTCCCCCCTCAGTGTCCTGCAGCCGCTCAGTGGCATCCTTGACCCTGGCACCAGGTAGGCAACACACCATTCTGGAGTCACGTCTACGGCCGCAGAAACACCTGTCTGCTCCCCTAACTATCGAATCCCCTACCACTATTGCTCTTCCACTCTTTTTCCTCCCCTCCACCCCCCCCCCCCCCCCCACTGTGCAGCTGAGCCACCCGTGGTGCCGTGAACTTGACTCTGGCTGCACTCCCCAGAGGAACCATCGCCCTCACCAGTACTCAGAACAGAATACTGGTTGGAGAGTGCGATGCACTCTGGGGACTCCTGCACTACCTGCCTGGTCCTCCTCCTCCTGTCTGGGGGCCACCCATTCTATCTCTGCCTGCATACTCTTAAGCTGCGGGGTGGCCACCTCTAGAAATGTGCTATCCATGTAACTCTCAGCCTCGCGGATGCACCGCAGTGACTCCAGCCGCCACTCAAGCTCCGAAACCTGGAGCTCGAGTTGCTATAGCTGGCGACACTTCCTGCACATGTGGTCGTCCAGGCTACGCGAAGCGTCCAGGACTTCCCACATGGCACAGGAAGTGCACTCCATGGGACCGAGCTGCCCTGCCTTGCCTCTATTTAATAGACTAAGAACTAACCTAACAGAAATAAACTTAAAACTTAACAAAAAGCACTCCCCAGCTACTCGCCAATCAGCTTTTTCCCTCTATTTAATAGGCTATTAACTAACTTAGCAGAAATAAACTTTAAAAAAATACTCAGCAGCTACTCGCCGATCAGCTCCTTCCCTTGTGCCGATGTCACTTTTTTTTACTTTGTCACTTTTTCAAAAACTGCCTCTGTTGAGTTGCTGCCGTTCTTTTTAACTGCTCCGCTCTCGCTGTGCTCCCTCCAGGTCCACTCCTTCCGGTCTCCAATGTAGTACCACGGCTTCTGAAGATGGTGAAAACTGCAGGAAAGGAATCTTGGTCAATTGAATAGTTGCTTTTGTCCTGGCTCTAGTATATGGTATGTTAAGTCCCATTTCTGCTTGATTGGGATTGCTTGAAGTTGTGCTCCTTTGTAGTTGTGGCTCATTTTGAAAGAGCTTGAATGGTAAAGGAGAAGATTTCAGGGTTGACAAAATCTCTGACAACTCCAGCATCCACTACAGATGTACAAACAGGTGCTATGAGTTGATTACCAGTGCTAACTAGATGACTAAGATGTTGGTTGATGCCTAGGCATTTTCATAGTCTCCACCAGCGAAGTTATTGACTTTGACCCTTTGACCAATGCAAGTGTTGTGGCATTGGTACCTGTGCAAGTTGACTTGGACACTTGACCCAGGTCACTGACATCGTCACCAGCCCACCAGTGCCAGCACATGCCAAAGAAGCACAAGCCGAAATTGAGAATATCATCTGAAAAGCTATGTAGGATCTCCTTAAACGAATCTTTGGTGACGGTCTGTCATATGAGTAAGTTATGTCAGGGGTTGGGAGTTTATCACTGTACCTAGCTAGTGGACTGCACTGGTCACCAGCAAGAAATCTTCAATATACTTTTGATGTACCAGGATTACTGCAGTAGTTAAAAGAACCTGTGGCACCCTTATGCCCAGAAGAGGAACAGGTAGATTTTGCTTCTTCTTGAAACAAGAGATGGGTGCAATAGTAGAAATCCCCTTCTGGAAGGTCCTCAGACCGCTGGAGCAGGCAAAGGATATTGCACTGACCTTCATATGGTTGTTTTGCATCCCAAATGGTCACGAGGCTTTTGGCTGATTTCTTCAGGAGCTGCAACTTTGATGGAATTGCTATTCTTTGATAAGAGCTTGTTCAGGGAGCAAACTGAACCACTCTGGAAAGTTATGATTATCCATGCCATACATGGCACAGGGGTGGGACTGGGCAATTACTCTTTTCAACCTAGTTGAGAGTTCAGTGAGGAAGAGAAATGTTTCTTCAGGAAGGTAATAAGAAGACACAACCCATTCTTGCTCTATCTCCATTATGTTGCGCCTCCCACTCTTCCATCCCAACCACTGGAGGGTAACAGACAGTTCTATGGAAAGTGACATTCATTTTCAGATGTGTTAGGGCAGAGACTATGCTCTTCTCTTTCAGGGACACCTTCTGAAATTCAACACTTTTCCTGGCAATCTGAGGATTTTCAGATTCACAGTGCTGTGTGCAGAGACTATGGAAAAGGTGCCTGAAAAACACCTGGTTCTACCCCTGCAACTTTGTAAATCACAAAGGATTTTCAGACTATCCTGGGTATCTATGCCTAGATGCACTTCCCGTGTAGTTCAACAAGTACAAGCTACTGTTGTTTGGTCTAACATTGGCCTCCACTGTTTTCCTAAAATACCTCTTAGTCGTGGGAGCCCCCGAGGCAAGGCGGACTTCATATATAATTGTATCTAATATAAATAACCTCATCCGAGTCCTTGTTGGAAGTACTTGGTATTTAACTGGTAGAGGATTCTGGCTGCAACCTATTTACAGGTCTTGGTCTTCATAGGAGTCCAATTCCAGTTGGGAGCTGGGGAAATGTCTCCACCATTGATCAATTGAGACGATACAGGTCTGTTTTCTGAGAATGGGACAGGTTTTTTCTAATCTCTAACTGGTCAAACTTGTGAATTTTGTACTGGTGTGTCTTGCCATATGCTTGCTTTCCAAGATAAATAGACTGTTTATTTCCATCTTGTCTATTTATTAAAAATGGTGAGTGGCGTCAAGATTCTTAATATACTCCGCTGTACACATTAATGTTGGCACTGTGAATGTAACATTGCGTTACCAATTGATTAGTGGCGCAGTATCCAAGGTTATGTAACAACTCCATTTTAGACACCCATTATTCCCAAGCATAAGCCTTTCAGTAAAAAACATTGCACTAGGAATGCTAAAAACATCCAAATAAGCAGAATGTGTTCTTCAAAAATTGGAGCTGTCTGCAATCAAATGTAAATTAACTGGAAGTTTGTATTGCTGGATCAATGGATTATCTCTTGAGGGTTTCTACCAAAGTGAGGCAAATTCTAGTGTGCGTCTGTGAACAATAACTCTTACTAACTGGGGTAGAAAATCTTCTGCATTTGCACGCACATTTTCCTTTTCCAAAGAGATTTTCGCAGGTTTCTCATTATTGATGACAGTGAAGACAACTTCCTTGAACTGTTCCGTACGGTTCATTGAGAAACACTTGCCCTCGTACCGTTTAATTACACAAGAAATCCAGGAATAAAACTGTCTTGGTAAATAGGTTTGCTGTGATAGTATTGCAATTATCTAATTCTGCAATGGAGACGTTTATAAGAAGCAGTGAGTATTAAAAGTCTACATACAGTTCTGAACAAGCCACTTAATGATTGGGGCTGTGTTTTGGGTAGAAAATCCAGACTTGCTTTGGGTAGATTTATCCCATTGTTAGATGTAATACTCTGAAATCAAAATGTTCTTCCTTTTTTTTTCTCCCCTCATTACTATCCAGGAACAGTAATGTTCCTTTGCAAATGTCTGGTTTTACATGATTAATTAAAACCGTGGCTACATTTTGAAACTTTGTCATTTTTTTATTGTTGTTTCAACATTACAGTATGGCACTTCTTTTAGCTCAGGAAAATGAACAACTTGTTCAGCATAATTTTCGGAAAGGACAGATTTAGCTCACACATCTGCAATTCCTGTACTGATACTGCTTTTCATACTGTACATCTTATTCCACAGGTCAAACCTTTATGTTCATTCAAGCAATTTGCTGGCTCAAAATTTTCTAGTTGCATTCATGCCAATGATTTGGATTTTTCTTTCAATAATTAGCTGTTTATAGGAGCACTTTGAGCTCTTGCTATCATAACCTATGTGAAGGGAGCATTGTTACCTTTGTGCTTTTTGCCCTATGTTGGTGTCTGGATTTTAATTCTGGATTCAATCTTGGAATTTTTTTTGTGTGAATCCTTAACGTACATGACTGAAATGGTGATTTCTCTGGAAGGAGCAGATTTTCTGGGGTGAATAGCCTTTTCTCATTCCTGTCTTATGATAACTGCTTCCTGTGGCTTGCTCCTTTGTTAATGCCTTGCATTTTATTATGTTTTTGATTTATGTTGGGCAGTTGTGTGCTTGCAAAATGGTGCATATGAGAGAATTGTTACACCATTATGTGCCGTAGTATTCTTTCCTCATCACAGTTGCATATTGCTTTATCATTGCACATTTTACTTCAGTATCATATTCATTTTGTACAGAAGATATGGAATGGGCACATTTCATGGGAAGGAACATTGGGCAGCAGTATCTACAACATAGTAAAATGTCATGTTGAAATTCACATTATTGCAGCTTATGCATTTATCCGTGTCTCAATTTACAAGTGGTTTTGCGCTAAATATTCTCTTGGGTTCAGCGCCACCGGTTACTCCCATGAGTGGACCTGGAGTGCACCTTTTTCTACCCAAAATCTAATTAAATGATAGCTTGACCCTGGCATTGTAACAGAGAACCCTTGCTCTGTATACTGGCAACTGAAATATCACACGTGCCATCCTGTATATTTTCCTCTCTTTACGGCCAGTGGACTATTCTATCAAGATTAAGCACCGCTTCAAACCAACTACTAGTTTATTTTGCATAATATACCTGAATGAACGGTACACAGTTTTTACAGTGAGAACAAACAATTTTTCTATGTTCCTTGGTTATAAGAACATAAGTAAGAGCAGGAGTAGGCCATATGTCCTCTCGAGCCATTCAATAAGATCATGGTTGATCACTGACTTCAACTCCACTTTCCCGCCCGATCTCCATATCCCTTGATTCCCCTAGAGTCCAAAAATCTTTCTATCTCAGCCTTAAATATACTCAAAGACTCTGCATTCACAGCCCTCGGGCAGAGAATTCCAAAGGTTCACAACCCTCTGAGTGAAGAAATTCCTCATCTCAGTCTTAAATGACCTACCCCTTATCCTGAAACTATGCCCCCTAGTTCTAGACACTCCAGCCAGGGAAACAACCTCTCAGCATCTACCCTGTCAATTCCCTTCAGAATCTTGTATGTTTCAATGAGATCACCTCTCATTCTTCTAAACTCCAGAGAGTATAGGCCTATTCTACACAATCTCTCATCATAGGACAACCCTCTCATCCCAGGAATCAATCTAGTGAACCTTTGTTGCACTGCCTCCAAGGCACGTATATCCTTCATTAGATAAGGAGACCAAAACTGCACAGTACTCCAGGTGTGGTCTGACCAAGGCCCTGTACAATTGTAGCAAGACTTCCTTACTCTTATACTCCAACCCCCTTGCAATAAAGGCCAACAAGCCATTTGCCTTCCTTTATTGCTTGCTGTTCCTGCATGCTAGCTTTCTGTGTTTCTTGCACGAGGACACCCAAATCTCTCTGAATGCCTTCATTTGAAAGTTTCTCACCATTTAAAAAATATTCTGTTTTTCTATTCTTCCTACCATAGTGAGTAACCTCACATTTCCCTACATTATACTCCATCTGCCACCTTACTGCCCACTCACTTAGTCTATCTCTATCCCTTTGCCGACTCTCTGTTCTCCTCACAGCTTACTGTCCCACCTAGCTTTGTATCATCAGCAAACTTGGACACATTACACTTGGTCCCTTCATCTAGGTCATTAATATAGATTGTAAATAGCTGAGGCCCCAACACTGATCCCTGTGGCACCCCACTAGTTACAGCCTGCCAACCTGAAAAAGATCAGTTTATCCCTACTCTCTGTTTTCTGTCCATTAACCAATCCTCTATCCATGCTACTATATTACCCCCAACCCCATGAGCCCTAATCTTGTGTAATAACCTTTTATGTGGCACCTTATCGAATGCCTTTTGGAAATCCAAAAATACTACATCTACTGGTTCCCCTTTATCTACCCTGCTAGTTACACCCTCAAAAAACGAATAAATTTGTCAAACATGATTTCCCTTTTATAAAACCATGTTGACTCTGCCTAAGCATGTTATGATTTTCTAAGTGACTTGATACCACTTCCTTAACGATGGATTGCAGCATCTTCCCGACGACTGATGTCAGGCTAACTGGCCTGTAGTTCCCTGTTTTTTCTCTCCCTCCTTTCTTGAATAGTGGTGTTACATTTGCGACCTTCCAATCAACTGGGACCATTCCAGAATCTGGGAAATTTTGGAAGATCAAAACCAATGCATCCACTATCTCTTCAGCCACCTCTTTTTTAGAACCCTAGGACGTAGGCTCAGGTCCAGGGATTTTGTCAGCTTTTAGTCCCATTAGTTTCTCTAGTATTTTTTCTCTATTTGTATTAATTGCGTTAAGTTCCTCACCCTCATTAGACCCACCATTTTTGGTATGCTTTTTGTGTCTTCTACTGTGAAGACTGATACAAAATATTTGTTTAACGTTTCTGCCATTTCCTATTCCACATAATTTCTCCTGTCTCAGCCTCTAAGGGACCAATGTTTACTTTTGCTAATCTCTTCCTTTTTACATACTCTTACAATCTGCTT
The DNA here is from genome assembly GCF_052327205.1 of Somniosus microcephalus. Classification (NCBI taxonomy): domain Eukaryota; kingdom Metazoa; phylum Chordata; class Chondrichthyes; order Squaliformes; family Somniosidae; genus Somniosus; species Somniosus microcephalus. The sequence goes on along the minus strand of NC_141007.1, from coordinate 69,976,220 downwards.
TTATATTTCTTGCTAGTATTCTCCCATTCTATTTTTTCCCCTCTTAATGTTTTGGTCAACATTTGCTGGTTTCTGAAACTCTCCCAATCCTCAGGCTTACTATTATTCTCTGCAACATTATAAGCTGCTTCTTTCAATCTGATGCTATCGTTAACAACTTTAGTTAGCCACGGTTGATCACTTTTTCTCTGGAGTTTTTGTTTCTCAATGGAATGTATTTTTGTTGAGAATTTTGAAATACTTCTTTAAATGCTAGCCACTGCTTATCTACTGCCATACCTTTTAATCTATTTTTCCAACCTACTTTAGCTAACTCGCCCCTCATACCTGTGTAATTGGCTTTATTTAAGTTTTAAGACTCTAGTTTCGGACTTAGGCAAGTCACTCTCAATTAATGTGAAATTCTATTATATTATGATCACTCTGCCCCAGAAGATCCTTTACTATGAGATTGCTAATTGCTAACCCTGTCTTATTACACAATACAAGATCTAAAATAGCCTGTTCCCTGGTTGGTTCCATGACACATTGTTCTGGGAAACTGTCCCGAATGCATTCCATGATCTTGTCCTCCAGACTACCTTTGCCAATTTGATTTGCCCAGTCTATATGAAGATTAAAGTCCCCCAAGATTATTGCATTACCTTTGTTGCAAGCTCCTACTATTTCTTGATTAATATTCTGTCCCAACAGTATAGCTACTGTTAGGGGGCCTATATACCACACCTACCAGTGTTTTCTGCCCCTTGTTATTTCTTATCTCCACCCATACTGATTCTACTTCCTGATCTTCTGAGCCGAGATCTTTTCTCGCTACTGTCCGTATGTCCTCCTTATCGGTGCTATTCCCCCTCCTTTTCCATTCTGCCTGTCTTTTTGAAACGTCAAGTACCCTGGAACATTTAGTTCCCAACCTTGGCCACCTTGCAACCATGTGTCTGTAATGGCTATTAGATCAAACCCATTTATCTATTTGTACCACTAGTTCATCTATCCTGTTACGAATTCCTTCGTGCATTCAGATAAAGAGCCTTTAATTTAAATGTTTTACCATTATTCCCTGCTTTGACCTTATTGTCTGTTGCAATGCTACCATTAAACTCTGTCCCTTCCTGTCACACTGCTTATTTTTACCCAAATTGCTACACTGCTCTATTGCCTTAACCTTTCTCTTTAGGTTTCTAAATTTCCCCTCACCTGACCCCTCCTCCCCCCTTTTTTTGGTTTAAAGCCCTATCTACAGTCCTAGCTATTCGATTCGCCAGGACACTGGTCCCTGTGGAGCCCGTCCCGAATATTATGAAAAATAATATGTAACAAGTAGCTCTTCAAACATGGCCTCACTTCTCTAGCTGAACTGAACCGGTTCAGACTTTTAAAACTCACGCAACTTTTTGCTGAAGTGAAAACACTGATCACCCTGTGCGTGGGAAAGAGAAAGACAGACTTCTGAGAATTCCTCCTCGTCTATGTATACCATTCATAATTTAATTAACCTAGCATAGCCCCAATATTGTGCGAATCTTTAGTGATGGCTTAAAATGTTTATCAATGCTACTGTGGCGGAGCCACTAAGGGACTCCAATCAATTGTATATAATTCCCTTTAATAATATGTTGGCTACAGCCTGAGTCTGTATCTTTGTTTTCACTGTTTACATGTACAGAGCGCGATCACTTTAATAGCGCGGGTAAACGCGATGACGTCACGCCGTTCATCACGTGATCCCCCCCACCGGCAGGAAAAACGTGATGACGTCAGCCACGGGACCGCCCTAGCAGTCCTCGTGGAGCCTCCGAACTGACTGGACCTATATTCGATGTTCTTCTGTAGTTATCCGTTAAACTCTGTTACTTTTCATTAAACCTCGTTTATTTGATCGCCTGAGTGGACCTCAGTCTTTTGGATAGGAACTAGACATTCCGATACTACGACTATTTCAGCTAGCTGGCCTTCTGAGTTCTTCTGACTGTTTCGAAGCTACAGTAAGTTGCATAAGTATGCAAAACCATTGCTATAATGTCTAGGATGGGGCTCCTATGTTTTCCACTCCCCTAAGAAACCTTGGGTGACATAGATATAATAACCCCTTATAAGCTGATTGTACCAGTACAGAAATATATATGTTAAAAATCCAGCTGAGGCAACACAGGCAAAATGCCATTTGCCACAATCTGCTTACACAACAATTAAGTGTGAAGGCTTTAGTTGAGGAAGAATCATCACCTATTTGTTTGTTTAAATTGTCATCTTCCTCTTTTTCTGTTCTCCATCTATCATCACAAATGAATGGTCTGCTCCCAAGCTCTGTCACTGCTCTGAAATTATGAGTGACTCATAATTTTTTCCCTCTTCCTGTCCCCACCAATTAACAAATCATCCAGCCTTTGCACAATATTTCCTTTTGCCAGTGGCAGTTCTCAGAGTCTCACATATAAACCTATGATCTGATGCATTGTGCAACTGTATTGCACAACTCAATCTCCCATGATCAGTTTTTTTGCACCACCATAGCTACACAACTATAAAACCTGAATATGCAACTTATGGCAAGTGTCCAATGCCTTTATTTTAAAAATTTTATGCAAAATTATAAAGTGTGGTTTTTTAAAAACTTTTGTTGTGCTATTAATATTACCCCTGAGGAGTTCAAATCTGGGTATTCTGAATGGTGAGGGATTAATTTTTAAAAAAACCAAATAAAATAGAGGTCTGTACTGGCAGTTCAAATATCTTGATTGTGTCCTAATATATCTTTCCTGTTATGAGCTGCCTCTTCTGCTTTGTAGATCATATGATGACTGACTCACTAACCTTCACTCGAATCTGTTTCTAATTTGGATGCAACCTATTAATCTAAAACCACATACACCAACACTCCTATAACACTGGTGACTTTCACATTTAAAAATAAAGGTTTATTCCATTGAAATTGAACAAATTTTGTTTTTAGAAAAGCTTTTATGCATTTTGGTCATTGGCCACTCATTAGCTAATATGGCACTGTGCCAACTGCGAATGCACTAGAATCTTCATGGTGCCATTTGGCTTTCTGAAGAGAAAGTTCCCTGTGTTTGGAAAAACATACTGCTTGGACAAAAGTCTGCTCTCTCGCTGTGAAATTAGTTTGGACAGGTTCAAGTCATTGCCTAATGATTTGGACAGTTAAAGCACTGCCCAAAGGTTAGCACAGTTTTACACTAAATTGACAGTATTGCTTAAAGAAACTAGAAAATGAGAAACAGAAAAATTGACATTACGGTGCAATGGAGAGGGGTGGGGTGCACTTTTGAAGTAGGTTTTAAGGCGCCGAGGCAGGGTAGAGGGAGCTTTGCAGCATATCTGGCTATTCTACACTTAACTTCGGAGTGCTTGATACTGACACTAGGTAACGAAAATTCACCAAAAAGTGATAATGTCTTTTAAAATTGTTAATTGATTGGGGGAGCAATGGGTGTTTGTCAGTGAGGAGGATCTAAGCTTTAGGCTATATAAATGGATTCTAGGAAAGCTATGGCGGATGCAAACACTGGCAGAAAGGTCTTGCTCTTTACTGCACCCTTTCAGTTATATGTCAAACTTGGCTCCATATTGCCATCCTTCACTGGACAGGGTATAGAATACAATTCTTGGATTTCTTCCAATCTATCAATTCCTTCTCATACTGACCATTAAGATGTGCTTCACAGACCATGGTAATTTCAGAATAACTAGTTCCAGCCACCCTGCTCTCAAAATTGATGGAATACTCCCCTAGCAGAAAGTGCTCTATTTGATCTGTAAAAGTCCAGGCATAGTTTAGTGGCTTCCGAATGTCAATCTTGTTTCAATATTTCCTTTTGAAGTTTGCTCCAATCAGTGAAGATAATTGACATTTCAGAAATGTCATAGTTAATTATGGTTTAATAAAAAAGTACACCCATAAATATGGGTCTGTGAAAATACCTCCCTTAATAAAATTGTCATGAGTAAATCTATTTTTAAATTTAAAAAAAACAAGTAACATTTGAGAGTTAGAAGATGTTTTCTGAAAAAGATTTTTTTTTACACCATTGGTAGATAAATCTGACAATAGGGTTCCTTCCTCCTCCCATGATTTACAACCAAGTCCTCTTCTCAACCAGCTCATTTATGGGAGATGTAGGGCCAAGCAGAAGTGAGGACTCTCGGTAGTGGCAGAAAAATTCTGAGGCAACCGCTGTTCAGGCGCACTATTGTGATTATCAGGCTGTACTGGATATTACTGTCATACTTAACACCGAGGACGACTCCCAGAAGGGAGACCTTGCTATCAGCTGTGGCTCAGTGGGTAACACTCTCGCCTGAGTCACAAGGTAGTGGGTTCAAGTCATTATCCAGAGACTTAAGCACATAATTTTACAGAATAGCCTCCTTCTGTGCTGTAACCATTCTGTGATTCTAAGTACTTTGGGATGTCCTGAGGTTATGAAAGGCGCTGTATAAATGGAAGCTTTTTTTGATCATCAGAAGTGTGAATTGTTACGCATAATATCAAGTAATGTGGTATTGTCTAATGTCAAATAGATAGTTGCTCACTTGCAATGGCATGGTCCCTCTTGTTGTTTGATAGCAGTTGAATATTCAGACAATGTGGCTTAGGTTATAATTTATTAATCAAATTATTTAAAATATACATTGTAGTAGCACAAGATCACCACAATAGATTTCACTTGATTACAGACTGTTACTTGACTTGCTGGGCAGAATTATCTGAAACCCTACACCACTGTTGTGGCCTCACACACAGCAAGTGGCTTAGTGGAAAATTGTGGGCAATGCACCTGCGATTTTCTGATGAGCCATTTACTGCACGAGAGGCCCCACCAGTGGTGTGGTAAAATTCTACCTACTGAATCTGTTCTAAAACAACAAAAAACTCAACTCCAGTAGATTTGGAAATAGCACGATACTTCAGTTTGGGTATCAATGATGTAAAGACTTTGGGGGGGGGGGAAATATGTCTTGCGCCAAAATGGGTGCAAAGTCGGCAGAGCGACTGCTCCATGCACTGGTCTCTTCCAGTCTGAGGCCCGAGGCAAATTCAGCTTCGGGCCTCATTTAAATGCTAACGGCAAGTAGTGGGCGCCTTGCTGCAGCTTGCCAGTCGGGGAGAGAGAGAAATTGGCCAGCTCTCGCACAGAGCCAGCTGTCGGGTGGGGGATAGGCAACTTAAGGGGACCTTGAATGCGCCAGCACTGGGCTGGTGTTTTTTTGAGTGGACTCGGGAGAAGCACTCCTGCCTCCCTATGGCCCACAAAAATAAAAACTGATAATTTCTTGGGTCTTTTTATGTGCAGCCCCTTTAAGGACCAGTGGTTAGGCTGCTCAAGACCTGGTATAACTAGGCAGAGTATGCACGGTGCAAGCTCTACCTATTTTTAACTTAATTTCCCATTCAGGGTCCTACAATCAGCACAGCTCTCAATTTGCATTTTTAAGGAGCTTAATACCTATTTAAGGCAGGCACCCAAGCCAATATGGCGTCCGGGGCACTTCTAGTCCAGATCTGGCGACAGATCACAACATGAATTTCAGAGGCCTAAAGCCTGTTTTATAGGCACAGAACGGGAGGATGTAAGTTGAATTCACACTTATGTGAAGTTGGACATTTGTGGAGCATTTTGAGCTGACCCAGCTCGTTGAACCGTCAAATGAGCAGAGATCCACTAAAGAACTGCTGCAGGCTAGTGTCAGATACTTCTCCCCTTGCAGTTCAAACTAAGACAAAGCAAATTAGAGGTATCTCATAATAGAAATAAAAGTGCCAATTACCTCTCCCCATCCTTTCCTCTCTCGCTGATTTTTCCCCTTTGCTACTCTTTCTCCTCCTGCCTCTCTACCTTTCCCCCTCCCCTCTCCTCTACACTGGTTCCATTATCCTCATCCTTTAACCATAATCAATTTGAGAAATTCAAATTGGCCTTGACTACCCATAAGCAACACCACAGGAGATTGACTAGTCTTTTTAAATTTGCCACTTGCGGTATATATTTCCTGCAATAGATCACCTGCATAATCAGTAAGGGTTACTACAGAAGGAGCACAGCATTCTAAATGGCCCAGATGGTTTTTTTAAAATAACTACAATTGCAGTGAATTGACATGATCGAATCTTGTCCCTTCCAGCTGTTTACAAAAGTGATTAAAAAAAAAAAATTACTAACCTACATACCAACTAGATTGGCGTTGAATGTAGGTTTGAAGTTCTAGTACTTTTGCTCCAGTACTAACCTTGGATCCGATGACGATTAATGTTGATTTGCTCCTGATTAACTTAAAATAACCACCCAATTATTGGGTGTAGCAAATTGGAACAGGTACCCTTGGAAGTCTGAATGGGATAATGTTTTATTCCCTAGCCTTAGCATCTCTTCCTTGATGAACACATGCATTTAAAATAACTGCTATATGGAATGCATATCTCCAACACCTTGTGCCATAGAATGGTAAAATACTAGGCTGTGTTGAGAGGAGGTGTCAAGTATTCTTCCATTAAGTCAGGCTGGGCTGCTTTTATGGACCTGCTAGTGACTGGTTACAGGGTAGGAGAGAGCAGATTTCCTACCTGGCTTTTCAGACGAGGCCAGAGAGGAAAGAAATGTATTTACTCCCCCCCCCCCCCCCCCCCCAATACATTATTCTATCCATGATTCTATAAAGTCCTAAAAATTCTTTGTATAGTCTGTAAGTGATACTTTCGTTTAGAACAGTTTTCATGGTTTCCAAATGTACCTGACAGTCATACTAATTTGCATCTTATAAATAATTCTCAAGAACTAAGTCTTCTCGCATTTCAAGCTGATTATAAAGGAACCACAGTCTTTAAATAGTACAAAACTGACGTTCAGATGTTATATTTTAAGAACTCTTGGTTAACAGTATAAACTTTTAGATGCCGGCAATGTGATTTTCTCAACAATGTGCACATTGATGCTCAAAATTTGGTGCAGTTTTCTCTGCCATCCTACCCAAAATCATGGCAGAAGTATTGGGAAAATGGTGTGGCCTACTGTTTCCTCGCTGCCCCAACCTCCAATTTTCCTTTCTGCTCCTCTGCCCACCGCATGTGAATTCCAACGGGGAAGGAGTGAAACAGAGCCCAGCCTTTCCTGTTTCTCTATTCAACACAGTAATGAGGAAGTGTGTGTAATGAAGACTCATTTTTATCATGATGAAGGATTGTGCACTGCAAATCATTCATTACCAGGACCTTAGAACTGCCATGCTCCTTTCCACCCTCTGTCTTCCCTTTTTTCTTAGTGTACCGATTTAAAAACCCAAGTGATTCATCTTGCCACTAATTCTCCATTCACCCCATCTCCTCTCTGTAATCTTTTCAACCTTGTTGATGTGCTATACCATGGCCTTTTATCCTAGGTTTCTCATTTTAAAAAAAAAATCAAGTTCTCAGAATGGTGAGAAGAACTTTGCTCAAGATTTATAGGCAGTTGGAATTTGATTGGTTCAAATGTTCAGGACATAGTTACTTTGGTTGAAGGACTTAAATATAATATCAGTTTAAAATACAAACTGCAATTATCTGTATAGGGACACAAAGGTTAAAATGAGTCTCCCTCACAAGAGTACTTGTGATCAAAATAACTACTTGGTCTGTCTGGTATCCTCTGGTTAGAAAAGGTCAATTTCTTGGGAAAGCTATTTTTTTTAATGAGGAAGATGGGAACGGTATCTGACCTACTCTGTTCCAGTGAAATACATGTCAGCAGAACATTGTTAATCACTTTCACAAAAGGGAATTTTCCATGTTCCAATTTTAAGAACCGGAGGGGGAGGAAATTTGGTATCTATCATTTTGGGACGTTAACTTTAACGGCCAGAGCTAATTAGTGCCGGCGACTGCAAAATTGAGTTTTAATGCTCCAAGAGGGAAGTGGAGCGCTAAATCAAGTGCTCCACTTCCTCCTTCGGGCGCTAACGTTGGAGAGTGGGGCGGAGATGTCAGCAGCGCTGTACTCTGGGCTGTGCAGTGCTGTGCTGTTCAAAGGTTCCTTCCCTTCCATAAAGGGAAGGGCCATCTCTGCAGGCTCTGCAATTTGAAAAGTACCTACCTGAACCACCAAGGCAGCCGCGATCCCGTGTGATCAGCCCAGTACTCGAGCAGAGTGCCGGGCTGATCGATTGCGGGCAGGAGCCCGCAAAAAAAAAAAACTAGAACAGGAAAAGTAACTTATTTTTCCACATACCTCGGCCTTTAATCATCGCCCCCAAAGCGGCCGGCCGCCCGATACACGCCTCCTGCAGCTGTTGGTGTTTTTGACAAGTCAAAATTTCAGGTCTGGGGCGATACACACAGCGATGACGTCACGATCTCTGGGCGAAGGAGATCAGGGTGCAACGCCGTAGCTCCCTGTAAAACTCCCGCCAGTGCCGCGCCCGGTCACAAAGCCATTTGCGCTCCGTTAGCGCCCCCCCCGGGGATGCTAACTGGAGGCGCAAAGGCACCCAATTTTCATCCCCCAGGTTTCTCAGTAACCTTTTGAGAAGCTATGAAGTGCCAAAACATATTTTAAAATAATTTTAACCATCTTATTGTTTATTTCTGTCATGCAGATGACCTTTAAAAATATTTTTGTCTGAACACGAAGGGCAACATTGAGGAGCTATTCTGCCAGAAAATGTGAAGAAATTTAATTATAAACTTTCTGTAGTGATGCTGCAAGAATGTAACCTCTAGGTAAGCGTCAGCTAATTAGTTTAAACACATTAAATGTTAAAACAATCCTCACCCCTCTGTGGAGCCCTACATTAGTCTATTTCTTGGGAGTGGGGATCCCATGCATAAAATTAATGTAAATAGGACTAGGTGCTGCCCGAGTCTCTGACAATTATTTGTTAATAAGTGTATGTTTCTAAGGAGGAGCTGTTTTAGATATGAAAACAATTTAACTGCCACTTACCCAGAATTAAGTATTTAAAATTCCATTACATTAGCAGAGATTCAAGCATTATTTCAACATTTTTGCTAATTCAGTTTCCTCGCATTGTCTTCCAGTTCCCCTGATAATGTTATCGGTGCTCAGTGTTTAAACAGATTATCCGCGAGCTTCCCAAAAAAAACAAAGCAACAGTGGAAAAACAAGCTTGTTCAAGATATTTCACCCCATAACCTTCTAAACACGAGAAAATACAAGCCAATTTTATGCAACCTCTCTTCATAATTTAACCCCTTAAGTATCATTCTGGTACCCCTTCCAAGGCCAATATATCATTCCTGAGGTTTGGTTCCCAAATATAAATGCAGTTTTCCAGATGGGGTCTGATTAACGGTCTGTACAACTGAAGCATCACTTCTTTACTACCACTGAATATTCATTTTAGTAAGTAATGAGCTAAAAGATCAGAAATACAGAGACATGGCCTCAAAATTCCTTGCGTAGCAATCCTGGTGGTGCCACCAGTGTTGACTCCCACTTCCCACCAGAGTTTGTGGGGTTATTGGAGGAACACTTCATTTATATGGGACATGCAGGTGCAAGCACCGCTTTGGGTGCATCTTTGGTGCCTGCCTGCTCATGACGGCCAGAAACTCTTGTGCCCGTGGCAAGGGCAGATTGCTCAGGCCCCCTTACCGATTCTGGACATGGTCCCCTCCGCGCCCTGAGCAAAGGAATCAATCAGCATTAAAAAAAAAAAAAAAAATCTTGGTCTTTGGACATCCATGCTCCACAGGTGGCAGGGGGTAAGGTGGGGGCTTATCTGCCCTCTGGAAGCTGGTATTCTTCCACTCATTTGGCAAAATAGCTTCCATTGTTACACCAGGACCTACTAGAGCCTGACGAATGGGAACATACATTGCAGAGAGCCTTTGCCTCCTGGCTGTCATTCAACTTCTAAGGGTTGGACAGAGGTTCCGTCCATTACATTGTAACCAGGAAACACCCAGAAATGGTCAACATCTGGTGCAACCAGTTCTCCGCCATATTCAGAGGGATTCCGTTGATCTCCCATTGAAGTTATAGCAAGAGACCAGCAGAAACCTTTGAAGAATTTCGGACCCATTACCTTTATGTACTGTATTTTGCTCTGGTTTCAGAAAACTGGGATTTGGACTATTTTTGCATTATTCGTTTTCTATTTGGGGATTTTACATGAACAATTAACTGCTATTATCAATAATTTAGCACGAAGGTTTATAAGGGATTGAAAATGCTGATATTTTAAAATGCCTTTGTAGTGGTGTATAAGAGCTGGCAGCAGTGGCTGCAGGAGGAGTAAAGTGGGGGCTGATGTCCTCCAGTTTTCCTTCTCTGTGGGGAAGCTACTGATCTCTACTTAGTGCCTTCCACAATGGCATAGTTGAGATTAGGAACCAATGTAACAAATTGTAGGCATAAATCCATGCCCTGCTACTCTTGTCCAATATCAACAACAACTTGCATTTATATAGCGCTTTTAACATAGTAAAACATCCCAAGGCGCTTCACAGGGGCGTTATGAAAATAAAATTTGACACTGAGCCACATAAGGAGATATTAGGGCAGATGACCAAAAGCTTGGTCAAAGAGGTAGGTTTTAAGAAGCGTCTTAAAGGAGGATAGAGAGGCGGAGAGGTTTAGGGAGGGAATTCCAGAGCTTAGGGCATTGGCAGCTGAAGGCACGGCCGCCAATGATGGAGCGATTAAATATCCTGTACTAGTATACAGCCACTACAAGCGCACTTTCTTATGTTGTGTTTCGTGGCCCACTAGAAATAAACCACACACTTCCAGTTATTAAAAAAATAATTATTTATTTCATCATTAATTGAAATCAATAATTGTAATGAATTTATCAAAATCAAAAAAAATAACACTGCCCCCCCCCCCCCCCCAACAAACTAACCACAGCATTTTTAGTTATTTTTCCTCGCACTTCTTAAGACCTTTCCTCCGAGCTTGGCACCACCATCCATAAACCAAGAAAGCAGCCAGACAACACATTCCAAACAATCTCTCAGAAGACAATAGCAAAATACTGCGGATGCTGGAAATCTGAAATAACAACAGAAAACGCTGGAAACACTCAGCAGGCCAGGCAGCATCCGTGGAGAGAGAAACAGAGTTAACGTTTCAGGTCTGGAACCCTTCATCAGAGTTCTGATGAAGGGTCCCAGACCTGAAACGTTAACTCTGTTTCTCTCTCCACTGATGCTGCTCAATCTCTCAGAAGAGCTATTTAACTGGATGCCAGGAGCTTTGATTTTACTTTTATCCACCAATGTGCTGCACCAAAGCAAGAAAGATTTATATTGTGCCTTTCATGTCCTCAGGCTATTATTTACAACCAACAAATTACTTTTGAAGTGTTGTCGCTACTTTTTTGTAGCCAGCCAATTTGTCCAAAGTCCCACAAACAGCAATGAAATGAATGACCAAGTAATCTGTTTTTGCTGGTGTTGGTTAAGGGATAAGTGTTGGCAAGGATACCAGGAGAAATGCCCCATTCTTCAAATAGTGCCATGGGATATTTTATGTCCACCTGAGAGTGTAGATGGGGCCTCGGTTTAATGTTTCATCGGAAAGGTGGCACCTCCAACTATGTCAACTTAGATTATGTGCTCAATTCCTGGAAAGGGTGTGACCCTTGACCTTCTGACTCAAAGGTGAGAGTACTATCACTAAGCCAAGGCTGACATTAATTGCCATTAATACATTCTAATTTACACACAAAAGGTTAATTTGAGCAATACTTGTTATATATGACGCCTAATAGAGAGATATCTATAGGCTGAAAGCTAAATAAAACCAGTCACATTTCAGGGTTTCATTAGCAGCAGGCATAAGGATAATTTATTTGTTAATTGACATGTAACACAAATATAGGTTATTCAGTGGTGCATATGCATAAAATTGGACTGATTTTGGAAATAATGCATCATACTTTCATCTTTAGCCTCTCCTTTACCTTGCTCCAGCTTTATCCCTACTTTAAAGACAATGAAAGTCCTGCATTTACTACAACAAAATTCTTCTACATTAAGTCATATTTACAGGTTTTGCAGTTGGTCATCATTGCTACTATTTCCATCCCAATACTTGGAGTGTAATAAAATTTAAAATGCATTAAAAAAAACATAATTTCTTAGATGAGAAAGTGGTCAAGCAATATGTGCCTAGGTCTCTGCTTTCGAGCTGGCTAGTAAGAGGTTCATGAATCTGTTTTGAATGATGTGCTATGATTTTTTTAAAATTTCCACTGGTAAACTAATCTTGGACTTGGCTCGGTGATTTCTCCCATCCTCAGTAGCGCCGCTAGTGCCATATAAAATTGCAGGCATGAACATGCATCTCATTACTCTATGGCACTGTGGAGCACCAATACACAAAACCATCATGCTCTGTGTTCTATTTTTTCTATTTCTAAGCTGGTTTATTTTTCTTTGGTATAAAGAATCTATTTTTAATCATAAAATATTGCCCTGCTATTTAATACAAAATGAGAAGAACACCTTGAGCTCAATTAACAAAGCAAGTAGCTATTTACAACTTACAAAAGCAAAATACTGGTGCTGGAAATTTGAAATAAAAACCAAGTGCTGTAAATACTCAGCAGGTCAGGCAGCATCTGTGGAGAGAGAAACAGTTAACGTTTGAGGTCAATGACCCATCGACCGGAAACATTAACTCTGTTTCTCTCTCCACAGATGCTGCCTGACCTGCGTATTTACATCATTTTCTGCTATTTACAACTTATTGGTTTGCTGAGTTCAGAATGAATTGCATGTCCAATTAGTAAAATACAGTCTTGGGTCCAAGATTCTGACTTTTCAGGAGCCCCTCACCTTAACTTATGCAAAGCAATTTGGTCATATGTTACACTTCCTTGTGGTTGCGGCACTTTGTTATTCCGCAGAGCTGCTAGATCAAGTTCAGTATATAAAACTTCGTTGTTTTCATCCTGTTAATAGAAAACATCAGTCAGAACTATTTCTGTTCTGTTCCATTTATACTTTGTCAATGTAATGAATAAATGCAGACTTGGTACACAATTCTGGTTAAAACAGTTCAAATGTGTTAGCAAAAACCATGTGCCCTAAATTATACCTTTTCTGAAAGCTTCCTGTATCAATCAAAAAGCATGAAGTAGACGTGTATAACTGCATTATAACCACCTCCTGAAATGAATAGCATTTCTAGACCATGAGCATATCTTCCCTGTGATCATCCATTTTTCTCTTTAGTGCTACATTTTTGGGAGAGGGGTTTTGTTGTATATTTCCTTATACGTGCACAAGAATAAGAAAACACCAAGTATGAAAACAGAAGAAGGTGGCAAGTCAGAGAGAATTGGGCAAGGAGTTCCAGAGGACAGGAACATAGTGGCTGATTGACCAGATGCCAATCGTGGAATGAAAAAGGTGGGGGACAAGATGAAACCCAGTGTTACTGGAGCCTAATGTGCATGTGGAGAAATAAGGCCAAAGAAGATCCCTAAGGTAGGGTGGGATGAGGCCCAGAAAGGATTTGAAAATGAGAGAGAACTTTTGAGGTCAACTTGATGGGACATAGGGAGCCAGTGGAGCTGGGAGAATATGAGGTGATGTGAGGAAACGGGCTGCAATATTTAAAGCTCGAGTGCGGTGGGTGAGTTGAAGCTTGTGGAGGTCGTGAGGACGGCTACATGAACGTTAGTGAATTTGAACCTCAAGGTGATGAAAGCATGGAATAATGTTTTGGCAGCAGACAGGGAGGACTGGGGCAGAGGTAGAAGAATGGTCTTGATAAAAGAGTGGAAGGTAGCGGAGCTTTGGGCATGCAATATGGCATGATTTTGCACTTCCTGATTTAGTCTCTAATTGCAGCCTGGGAGATTAGTTGAGTCAAGCCCAGAAGCATGTGGGAGCCAAAAAATGGCTTCATTATTTTGGAGATTTTGGCTCAGCTGGGCTTTGATGTCACGATAGGCAAGTTGAAGAGCATAGCAACAACTTTTGGATTGATGAGGAGGCATAGCAGTAGAGCTATGTGTTATCAGCGTGCATATGGAAGCTGACCCCATGCTTTTCGATGATGGGGAATTACACAGATGATGAAGTCAAGAGATGAATATCTGGGGTACAAAGGAGGACACTAGGAAGGAAATTGAGGATGAATCCCCAAAAATCCCCATTTCTCCCCTCTTGGCTACTTTCCCACCCAATCCCTATCCCAACCCAAAACTGTGTACGGCACTCCAACTGCTGCTTAACTAAGGTCAAGCACACGTTAATGACCTCCTTATTCTTATAATCCATGCCTCTAGGTACAAAATTAAAAATTCTTACCATTTAAGATTTATTTCCTTTGCTATTCTTAAATCCAAAGCATATTATTTCACATTTTCTACATTGAATTGCATCTGCCACCAGTTTGCCCATTGCTAACCTTTTTTCTGGCAGGCTTTCATAGTCCTCATAACAATTTACCATTGCAACAAATTTAGTGTCATCGGCAAATTTCAGTATTGTTCTCTGAATTCCTAAGTCCACACTAGTTATGTATGTAGTAAGAGCAGGCCCAACACTGGACCCTGTGGAGTGCTGGCTATTGACTGCATCTTTCCAATCTGAGGAACTTCCTTTTTACGCCTAGCATTTGCTTTCTGCTGTCCAACCATTTTACTATCCATGTGACCACATTCCCCTTAATTCCATGTGCCATTAACTTTACCATAGGTCCCTTGTGTGCTACTTTATCATACTTAAGATCAATATAAATCTCACCCCCTGTATTTTTAAATTGTCAAAGAATTGTATAACTTTGCATTTATTGTAGTCAATGTTGCTTTATAAGCAAATGCAGCAGCCAATTTGCATACAGAAAAGTCTAAAAGATCTGAAACAACTTAAAATTAAACTGTGAGGACACTGGTTCAAAATAGCAAAATGCAATTTACAACCAATGTCTGGAAATTCTTCACACAAAGATTGAGCAACATGTGAAATGGACTTGGTAAGGTAATGGATCACAAACCCTGATATCCTTTAAGAAACAGTTGGATGCTGGGTTGGAATGGTAGGTTCTTTCTGGATGGATCAACTAAGATGGTACAAATGGCATTCATCTGTATCTATCTGATTTTATAAGCCTAGAAATTGTGATCCTCAAATTATATAAACTGTGAATTTTAAGTAGAACAGAATGTGTTAAGTACTTGTACAGTAATATTACATACAGTAATTTTACATACAGTAATTTATCAGCTATAAAGTTTTACTTACGGAGCTGGAATTGACGTCCGCGTTGGCAGCTGCAAGAACACAATTGAATTAACATAATTAAGTGGAAGTTAATTATGATTGATACAAATTAAATCTTGAACGCCTATTATGCTTTACCTTTCTGTATTCATCGCTCTGCTTTTGGACCACTGTCCCTGCCTTGGTGTTTTTCTATTTGTCTTGCAGTTTTTCTCTCTATATTGCTGTCACACAAATTCCCTTGCTACAGTGTCCATTTGTTGCAGCTCTCCTACTTACTCTATTTCATGGCCTCTTGGTTTAGGGGAAAGGAAGCTTGAAACCAGAGTGAGCAGGAAGTGTAACAGATGTGAGGCTCAAACTGGAAGAAGCATGAAAGTGAACTATTTCTGCAGTTCTCTCTGTTTGGGGACTACGGAAACATTACCGATACTAAGTCGGTGGCACAGCAGAGTATCTTATCAAGGTAGATCATAACTGAGAAGTTTAAGGGTTGTACTTTTCTGTTGCCTTCAAAGTTATTTTAGATGTTTGGCATCTCTAGTTCTGGGTTTCCTGATTCTGTTTGCAACTCTCTCGATCGATGCGTGCTAGCAATCTTATCATGCCTTATCACTTCCTCAGGATGTTCCGAAGCACTTCACATACGTCACATTACTCTTTTTTTTAAATGTGGGCTTTGCTGTACTTTTTGTTTACTTTTTAAAACTTTTTTGTCAGAAAAAAATAATTAACTTAATCATTGAGCAGGAGTGGCAATTTTAAGCGGGTTTGCTCAGCGTCAGGACCAGCAAGCCAACTGATTGCTAGAGCACAGAACCTGGAAAAATAAAAATAAAACGGAAAAGCAGCAGGATCCACATTTGGGAAATCAGCTGATCTGCCTGTCCTGATGTTGAGTGAACCCATGTGCCTGCTTGAAATCTGTGCTCCCAGTGTGCAGTAGTGTCCCATTTTTCCCATAATTTAGTGGCAGGCCTGGTACTGAGGCTGGGAGGGAGGCTAGAGGTTCCAAGCCCTGAGGGAGAGCGAAGGGAGGGCCTTGAGGGAGGTTCAGCTCCATAACAGAAAGGGAGCTGTAGGAGTGATACTCAGGAGCTAGGCTGAGATGGGGAAGTGTGGTAAGATGGTGGCTGAAACTGGCATTGAGATCAGGGAACATGGGTCTGTTATGGTGTCTGAAAGGGGGAATCTTAAAATGCCAAAATATGATGGTGTGGCGGAGCCACCAAGAGACACTGGGCAATCAGTAATCATTCCTTTAACTACCATGTAGTGCAGCTGTGGACTGCACCTTTAAACTGTATGTAGTTTCTTGTATTTTCGCGTCATGACGTCGATCACGTGACCCCCAGTTGGCGCGGAGAGCGTGATGACGTCATGACGTCAGTTTCCAGTATTTAGTAGCAGTCTTAGAGAGGCTGTGGTCCTGCACAGACCTGCTTACATCTGCTCCTGTAGTTTTACCAGTTAAGTTGTTTGTTTATTAAACTTGGTTATTTTGTTTCTCTGAGTCGAACTTCATTATTTGGATAGGAACTTCCGTTCCTACATTGGTGACCCCGATCTCGTTGGACAACTTTCGTCGAGATACTTATAATGAACACGAACGCCGTTGCCCTTAAATTGCTGCAGTTCTGGGAACAGCAACCAGCAGCATGGTTTTTCCAGGCAGAAGCCCAGTTTGCACTCCGGGACATTACAGCGGATTCGACCCGTTATTATTACGTGGTTTCCACTCTCGACAGTGCCACGGCCTCGCGGGTTGTCAGCCTCCTGGGCAATCCAC
The DNA here is from genome assembly GCF_052327205.1 of Somniosus microcephalus. Classification (NCBI taxonomy): domain Eukaryota; kingdom Metazoa; phylum Chordata; class Chondrichthyes; order Squaliformes; family Somniosidae; genus Somniosus; species Somniosus microcephalus. Next base: position 69,959,232 of record NC_141007.1, on the reverse strand, counting down.
CGGCAGAGGGCAAGTATGAAGCTCTAAAAAATCGTTTACTACAGGTGTTTGGTTTAAATAAGTCGGAGCGTGCATGCAGGCTTATTGCTATGTCCGGTCTTGGGGACTCAAAACCATCGGAATTGATGAGCCAAATGCTCACGCTTTTGGGTTCGGAGCCCCAATATTTTTTGTTTCGAGAACTCTTCCTCTGCCAGCTACCTGAGCCAGTTCAGGCAGCCTTGGCCAGTTCTACGATTACGGACTGTGCCGAGCTTGCTGCAGAGGCAGACAAGACTTTTACGGTCACACAGCAGAGTTGTGCAGCCACGAGGCGTCTTTCCCCTATGCGAGCAAAGTCCAGCCCTCCTCCAGCAGGCTGGTGTGTGTAGCACGCCCGTTTTGGCGCCAAGGCTCGACGCTGCCGTCCTCCCTGCAGTTTTGTTGAAAAAAAATCTCCAGCAGGCTCACAAACTTCGATGAGGATGACAGGGTCTGACAAACACACCCAGTTCACCATGGCAGTCGGTTCAGCGGGAAAACTCCTCTACATTACTGATTCCAGGACAGGGCGACGATTCTTGTGTGATACTGGTTCTCAGTGCAGTATATTGCCAGTTTCAAAGCTAGATCTACAATCCGGCGGTCACGGCCCTTCCCTCGAGGCAGCCAATGGTGCGGCCATTCGCACGTTCGGTAAACGGACAGTTAATTTAACTCTTGGAGGTCAACGTTTTGTGTGGGAGTTTATAACGGCTAAAGTATCACAGGCCATCCTGGGGGCTGATTTTTTCTGTGCCTATGGTTTTCTGGTCGATGTCCAACATTGTCGACTCATTAATGCGTCTACTTTCCACGCGGTGCCTTGTCACCGCAGTACCGCTGTCTCCTGGTCGGTTGCCTGTGCAGTTCCATCGCAGGAAGGGTTTAGGCGCCTACTCGGCGAGTTCCCAGGGCTCACCAGGCCTACATTCTCGGCAGCAGTCGCAAGGCACGGTGTGGTGCATTACATCACCACGACGGGATCGCCTGTTTACGCTCGGGCACGAAGATTGGAACCCGGAAAGCTTGTAGCCGCAAAGGCAGAGTTTCAGACCATGGAGCGCCTTGGGATTGTCCGACGCTCCGATAGTCCTTGGTCTTCCCCACTACACATTGTACCTAAACCAGGTGGCGGATGGAGGCCTTGCGGGGATTACAGACGCCTTAACGAAGCCACTATGCCGGATAGGTATCCAATACCGTATATACAAGATTTTTCGGCTCATTTGGCTGGCAACTCAATATTTTCCAAAGTAGATCTCATCCGTGGATATCACCAAGTTCCTGTGCACCCTCAAGACGTCCCCAAAACGGCGGTCATCACACCGTTTGGCCTTTTTGAGTTCCTCCGCATGCCGTTTGGATTGAAAAATGCAGCTCAGGCCTTTCAGCGACTTATGGACTCTGTGTTCATTTACTTGGATGACATTTTCATTGCTAGTAAGGATAAGGAGGAGCATATGGCTCATTTACGTACACTCTTTGCCCGTCTCAGCCAACATGGCCTCATCATAAATCTAGCCAAATGCCAGTTTGGGTTAACCAGCATTGACTTTCTGGGGCATAGGATCACCTCAGAAGGTGCCGTCCCACTGGCCACCAAGGTAGAGGCAGTTACGGCATTCCCGCGGCCTCATATACTCAAATCTCTTCAGGAGTTCCTGGGGATGGTAAATTTTTATCATCGTTTTGTCCCCAAGGCAGCCCAATTGATGCAGCCGCTGTACGAAGCACTCAAAGGGAAGTCAGGTAAAGATGTTATCATTTGGACACCACAGATGGACCAGGCGTTCCTGGACACCAAGGCGGCATTGGCAGATGCAACTATGCTTGCACACCCACTCCCGGGCGCGACCATCCCCCTTACTACCGATGCCTCCGATTACGCCATCGGGGCGGTTCAGGAACAATGGGTTGACGGGACTTGGCAGCCATTGGCCTTTTTTAGCCGCCAACTGCACAAGAATGAGCGAAAATATAGCACTTTTGATAGGGAGTTGCTGGCCTTGTTTTTGGCCATCCGGCATTTTCGTTTTCTCCTAGAAGGGCGCCCGTTCACTGTATTTGTGGACCATAAACCGCTCACTTTTGCAATGGCCAAAACGGCGGAGCCGTGGTCAGCCCGGCAACAGCGCCACCTTACATTTATATCTGAATTTACGACGGATTTACGACGTGTCTGGCAAAGATAATCTTGTGGCTGATTGCCTTTCGCGTGCCCCAGTCCAGGCAATTCACCTGGGAATCGATTTCGTTGGGTTGGCGGAAGAACAGCTGGCAGATCCCGAAGTTCAGGCGTATCGGACCATGCCTTCTAGCTTGCAGGTAGCCGATGTTATGTTCCAATCAGCAGGAACCACGCTCTTGTGTGACACATCCATGGGAGTGCCCCGGCCCATTGTGCCAGTCGAATGGCGTAAGAAGATTTTTCAGGTTATACATGGCTTATCACACCCGGGGATGCGAGCTTCACAACAACTTATGTCCCGCAAATTTGTTTGGAAGGGAATGCATTTAGACGTTCGGGACTGGACAAACAATTGCGTGGACTGTCAAAAATCAAAGGTCCATCGTCATGTTAAGGCTCCAGTGGCCATCTTCCCGGTGCCTGAACGCCGGTTCGATCATGTACACGTGGACTTAGTGGGTCCCCTCCCCACTTCGAGGGGTTTCGTGCATCTCCTGACAATAGTGGACCGTACTACCAGGTGGCCAGAGGCGATTCCCTTGGTTGCTACTACTACAGCGGACATATCCAGGGCGTTTATTTTGTCGTGGGTGGCCCGGTTTGGGGTGCCATCTGATATCTCCTCTGACCGAGCTCCACAATTCACGTCAGAGTTGTGGAACGCAGTTGCACAGGGCTTGGGTACCAAGCTGCACCGTACCACCGCTTACCATCCGCAAGCAAATGGTTTATGTGAGAGGTTTCATCGGTCTCTAAAGGCGTCCCTCCGTGCCAGCTTGCGTGGTCCCAACTGGGTGGATAGACTCCCTTGGGTGATGCTAGGCCTCCGTACAGCCCCCAAGGATGACCTCCAGGCTTCATCGGCTGAGTTAGTCTACGGTCAAGCACTTCGAGTACCAGGGGATTTCCTCCCTCCACATACAGAACCGTGGTCGCCTGCTCAGCAGCTCCTTCAGCATCACGAGGTGGCAAAGAATTTCCTGCCTATTCCAACCTCGCATCACAACCTACAGAGGCCTCATGTTCCGGCAGAACTTATGAGTTCCGATTACGTTTTTATTCGGCAGGATGCTCATATAGATACACTCAGACCACCTTATGCTGGACCGTTTCGTGTCATCGCAGCGGGAGAGAAATATTTCACGGTCGAAGTGGGAGGTAAGTCCGATACCATTTCCATCGACCGACTTAAACCAGCCCATCTGGATCGGAGTGAACCAGTTGTTGCTGCTCAGCCACCTCGCCGTGGACGACCACCGTTGGCTGCTAGACCAGTTATGCAACAGTCTACCATTAAATTGCCTGCTTCAGCCTCATCCTTGTCTACACCTTCTGCTACTGTTTCCTCCACCCCAGATGTACCGCTTCAGACACAGCCAAGCATTGGCTCGTCTTCCAACGTTCCATCGTCTGAAGTTCGTAGTCGTTCGGGCAGAATTATTAAACCTCCTGTTCGTTTGACGCTGTCTGTTAAAGAGAATTCTGGGGGGGCGCCTGTGGCGGAGCCACCAAGAGACACTGGGCAATCAGTAATCATTCCTTTAACTACCATGTAGTGCAGCTGTGGACTGCACCTTTAAACTGTATGTAGTTTCTTGTATTTTCACGTGATGACGTCATGACGCCGATCACGTGACCTCCAGTTGGCGCGGAGAGCGTCATGACGTCAGTTTCCAGTATTTAGTAGCAGTCTTAGAGAGGCTGTGGTCCTGCACAGACCTGCTTACATCTGCTCCTGTAGTTTTACCAGTTAAGTTGTTTGTTTATTAAACTTGGTTATTTTGTTTCTCTGCGTCGAACTTCATTATTCGGATAGGAACTTCCGTTCCTACAATGGGTTGTTTTCATTAAATATGATTTCTGACTGTGGTTGATTTTGTGATATTTCTGGTTTGTTTGCAAAAAAGAAAGTTTTTGGTAGAATATGTATGGTCAGAAAGATTTTTGTGCCATTGGTGAAATGTATTTGGTGAGTTGACCAAATCGGTAAGAATGAAAAGTCCAAAGTACTTCATAGGACCCGGATTAAAATGAATTAATGAGACTGCCACCTGTTTTGGGTGGGTGTGCCGATCACCTAAGTCGAGGCCAGTTTGAAAATCATGGCAAGTTTCTTTTTAACATTTTCGTCTGGTTACACCCCCCCCCCCCTCCCCCCATTCACGCTGAAAAAGCAGGCGGCAGTGAGGCGAAAATCGCCCCCATGATCTTTAGATTCAATTTAGTATGAATATCTCAATGTTAGATAACCTATAGAAACAGTATTACAGTTTATGAATTTCTAACAAATAAGTGGAACAACATTGGATGATTGAATGGTTGGGCTTACTGTACTAAGCAATGGTTAGTCGGTAAAGCTATAGCTTTGATGGAACGGCTTATGTTTATCTAGGTGTACCAAATGAACTATACTACTGTATGCTTAAAAATGAAATGGAAAACAACTGAAACTACTTGAGGTAGTTTTATAGTACAGGAAAAGTTCTGATATCCGGCACCGACGGGACCGGCGTGTTGCCGATCTATCAAAAGTGCCGGACATGCAAAGTCAATGTTGAAGCATACGGAGATGAAAATCTCCGTATTTGACAACAAACACTGTTGCTCAGCAACAGCTCGTAAACACTCGGCCCGTACCTTGAAGCGTCTCTGAAGCTGTTGCGAAGCTCCAAAGACGCTTTCCAGAGCCTGCCTGTTAACAGAATGCTAGGAGAAGAAAAAAAACTAACTAAAACGGCTGCTGATTTCTGCTGTTAGAGCAAAGTTTCCGGCCATACAACCTCCGGATAAACCAAAGTTTCCTGTACTTCAATAATTTTAGTGTAGTTATATAAACATTTCAGCATAACATGGATAGTTATATGTACATTTGTATAATTCCTACTTAATATAACAAAACTCAAAAATGAGCAGCTTTTAAAAAAAATAGATTTTACAGTGAAATTCAGCGAGGAAAAACAAAGGGTGATCTCGCTCCCAATACATCAGAAAACTGCAGCAGTTGTGAAAATAGCAAAACTAGTTCCATCTTACATAGAGTCATAGTCATAACGGCACAGAAGGAGGCCATTCAGCCCATCGAGTCCGTGCCGGCTCTCTAGAGCAATCCAGTCAGTCCCATTCCCCCGCTCTATCCCCGTAGCCCTACAAGTTTATTTCCCTCACGTGCCTATCCAGTCTCCCCTTGAAAACATTTGAGTGTGTCCGCTTCCACCACTTCTGTCGGCAGCGAGTTCCAGGTCCTCGCCATTCGCTGCGTAAAAAAGTTTTTCCTCACATCCCCCCTGTATCTCTTGCCCTGAACCTTAAATCTGTGTCTCCCTAGTCCTTGTACCATCAACTAGTGGGAACAGCCTTTCCCCATCTAGCCTATCCAAACCCGTCATAATCTTGTACACCTCTATCAAGTCATCCCTCAACCTCCTTTGCTCTAATGAAAACCAATCCAGCTTCTCCAACCTGTCCTTGTAGCTAAGATCCCCCATCCCTGGAACCATTCTGGTAAACCTCCTCTGCACCCTCTCAAGGGCCTGCACATCCTTCCTAAAGTGTGGTGACCAGAACTGGATGCAATACTCTAGTTGTGGTCTAACCAGCGCTTTATAAATGTTCAGCATAACTTCTCTACTTTTGTACTCAATACCTCTATTTATGAAGCCCAAGATTCCATATGCTTTGCTAACCACTCTCTCAATATGTCCTGCCACCTTCAGGGACCTATGCACATTAACTCCCAGGTCCCTCTGTCCCTGCACACTCTTTAAAACTGTGCCATTAAGTGTATATTGCCTCTCCCTGTTCCTTCTGCCAAAATGCACCACCTCACACTACTCTGTATTAAATTCCATCTGCTAGCCTTTCTATGTCCCGTTGCAGTCGATTGGTATCATCCGCACTGTTTGCCACCCGCCCCCCCCCCCCCCCAATGCAAGTTTGGTGTCATCGGCAAATTTAGAAATTCTACTCTGTATTCCAATATCCAGGTCATATATCAAAAGAAGCAGTGGCCCCAGCACAGAGCCTTGGGGAACACCACTGTCTACCATCCTCCAGTCTGAAAAACAGCCATTTACCACAACTCGCTGATTTCTATCCTTAAGCCAAATCCTTATCCAAGCTGCCACTGACCCACCTATTCCATGAGCCTCAATTTTGTTAACCAGCCTTCTATGTGGTACTTTGTCAAACACCTTCCTAAAATCCATGTAGACAACATCCATTGCATTCCCTTCGCATTTTACTTACTATGAGTAAAGTAAAAAAGGGCATATTACCGTTTCTTTTTGATGTCACATTGGTGTAGTCCCCTTCACAATCACTTTCAGAATCAGCTCCTGTAAATATATAATTTAGAATAAGAAGTGTTTATGCAAATTTCAGGCCTGTTCTAGCTATTCTCTTGGGTTCAGCATCACTGGTGTCTCCCGTAAGCGGATCCTGCACCCCTTACGATTACGAATTTGCCTTTACTCCCAATATTTAGTCATACGCTAGCATGACGTGGAGCTATACAATTGAAAGCCCTGAGCTATATGAAGTGGATACCATAATCTCACATGCGCTTCTATAATCTCCTAAAAGGTGCTTGGATTAGCACTTTAGTGAGATGAGGGCACATATTTTACTTCAAACACTTTATTTTACAGTTAGCAAGTGAATGTACAGAGGAACAATCATAGTAAATCTCACCTCACTTTGACCTAAGTTTGGTAAACCTCCACGTAATATAGAAAATAACAAATACGCCACCCAGTCCCCTTTAGCAGGCCGTCCCTTTCTCTGAATATGACTGGTTTTATCGGTTCACTCCCTGTCTCCCTTACCAATTCTCACACAACTGACTGGCTGACCATGTATTTATTTGTTCTTGTCTCCGAGATGGACAGGGAGCCAGCAGTTTGATCTCTGACTCCCTTCCTGACTGAGAGTTGGTCAGCTGGGCTGCTGAATTCAACCAGCTACCGCATTAACATCTTAGAATCTTGGATTTGACTTTGTCAAAACCATATTGTAGCTTAAATCAAGAATTCCCCCCAGGTTAAATAGACAAGGAACCCGAAATGTGACGAATAGGCTTGTACAAAGAGTGATTTTTGAATACTTTTTAAGGTTATCATTTAGCAGTTAAAGCACCACTTCTGTTCTATCATGTTTTTCTCTTGTTACAGTAACTGACTAAAAACAGAAGCCCAAATTTCTGTTGGTCTCCTGCCAACTCCAGCAAGAGACAGACAGAACCTACTGGAAAACAGGAGGGTCTCTGCCATTTCTGGGATTTTCAGGCCTGCCTTGTAAGAATGGAACTTTACTAGGCAAATGTTATTGAAGGATGGACCCAGAGTTGGGGACTGCCTATAATAGGAATTCCCATTTCTCTGGCTCATTCAGGATGTGGTTTAGTACTGGAGGTCACTATGCTCAGTGAGATGAAGCATAATGGCCACCAGATGGGCATAAGTAGGCCCACTAGGGGAGGGGGTCCAGGCCAGGCAAGCAGCCTTGACCCCCCCAAGGAATGGTAATGTTCTTTTCAATTTATTGATTGGCCCTTTACGTCTTAATGCGAGGAGCATTAGTAATAAGGTGGATGAATTGGCTGCGCAAATAGAGGTAAACGAATATGATTTCGTTGGGATTACGGAAACGTGGCTCAAGGATGGCCAAGACTGGGAACTCAACATTCGATATTCAGGAAAGATAGGCAAAAAGGAAAGGGAGGAGGGGTAGCATTACTGGTTAAAGAAGGGATTAACACAATTGTATTGAAGGATATTAGCTCTGATGATGTGGAATCTGTATGGGTAGAATTGAGAAATACTAAGGGGAAAAAAACATTAGTGGGAGTGGTATATAGACCTCCAAACAGTAAGGCAGAGGTTGGGGATGGCATTAAAAGGGAAATTAAAGAAGCGTGCAATAAGGGCACAGCAGTCATCATGGGTGACTTTAATCTACATATAGATTGGGCTAACCAAATTAGTAACAATACTGTGGAGGAATTCCTGGAGTGTTTACGGGATGGTTTCCTGGACCAATATGTCGAGGAACCAACCAGAGATCAGGCCATCTTAGACTGGGTATTATGTAATGAGAAAGGATTAATTAGCAATCTTGTTGTACAAGGCCCTTTGGGTCGGAGCGATCATAATATGATTGAATTCTTCATTAAGATGGAGAATGAAGTAGTTGACTAGGGTCCTCAATTTAAATAAAGGAAATTATGATGGTCTGAGGAGCGAGTTGGGTAGGATTGATTGGGGAATGGCACTCAAAGGGTTGACGGTGGATAGGCAATGGCAAACATTCAAAGACCGAATGGATGAACTACAGAAGTTGTTCATCCTAGTTTGGCATAAAAATAAAACAAAAAAGGTGACTCAACCGTGGCTAACGAGGGAAATTAGGGATAGCATAAGATCCAAGGAGAGGACATACAAATTGGCCAGAAAAAGCAATAATCCTGAGGATTGGGAGCAGTTTAGGATTCAACAAAGGAGGACAAAGGGATTAATTAAGAAAGGGAAAATAGAATATGAGAGTAAGCTCGCAGGGAACATAAAAACTGACTGTAAAAGCTTTTATAGATATGTGAAGAGAAAAAGATTGGTGAAGTCAAGCGTAGGTCCCTTGCAGTCAGAATCGGGGGAATTTATAATGGGGAACAAAGAAATGGCAGACCGACTAAATTCATACTTTGGTTCTGTCTTCACAAAGGAGGACACAAATAACCTCCCAGAGATGCTGGGGAACATAGGGTCTGATGAAAGGGTGGAACTGAAAGAAATCAGTATTTGTAGGGAAATGGTGTTAGGAAAATTGATGGGACTGAAGGCCGATAAATCCCCAGGGCCTGATAATCTACATCCCAGGGTACTTGAGGAAGTGGCCCTAGAAATAGTAGATGCATTGCTGGTCATCTTCCAGAACTCAATAGACTCTGGAACAGTACCCATGGATTGGAGGGTAGCTAATGTTACCCCACTATTCAAAAAAGGTGGCAGAGAAAAAGCGGGGAATTATAGACCGGTATGCCTGACATTGGTAGTGGGGAAAATGCTAGAGTCCATTATAAAAGATGTAATAGCAGAGTACTTGGAAAGTAGTGACAGGATCGGACAAAGTCAACATGGATTTACAAAAGGTAAATTTTGCTTGACTAATCTACTGGAATTTTTTGAGGATGTAACTGGTAAAATAGATACGGGAGAACCAGTGGATGTTGTGTATTTGGACTTTCAGAAGGCTTTCGATAAGGTCCCGCATAAGAGATTAGCGTGCAAAATTAAGGCACATGGGATTGGGGGCAAGTTATTGACTTGGATAGAGAACTGGTTGGCGGACAGAAAGCAAAGAGTTGGAATAAACGGGTCGTTTTCCGAGTGGCAGGCAGTGACTAGTGGGGTACCGCAAGGATCGGTCCTAGGACCCCAGCTGTTCACAATATATATTAATGATCTGGACGAGGGAATTGGATGTAATATCTCCAAATTTGCAGATGACACAAAGCTGGGTGGGAGGGTATGCTGTGAGGAGGATGTCCTGAAACTCCAGTGCGATTTGGACAGGTTAGGTGATTGGGCAGAAACATGGCAAATGCACTAAAATGTGGATAAATGTGAGGTTATCCACTTTGGTGGCAAAAACAGGAAGGCAGATTATTATTTGAATGGCAATAGATTGGGAGAAGGGGAAGTGCAAAGAGACCTGGGTGTTCTTGTGCACCAGTCGCTGAAGGTAAGCATGCAGGTGCAGCAGGCAGTTAAGAAGGCAAATGGTATGTTGGCCTTCGTAGCAAGAGGGTTCGAGTACAGGAACAAGGATGTCTTGCTACAGTTGTACAGGGCCTTGGTGAGACCGCACCTTGAGTATTGTGTGCAGTTTTCGTCGCCTTATCTGAGGAAGGACATTCTTGCCATGGAAGGAGTGCAGCGAAGATTCACCAGGCTGATACCTGGGATGGCAGGAATGACGTATGAGGAGAGATTGTGTCGATTGGGCTTATACTCACTGGAGTTTAGAAGATTGAGAGGGGATCTCATCGAAACCTATAAAATTCTGTCAGGCCTGGACAGACTAGATGCTGGAAGGATGTTCCCGATGGTCGGGGAGCCCTGAACCAGGGGTCATAGTCTAAGGATAAGGGGTAGGACATTTAGGACTGAAATGAGGAGGAATTTCTTCACCCAGAGAGTGGTGAACCTGTGGAATTCTCTGCCACAGAGGGCGGTGGAGGCCAGTTCATTAAATATATTCAAGAAAGAGTTGGATATATTTCTTAAGGCTAAAGGGATCAAGGGATAAGGGGAGAAGGCAGGGACAGGGTACTGAATTTGGATGATCAGCCATGATCTCATTGAATGGCGGAGCAGGCTCGAAGGGCCGAATGGCCTACTCCTGCTCCTATCTTCTATGTTTCTATGTGGGGGGGGGGGGGGGGGAGAGCGGGGGAAAGAGAGGGAAACGGATCTTGGGCCTGGGAACCTCCTCATGGCAGGCAGAACATAAGAAATAGGAGCAGGAGTAGGCCATTCGGCCCTTCGAGTTTGGGGAGAGAGCGGGAATATGGTATTGAGATAGAGGATCAGCCATGATCATATTGAATGGCGGAGCAGGCTCGAAGGGCCAAATGGCCTACTCCTGTTCCTATTTTCCTATGTTTCTATGCGCCTGCTCCGCCATTCAATAAGATCATGGCTGATCTTCTACCTCAACTCCACGTTCCTGCACTATCCCCAGGTGCCGGTTCTTCTGGCTACAGAGGCATGTGGACTTTGAAGTTGTTCTCGCAGTGACATGCGTGGCTACCTGCCCTGTTCAAGTTAGGTACCCACCAAATGACCCTGCAAATTCTGGTGGGGTCGGCTCTGGCAGGCGTGATCCCAGCATTACTGCTGGTATTGTGGCTCTCAGACTTTTAGGGCCAGATTGTGGAAGAGCCAGTATTGGAAACAATAGTGTTAGACCATACCAGCCCAGTAACTCAAGAGGTAGAACATTGAATTTCCATTCAGCCTGGACTGATAACCCTTTTAAACAGTAGAGAGTTGCAATATTTCAGTTAGAAATTGGGTCATATGTTGGTACAGTGCAATGGAGCTCTGCATGCTATGCCACAGAGTGATAAGACATGGGTTTATGCATGAGATTTCCTAAGGGGTCATCCTTGGCTCAGTGGTAGCGCTCACGCATGAGTCAGAAGGGCATGGGAGCAAGCCCCACTTCAGAGACTTGCGCACATAATCCAGTCTGACACCTGTGCAGTACTGAGGAATGCTACAATGCCAGAGCTGCCGTCTTTCGGATGAGATGTTTAACTGAGACCCTGTCTGCCCTCTTGGATGGGCGTAATAGATTCTATGGCATTATTCGAAGAGGAGCATGGGAATTCTCCTGGTGTCCTGGTCAACATTTATCCCTCAACCAACACCTAAAATAGATGATCTGGTAATTTATTTCATTGCTGTTTGTGGGACCTTGCTTGCACAAAGTGGCTGCCGTGTTTCCTAAATTACAACATTGACTACACTTTTAAAGTACTTAATTAGCTGTAAATTGCTTTGAGGTGTCCTTAGGTCGTGAAAGGCGCTATCTAAATGCAAGTTCTTTCTTTACACAGTTCTATTCTCCTCCATGTTCTTGCACATAACCTGGCACTCAGCTATTGAGTACCATTTATAGCGGGCTGGGAGCATCACGCCTGGTGGCTAGTCTCCTGATAAAGATACATAGAGGTTTTCATGCATTACATACTAATGCGCTTTTAATGGGCAGTCCTGCTAGTGTAGTATAACTCTGTTCCTGCAGTTATCAATATTTGAAGAAGCTAATTACACAAGACTGTGTTAACCACAACCATGACCAGATGTAAACTCTTCTGTAATTATAAGGAAGTGCTGTTTATACTCTGCTATTTTCATAGCAAGCTTTTTTTTTAGTTCCGCTAACACTTTTTGGTTGTTATATTTTCTCTTTTTGTGCAATTTCTTCATAAGTAAACTATTTAAAATTTGCGCTACACAGAAACAACTCCTGTACTGATGATTTAGGTCAGTTGTCTCACAGTGAATGAAAATACTCCGGCTCGGGGGCAATGGACTGTGTTGTGCATGGTGAAGAACAGTGGTTTGTGTCTAGTAGAAATTTAAGTGTGAATAATCACTGATTATGAAACAGTATTAACTAATTAATAAAAACCCCAAAATTGCATTGGTTCCATAACCCTGAATTTTGTCTGAGACCTCCATTTGGGCAGAATTTTGGGCTGTGCATCATTAGCATATGCCTGACCGTTAATGTATTGACCCCGGGGGTGAAATTCAGCTTGGGGGCGGGGGGGGGGTGGTGGGCTGCAGTACAGGAGCTAGCGGATTGCCTGCCTGTTATACAACCTGCCCGATTTTCCTTTCTATTGACTTCTGGTGAGAGAATCCAGAGCAAAGGTGTGTAATCTTAAAATTAGGTGTGAAATCAGGAAGCACAGGCTTTACACACAAAGGTAGTGGAAAACTGGAACACTTTTTGAATGTTTAAATAATTTTTTAAAAATTATTTTAATATTTATTTAAACCCTTACGCTGGTAAAAGACGGCCCTAACCTGCTTTTACCAGGCATAAGAGTTTCATGGGCATTCGCTGGGCAGTAGTTGGGCAAATAGCCCAACTCTCTGCCAGCGAATGTCCATTTCCTGTGCAATCAGATCTGTCAAACTGAAACTTGACAGATCGCAAGTTCCGGGTTTTCGCCACGCGCAACACATGTGGAAGCCCGGAACTTGTGGTCCTAGGTCCTGTAAAATCCGGGCCAATATGTTTGCAAATTAAATAAGAAACAATGGAGACAAACACTTGACAGTAATGATATGATATTACCATTTCCTTTTGAAGCCATGATGTTAATGTAGTCCCCCTCACGATCCCTGTCTGAATCAGCTCCTGCAAATATATAACCTGCTATAAGAAATATGTTGGTACAAAGAGAGCTTTTTGACTGCTTTGTAATGTGATAATTTAGCAGTTAAAGCACTCTGCTAAATCATCATGCTTTTATTTTAGTTTAGTGACTGACTAACAACAAGAATGTGCAAGAGGCAATACTGGAAATAACCGTGTCAGACCATACCAACCCAGTAACCACAGAGGTGAAATTTTGATCCTTGGATCCTTGACTGATGTTTGAACTTGGAGGTATCCAATCGGTGTGTACCATGGCTGGAGCATTTTGTTAATGCAGAATACAGCCAGTGTGGATATTCTTTTGTGTGGCAGGTCTGGAGCAATGATGCTAGAAGGCTCTGGACAAGTCTGTTTCTCACACCATCCCAGATATGGCAATTTTATTTTTTCTCCCAAAATGGCGCCTCCTACCTGTGTATTAGTCTATACATCAGGCATATCAGGAATAGGTAAATTGTGCTCAATTGATTTGGAAGGTGGATACAAACTAGAACACTGGGGCTCAAACCTATGAAGCAGGTAATCAGCTAATTCTTGCCTTGCTGAATCAAAGCGGCAATGTCATTATGAGCAAAATATTTGGCAAAGACAAATTGGAGGATAGTCGCCTTGAGCTGTTCTAGCACACCTCGTAGCAGCTGGCTGTTGAGTAGCACTGACAGAGTTTTGGAGCAATACAGCTGCAGGGCTAGTGTATTGATAAAGATACAAAGAATGTTCCATGCATTCCACATGCAGTCCTGCTTGTATACAACAGCTCTCATTTTAATGTAAATGTCTTATTATGCAAAATGAAGAAAACGTTCCCTAAAAAGTAAAATAAATGAAATCTGTGAGCGTGTTGGGTGTTGATAATGACCATTTTTTTGCCTCATTGTATAGCCCATCTTGAAAGTTTAACATTGAATTGGTGACAAATGTACCCTCTAGCAACAACATCATCTACAAGAGTATCAGGTACGCATTTTCCTGATGTTCAGTTTTCCTGTCATGCTTTAATCCCTCCCCCCCCCCACCAAAAAAAAAATCGTGAGTAACATACATCAAAGAAGAAATAGTAAAGAACAATGGGCATGTAACAAGAAGTTAAATATTTTCTGTTGCCTAAAAATTGTGGCACCAAACTAGTGTCCCATAGTTTTCTTTTTCACTAATGAAATTATTGAACAATATTTTTTCCTCACATACTAGTAGTTATATTGAAAAGACATCCATTTAAAAAAAAAAGTGAATTCTATGTTGAAGATCTCAAACGAATATCTGATGAGAGGAACTGAAAACTTCAGGGACAAGTATTGATACATTTGATTAGCAGCTTTGTAGAGCAATATGTCTGCAGTTTTCTTGAGGCTATACAAATATTGCCCCTAGAATGCAACTGGTTGCGATTGAATAACATACACTGTAATGCGTTTAAAAAAAATTAAAAAAAATTACTCTAGGGATGTGGGGCAACACTGGCAACGCAATATTTATTGTCTGTCCACAGTTGATCTAAGGACATTAAGATGAACTTGTTGGGTTTTTATGACAATCCAGACGATTTCATGGTTATTTTTCTGGTGATTTTAATGGTGGGTTATGAACTCGTGACCTCTGGGTCGTTAATCTAGTACCATAACCACTAGGCTACTATACCCGTTGGTTTATTGTGCTACATTTTTTCTTTGCTTGCATAGGTCAGTAAGCTATTTTTCATTCCCTTCTCTGAAATTTAAACTGTACTTGTACACCTCCATTATGAAATTAAATAAATTGAGAGTCCATCAGAGTGTAAATTGTATACTGTTTGAAATTAGAGGACTTTGCGTAGAGCTGACTTTCCTCATGCCATAATTTCTAAAGCTCTTACAACTGTAAATGTAATTATTACCTTCCTGTTGTATCAGTGTGCTTGAATCTGTTTGGTTGAGTCCTGCAAACATAGAATTTCAGTTAATATGATTAAAGGAACATTGAAACCCAGATTCACAATAATTCAAGCACAATGCCAAATACTATCTTTTTAAAAAAACATTTCCCCTCTGAATGCAGGCGATTCCACAAGGACATTGAGAGGTTAGTGAAGTAGGGAGATAGGTGGCAGATGTAGTTCAATGCAGCGAAATGTGATGATATTGATTTTGGAATTAAGAGCCTTGAAGGAAGTATTTCCTGAATGGGAAGATCAGCAGAATTGAGGAACAGAGAAATCTAGAGGTTCAGGCACATAGATCTTTAAAGGTGGAGGTACAGGTAGAAAAAACTATAAAAGCAAGTGGGATGCTGTGTTTTATATATGGGACATTGAATATAAATGCAAAGAAGTGATGTTGAATTTTCGAGTCATTGGTTCGGCCACAGTTTGGAGTATGGCATACAGTTTTGGACACCCCAATTATAGGAGTGACATTAGGTCCAAAAGGCACAGCACAGTTCACAAGAATTATACCAAGAATGAAGAAATGGACAGAAAATTGGAGCTTTTTTCACTGGAATAGAGGTTAATGGGGATCAAATCGAGGCTTTCAATCTATAATGACTGCATTGCTGGAGGGTGGCATCAGCCCTCTGCTGATGTGACCATTTTTATTGCTTCATTCATTCATCCAAGGATGAAAACAAAGTTCCGTTCACGTTATCACACTGCGTGTTCATAGCTTGCTCAAGCAATAACTTGTATTTATATAGCACTTTTACATAAAAAACTGCCCCAAAGTGTTTCACCGAAAACTGGTGTCAAGCCAAAAGGGAGATGTGATGTAAGGCTAGTTTGAAGAGTTGAGTTTTATAGTGTGTCTGAAAAGAGAGGGAGGTGGAGGAGTTTAGGGAGGAATTCCAGAGCTTGGGGCCACGTCTATATATTCTCCTTTGCGCACATCTTGTATGACCAACATGCTGTAAAATGAATAGTTCTATATCATAGAATAGGAAGCTGCAGGGTTCTGTCACAATTTTCCACACTGATTTCCTTGCCGAATTACGCTCAAGTGTGCGCCAGTTCACAGGGCATACTGGATGGGAAAATTGGCCAGAGAGCTGTGATGCCGCGTCTCTTCATTTCAACTTAGCACATATTCTGCTGGGCCTGGGGACGAAAACAGAAAATGTTCAGAGGACTCGCACACCTTTTTCTGGCCTATACACTGTTGCGGTGGTAGACCATCATTATACCTATAGTTATCGCAACAATCCTCCTCAATCCCCTTCTCCCAGTGGCTGAAGAGCTCCTCCCAGAGTCGCAATATGGATTCCGCCCACTAAGGGGCACAATGGACATGATCTTCACCGCGCATCAATTATAAGAGAAATGCAGGGAACAGCACCAATCGCTGTACATGGCCTTCTTTGACCTCACAAAGGCCTTCGACACTGTCAACCGTGAGGGATTATGGAGTGTCCTCAAATTCGGCTGCCCTCAAAAGTTTGTCACCATCCTCCGCCTGCTTCACGGCAACATGCAAGCCGTGATCCTGACCAACGGTTCCGCCACAGTAAGCTCCCTGCTGGAGTGGAGCTAATTTACAGAACAAACGGGAAACTGTTCAACCTCCATCGCCTCTAGTCCAGATCCAAGGTCATCCCATCCTCTGTCATCGAATTACAGTATGCAGACGACGCTTACATCTGCGCTCATTCAGAGGTCGAACTCCAAACCATTGTCAACATCTTCAATGAAGCGTTCGAGAGCTTAGGCCTTACACTAAACATCCGTAAGACAAAGGTCCTCTACCAACCTGCCCCCGCCACACAGTACTGCGCCCCCGATTATCAAAATCCACGACGAGGCCTTGGACAACGTGGACCACTTTCCATACCTCGGGAGCCTACTGTCAACAAGGGCAGATGTCGATGACGAAGTCCAACACTGCCTTCAGTGTGCCAATGCAGCCTTTGGTCGCCTGAGGAAGAGAGTGTTTGAAGACCAGGACCTCAAAGCCGGCACCAAGCTCATGGTCTACAGAGCAGTAGTGATACCCGCCCTCCTGTATGCCTCAGAGACATGGGCCATGTACAGCAGGCACCTCAATGCACTGGAGAGGTACCACCAACGCTGCCTCCGCAAGATCCTGCAACTCCATTGGCAGGATAGGTGCACCAACGTCCGTAATCTCGTTCAGGCCAACATCCCCAGCATTGAAGCTTTGACCACGCTCGATCAGCTCCAATGGACGGGTCACATCGTCCACATGCCCAATATGAGACTCCCAAAACAAGCGCTCTACTCGGAACTCCGACATGGCAAGAGAACGCCAGGTAGGCAGGGGAAACGCTTCAAGGACACCCTCAAAGCCTCCTTGAAAAAGTGCAACATCCTCACCGACACCTGGGAATCCCTGGCCCAAGTCCGCATAAAGTGGAGGAGAAGCATCCGGGAAGGCGCCGAACACCTCGAGTCTCTTTGCCGGGAGCAAGTGCAAGCAGCACAAGGAACGCACGTCAACCCAAGCACCCCACCCACCCGCCCCTTCAACCACCGTCTGCCCCACCTGTGACAGAGACTGTAGGTCCCGCATTGGACTCGTCAGCCACCTGAGAACTCATTTTTAATGTGGAAGCAAGTCATCCTCGGTTCCAAGGGACTGCCTAAGATGATGTAATGTGCTGGAGGATCAGCTCCAGGAAAAAGTTCATGTAAAGGGCATAAAAGGAAATTAAATGAACAGGTGTAAGGCCATTTTTGCCCTTTTTTTCTTAATTTTTGTTTTTTTCCCTGCAATCATCTAGGCTTTTGTGAGCTTTTCTGTAGTTCTGCAGCTTGTTTTATTACCACCAATGGTTTTTCCAGTGGGAATCCTCATATAGATGAGCTTTTTGGAGGAGGAAATGGAAGAGCAGTGGATGCCAGATAGATCAGGCTGTACCAGTGGCATTCTGTGCCCCACTTGCTGGCACCCTTACACCTGCATCTACAGAAGGGGATGCAGATACTTCAGTTTGGCAGAGAATTAGCATATGTGGAGGTTCTAGCTCTCGAGGTAGGTTGTGACAGCAGGCCTGACTCACAGGAATGCTGGATGGTTCTTTGGAATCGCCCCAGTCACAGTTGACCATGTTTTCAGTGATACTATATTAAAGAAGCCTAATTGGTTGTGCCAGCCAAGATGCCAACAACCATACCTGCAGGCACTGTTGTACGTATATGCCAATGACCAGGGGGAACTGTCCTCGTGCTAAAATGCAGCATAAGGTTGCCACAGCCAGTGACATTAGCAATCAGCTGCAGCTTCCAACCTGCTTCCACTGTCTTACTGGCATGCTGCAATGCTGGCCAATGGGGATGGTGCCCTGGAGTGGCCAACAGGGCTGCCCATTTGTAACTAACTCATGCAGTATCACCTCCACTTCTGTAACTATTAAAGAGCGGGTTGGTTTCTGGGTTGTTCTTACAGACACCTACCTACCCATTGAGTTTTGTATTCCTTTATTTTTGATTTTCATTTCAGTGCTTTCTCCTCTCCTGCCTTGGTAAGGCCTGCCAATTGGTTGAAATGCATTTTGAGCCTTTCCAAAAGATGTCAGAATTTTTTTGCTTTCTTTTTTTCTGCCACTTCTCTTCAGTTGTCTGCAACTCTTTAAATTTCACCAAATGCAATTTTCCACTCCAACTACTACTGTGCCCTGTACAGTCCCAAATCTGTACCTGGAGCTGTGAATAAGAATGCAATGACCTGCAAAAATTCAGCAATTTAATGCATCAGCAGTCTGAAATTTGCACCAATTTTTAACCATTTACTAATGATTTAGGGTAGGGCATGAAAATCAGACCCCGTGAGTTGGATTTTTTCCTCACCCTTCAGCCCGGAAATGATTTGCGCTGCAAATTGCTGGAACTGTGAGCTGATAACGGCGCAGCGAGGTCAACAGTGCATCTGGGACCATGGAGAATGACAGGACCAACAGTCTATCTCCTTAACCAGTGAGATTTAAGGACAGAAGAACAAATGAGAAGGAAATAGGGTGAGTTAGAGTCAAATCAGAAACAAAAATAGAAACAAGGAGTGGAAAGAAAGATTGGATTAAGAGAGAGAAAAAGAGACAGAAAGGAAAAGTAAGAAAAAAAATTAAAATATTTAAAACTTTAAAAATCTCTAGGCATTATTTACTATCTAGTGAGACTCCACAGTTTCAATTATTCCCTTTCTGAGCCTCCAAGGCTGAGTGGCACTGCAGAAACATAAATCTTGTCATTAACAGGGTCCTTACATCGTTAAATACCAGCCCTAACTTTCTGCAGTGAGTTTAATTTGATTTAACATCACAAATGCAGCAATTTCTTTAACTGCACGGGGAGGTTGACGGCGAGGTCTGGTTGTTTGCGAGGCTAATGGCGGAGCGGCGCAAATTGTCCAGCAGTTTGTGACTATTTGCAATTCATGGCGTATCTCTTCCACGCCAGAAATTGCCAATATAACACAACCTGCATTTATATTAGCACCTTTCACATAGAAGAAGCTCCACGGCACTCTATTAATTTCTTATTACAGTGTAACATGAACAAGAAAGTAGGATTACCTTGATGTTGCAAGGGCCCTCTCTGATGTGTTTTATAGCTGCAATTAAATTTAAAAAATGAAAGATAACAGCCGATATTTGTTAAACTGCTTGTAAATTCACTGACATTCAAGAAAATCCATAATTCTTATTAAAAATGAAATACTATCTTTAGTTAATATGTGCAAACCTAAAAAAATAGAATTGAATCAACTTATTAAACTAATATTGATCAAAGATAGACTACTCGCTCTATGCCTCCATTTTTTCTATGTAGATTATTTTGCTACTCTTGCTGTTAATGAACTGCTTTATTGATGATCATAGGTTTAGAGTGGATAGCTCTTTGTCGGCCGGCACGGACAAGATGGGCTGAATGGCCTCCTTCTGTGCTGTAAATTTCTATGATTCTATGAGTTGCATATCTGCTATTCCGCTTTCATTTTCTGTTGCACTCATGGCATCATTCATTGGAACACGTCACATGGAGTGAGGGAGCAGCACCACTTTTGCAATACAGGTAGACTATCCTTTATCCGGAAACCTTGGGACCAGCTGTGTTTCGGTTTTTGGAATTTTTCGGATTTCAGAAGGTTTTCATCTCCGTATCTGACAACAAACACTGTTGCTTAGCAACAGCTTGTAAACACTCGGGCCCTGCCTTGGAAGCGTCTCTGAAGCTGTTGCTAAGCTACAGAGACTCTTTCCACAGCCTGACTGTTTAAAAAAAAATGCTAGGGGAAGTAAAAAAAAATGCTAGGGGAAGAAAAAAAAACCTAACAAAACGGCTGCTGATTTCTGCCGTTAGATTGAGGTTTCCGGCTCCCCCGGCTCCGTATCTGAATTCCTTGACTTAGCGGAGGTCTGGGGCTTGACTGCTGCCACCAGTTGTGGGAAAGCCGGATATCAGCTGACTCCTACACTAAGCTGGCCCGCAAATCAGGTCAGGGGAGGGGGGGAAGAAAAGACTATCGGACGGGCCGCTGCAGCTATCGGACGGGCCGCTGTATTGTTGGGTTCACTCTCCCGGTACCTCCTTCACACTGCCCGGCTCGGCCTGCAATCTCCTACCCAGGAGGGAACTCTGTGACCCTCTGCCCTGCTCACGGGGAAAGGCAGAGCTCCCGGACCACTCCTGTCATGTTTGGCGCCACTCGGGTCATGTCGTGCGCACGACTTACGCTCCACGAAAAAACTTTCGATTTTGAGAGATTTTCGGTTTTTGGAAGTGCGGATTAAGGATAGTCTACCTGTACTGCAATAGCACAGATTCACTTTGCTTCTTTGAACAACATGTAGAATTGTGCTTGTGTATTACTCATTTTACTTTGTTATTCAAAAAAGCAAATAGACAAACAATTGTTTGAACAAGTAATTAGACAACAAGGTTCTGTATGACTGATTTAAGAAATCCTACCTTTCATTCTCTTGGTTTTTATCTGTTGATGGAAACAATTTTAAACAATAAAGATAAATATTAAACCACCCAGTGAGCAAAATACTTCAAATAATGATGAGCAATGAATGTAACCATACAAAGAGACACTCACCTTTATTTTTCTTGAACCAATATACAGTTGATATTGCTACCACTATTACCAGCACTAAAATTGTGAGAACTATTATATATATCCACCACGGAGTACCTGGAGGGAAAGAAAGATGTTTTATTTCACAAGCTTTTAATATCTATTGTTCTGCTACTTGTCACATTAATAAAAACATGTGTGCTTGTAGGAGGGTATAGATATGAAGAAAATATTGTTGGTTCTTCTCTCTGTTACGGCCCAACAGTTCCAGATATAATTATTTTACACAATTTCATATTACTTATTTGTTCTATTCATTACCAAATTAAGGTAAAGCCTTATATTTTCAAAAAAGTTGTATATTAGGTGGCAGCTGTAATGAGGACAGATGCCTCACCAAGTTGACCCTGGGAGCTGTTCAGAGAGCTAAGAGACTTGGAGCAATTGTGTTGGTGTGTTAGCAAGACAGATCATAATTTTGCCACAGCTGAATAAATGGTCCAACTACTGTGCTTCTGTAAGTACTAGCACAACCACTGCCCAAACAGTTAGGAAAGTCCCAACATTCATCTTGTCACTTTTTACATCAACAGCCCACTCCCCATCAATGTGTAAATCCAGGTCTCCAGCTCTGCCTAACTTTACTTTCCCGAGCTCTGATTATCTCCCTCTCCCGAGCTCTGATTATCTCCCTCTCCCGAGCTCTGATTATCTCCCTCTCCCGAGCTCTGATTATCTCCCTCTCCCGAGCTCTGATTATCTCCCTCTCCCGAGCTCTGATTATCTCCCTCTCCCGAGCTCTGATTATCTCCCTCTCCCGAGCTCTGATTATCTCCCTCTCCCGAGCTCTGATTATCTCCCTCTCCCGAGCTTTGATTATCTCCCTCTCCCGAGCTCTGATTATCTCCCTCTCCCGAGCTCTGATTATCTCCCTCTCCCGAGCTCTGATTATCTCCCTCTCCCGAGCTCTGATTATCTCCCTCTCCCGAGCTCTGATTATCTCCCTCTCCCGAGCTCTGATTATCTCCCTCTCCCGAGCTCTGATTATCTCCCTCTCCCGAGCTCTGATTATGACCCTGGCTCTGGTTTAAATTCTCACCCCTCAGATCTGATTAAACTCCCACTCTCTGTTAAGGTTAGGACAAGGGCAGCAGAGTTTTGGATGACCTCAAGTTTACAAAGGGTAGAACATGGGAGGCCAGCCAGCAGTGCGTTGGAATAGTCAAGTCTAGCGGTAACAAAGGCATGGATGAGGGTTTCAGCAGCAGATGAGCTGAGGCAGGGGCGGAGGTGGAAATAGACAGTCTTGGTGATGGTGCAGATATGTAGTCGGAAGCTATTCTCGGGGTCAAATATGACACCAAGGTTGTAACAGGAGATTGAACTCTGGTTGATTTTTGTTCTCTCTAGCTTGGTGACATTGAGGCCAATTGTAAAACCACCACCGCTGCCACCATTTAAGGTACCTCCAGGGACTTGAGCACATAAATTTAGGCTGGCAAGGGAGTGCTGCACTGGCAGAAGTGCCGTCTTTCAGATGAAACATTAAACCGAGGCCCCGTCTGCTCTCCCAGGTGGACGTAAAAGATCCCTTGGTACCATTTCAAAGAAGAGCAGGGGAGTTATCCCCGGTGTCCTGGCAAATATTTATCCCTCAATCGACATAACAAAAACAGATTATCTGCTCATTATCACCATTGCTGTTTGTGGGAGCTTGCTGTCCGCAAATTGGCTGCCACGTTTCCCACATTACAACAGTGACTACACTCCAAAAGTACTTCATTGACTGTAAAGCGCTTTGAGATGTCTGGTGGTTGTGAAAGGCGCAATATAAATATAAGTCTTTTTACCTAATTCAGTACTTACCAGGAATTGAACCTAGGACTTTCCTGATCCATAGACTCAGTACTACACTACTGTGATCTATTCACCTATATGACCAAGGGGATTCCCCACAGCTCCATTTCTGTATTTTCTTTTCAGTTCTTCAAGTTTAAGTGTATACACAATGATGAAGTTGCAGTTCGCAGGTTTATGAATTGGTACGCTAAATGTGAAGCTGTTTAAATTGGTAGAATCTAGATATGGTTTCAGCCGTGGCTCAATGAGTAGCACTCTCGCCTCAAATCAGAGGGTGGTGGGTTTGAGTCACACTCTAGAGACTTGAGCACAAAATATCAGCTGACACTCCAGTGCAGTACTGAGGGAGTGCTGCATTGTCAGAAACATAGAAGATAGGAGCAGGAGTAGGCCATTCGGCCCCTCAAAGTGCCGTCTTTCAGATGAGATGTTAAACCAAGGCCCCTTCTACCTTCTCAGGTAGACGTAAAAGATCCCTTGGCACTATTTTGAAGAAGAGATGGGGAGTTCTCCCTAGTGTCCTGGCCAATATTTATCCCTCAACCAACATCACTAAAACATTATCTGGTCATTATCACATTGCTGTTTGTGGGAGCTTGCTGTCCACATATTGCCTGCTGTGTTTCCTACATTACAATAGTAACTACTCTTCAAAAAAAAAAAACCTTTATTGGCTGTAAAGCGCTTTGGGATGCCCTGAGGTTATGAAAAACACTTATAAAAATGCATGTCCTTATTTTGAAATGATACAAATCATTGGTTGGCCATAGTTATAATACTGTATCCAATTGTGAATGCCTTATTTTAGACAGGATATCAAGACCACGAGGGAGTGCAGAAAATATTCACTAAGATGCGACTAGGGATGAAATACTTTAATTAAAGTGACTAGAGAAATTGGGCCCTTTCTAATTAGAAAAAAAAGTTGAGATGTTCAAAATTATGACGGGTTTTTATATGTTAAATAGGGAAATACTGTTTCTACCGGTGAGTCATCGCAGGAGGGCATAAATTTATTATCACCACAATAATAAAGGGAGAGGCTAGAATTTTTTTTTACACTAAAGAACTTTTAGGACATGGGATGCCTTACCAGAAACTCTGATGGACAGCTTTTAACAAGGAAGAGGCTAAGTATTTGAAGAAGAAAAATTTGAAAGCGTACAGGGAAGGAATGGGACTAAATGGGTAATTCTTTCACAGGCCTCCTTCTGCGTTACAAAATTCTATGATTCTATAAATCATATAAAAACCTCAAAGATTTGAAAATATTCAATGAAATCAAGGGACATGCAACCAACTTGCACAAAGAGCTCTTCGGATACCTGAATAGGTAAATGCGCTGCCTGGTATGCTGCTCAGCTACATGAGCCAGGAACACCTTGGGATTTTATCACTGGTCTGTACTGCTTTAGCTAGTATTAAGGGCACAACAATTTGCTTTAGCACCGTGTGAGGAGAAGAAATATCAGACAGGGTTCCTACTCCTTATTCATTATCCAGTGATCGCTGCTTGAATTTGTGCATGTGTGAATGTTGGAATCGGGCTTGGGTAAGTCTCCCCTCATTAAAATAGTTTGCTAACACTGATGATCTAAAGTCGTGCATGAAGAATGGCCACTTGGGCGAGGTACTAGAGAGCTACCAGCACCCATAGGACCATAGTCTTAAATGAGTCAGTATGCTTAGAAGAGAAGAGAAACCTGGAGGAGAAAAACATTACCGCTTAATGTTGACACTGAAATCCAAGTATTATTACTACTCCTATAAATTAGGCAAACTAAAATTATAATATAAATAAATATTGTACAATGAATAAAGTTACCTGATATAACCTCATTGACACCTGTAACTAAGAATGCATAGTACTATGAAGGTGTATTTAGCATATACATACTTAAAATATGAAATGATATTCCGTTACTGCGTTGTGAAGAAATTTGATTTTCAGCTTTACATCTGTACACTCCAGAATGCTCCATTGTCTCTATTGTTATGTTAAAAGCTGCTGGTACTGCCTGGGTTGTAGAGGCTGATTGGAGACTTGATTGATTCCGATACAGTGTGTAAGTGATTGGAAGAGTTCCTGTGCTTGTTATGCAATGCAGTGTCACAGTTTCTCCTAACTTCACCTCGGTAGAGTTCAACAGAGGATAAAACAGTGGTGTGGTTACAGGAACTGAAATGAGAAGAAGTATGCTATAATATGTAGAAGATATGGCTCTGTTAACTAGCAAAACAAATCCAAACATCACTTGTAGCTTAATCACCTGATAACCCAGCAGGGACCAATTGTGCAATATTGTTTGTCAGTGGCAAAAAATGAGACCATTAAAATAAATGTGGTAAAAAGGGAAGAAATCACAAAATTTTACAATACTAGTTGATCTCCTGTGAGGTTGCTGAAGGATGAAAGTATTAAAAACTTGCATCTCTCTCATGGCACTGCTCACAGTACTGTAAGTAAGTGGATCACAGTTTTATAAGGACAGGAAAATTATACCATTTATATATATTCTTCTGCTCAAATGTAGGTGTATGTCCCTTTAAGGCTACAGGAATCCTGGTAGTGTATTGCGTGCTACACAACTTCGCCCTGCAAAGAGTCATCGTCATGGAGCCCCTGGGGAAGAAAGTGCCCAGGCACAGCATGAGGACAACCAAAAGGAGTATGAAGAGCTTGAAGATACTGTGGAACAGAACTATATTCTGGCTGCAAGAGCCATTTCGCAAGCTGTCATACAGGAGTGCTTCTCTTAGCTTTGCCGTGTGTCCACTGCATTAACAACCCTGTATACCTCTTCCCATTGCCTCCACAAATATGTCTTCATCGACAGTACCTTTAATCTTCCAGGCAAATCAGACATCTCATTTCTTCCATTTTGTGAAATATGCTCATAAACCTTTGGAAGAACAGTTTCTGTACACAACATGAGCAGAATCTGATCTTGAATCTGTAGTCCGTGTCATGTGTGCCAGTGCCATGCGTTACAGTGCCTTGTTTTTGCTTCTGTAATGCTTTCCTTTGGTGATGGTGTGTGGCGTATGTCCTCTTAAACCTATCCTGATGCTTCGATTAGGTGCTGTCGGAGAGGCAGATGTACTTGAAACAGCTGGCTGACGTGTATCCATAACAGCCCCTTAGGATTTGGGTTGGCCCTTGCCTCCTGGGAGTGGAGTCCTGAGATGGACCAGCTGCAGGTTCTGGCATCTTTGCCATTGTGTAGGTGGCATGGCACCTTGTGCTTTCTTAAACTTATGCAGCAACTGGAGGGACCTAGCGGGGGAGGTGCTGGCATTGCTATTGCGAGAGATAGTGCTACCATCTGCTCCCATTCCAACCATGTCTCTACTACTCAGCTCTGCTCACTATTTCCACTGATCACTGAGAGAGCAGAACAAGTGACACCAGTAAAATGAGTGAATTCATGGTTCTATCTAGATTATTAAGCTGGATGAGATTTGACCTGAATCCTCAGGTTTCATTGGAGGTAATCTGTGCGCCTAAATAATCATCAACTGGGGTTATGGGTCTAACATGGGGAGCTATGCTGCAGAAATCCCTGGAATTGCTATATGCTCCTGAGTGGAGTGTTGCAAGAAAGCAGATCTACAGACGCCTGAAATGCCGAGGTCCAACAAAAAACTCGCGACCTAAAGAACAGGTGGTGGGTGGAGAAAGCGCAGGAGATCCAGCAGCTAGCCGATAACCACGACGTGCATGGATTCTTTAGCGCAGTCAAGACCATCTACGGCCCAAGCGCCCAAGGTCCTACCCCACTGCGGGCCAAGAACGGAGAAGTACTCATCAAGGACAGGGAGGCAGTCAATGCCCGCTGGAAAGAGCACTTCGAAGATCTCCTTAACCGAGACTCTGTCTTCGACGTGAGTATCCGAGACTCCATCCCGCAGCATGCTACCCGCCACCATCTCGGCACAACCCCAGCCCGGCATGAGGTTGAAAAGGCCATTTGACAACTGAAGAGCAACAAGGCCTCAGGAGCAGATGTAATCCCTGCCGAGGCGCTAAAGCATGGTGGAGAAGCACTATTGGCGCAAATTCATGAACTAATTTCTCTTATCTCAAATCAAATCCAGTCAAATCAACTTTTATTGTCATTGTTAGTGCACAAGTGCAGTACAACGAAATGTAGGCTTGCGGCTCCCGAGAGTGTACATTTAGATTAAGACATTTAAACATTCAACATACATTTGGCTTGTAGTATATTAACATAAACATAACCATAATAAAGTGCATTGGCAGATGTGCAGGCTTTAGAGTTTATTTGTGGAGTTCAGTAGGATGACAGCCCTGGGAAAGAAGCTGTTCCTAAATCTGGTCGTACGGGTGCGAATGCATCTGTAGTGTCTCCCAGATGGCAGGAGGGCGAACAGACTGTGGCTGGGGTGGGTAGGGTCTTTGATGATGGACCGTGACCTCCATAGACAGCGTTTCTGGTATATGTGCTCTATGGTCGGTAGCCGGGTGCCGGTAATGCGTTGGGCAGTTTTGACTACCCGCTGCAGGGCTTTCCGGTCATAGTAGCTACAGCTGCCATACCATACTGTGATACAGTTTGTCAGGATGCTCTCTATCTGGAAGGAGGAGAGCATGCCAGGGGATCTCAGACGCTGTAAGTGTGACCATCTTCAAGAAAGGTTACAAGTCCGATTGCGGTAATTACAGAGGGGTTTCCCTGCTGTCTGCCACAGGGAAAGTCATTGCAAGAATCCTCCTCAATCGCCTTCTCCCAGTGGAAGAACTCCTCCCAGAGACGCAATGCGGATTCCGCCCACTAAGGGGCACAATGGACATAATCTTCACCGCGCGCCAATTACAAGAGAAATGTAGGGAACAGCACCAACTGCTGTACATGGCCGCCTTTGACCTCACAAAGGCCTTTGACACAGTCAACCATGAGGGATTATGGAGTGTCCTCCTTAAATTCGGCTGCCCTCAAATGTTTGTCACCATCCTCCGCCTGCTTCACTACGACATGCAAACCGTGATCCTGACCAAAGGTTCCACTAGAGACCCAATTCATGTATGGACCGGGGTCAAGCAAGGCTTCCTTGCGGCAATGCTCCATCTCGCCCTCCGTAAGCTCCCTGCTGGAGTGGAGCTAATTTACAGAACAAACAGGAAACTGTTCAACCTCCATCGCCTCCAGTCCAGATCGAAGGTCGTCCCTTCCTCTGTTGTCGAATTACAATATGCAGACGACGCTTGCGGCTGCGCACACTCAGAGGTTGAACTCCAAACCATCGTTAACACCTTCACCGAAGCGTACGAGAGCATAGGCCTTACACTAAACATCCGTAAGACAAAGGTCCTCTACCAACCTGCCCCACCACACAGTACTGCCCCCCGATTATCAAAATCCATGACAAGGCCTTGGACAACGTGGACCACTTTCCATACCTCGGGAGCCTACTGTCAATAAGGGCAGACGTCGATGACGAAGTCCAACACCGCCTTCAGTGTGCCAATGCAGCCTTTGGTCGCCTGAGGAAGAGAGTGTTTGAAGACCAGGACCTCAAACCAAGCTCATGGTCTACAGAGCAGTAGTAATACCCGCCCTCCTGTATGCCTCAGAGACACGGACCATGTACAGCAGGCACCTCAAAGCACTGGAGAGGTACCACCAATGCTGCCTCCGCAAGATCCTGCAAATCCATTGGCAGGATAGGCGCACCAACGTCAGTGTTCTCGCTCAGGCCAACATTCCCAGCATCGAAGCTTTGTCCACGCTCGATCAGCTCCGATGGACGGGTCACATCGTCCGCATGCCCGATACGAGACTCCCAAAACAAGCGCTCTACTCGGAGCTCCGACACGGCAAGAGAGCCCCAGGTGGGCAGAGGAAGTGCTTCAAGGACACCCTCAAAGCCTCCTTGAAAAAGTGCAACATCCCCACCAACACCTGGGAATCCCTGGCCCAAGACCGCACAAAGTGGAGGAGAAGCATCTGGTAAGGCGCCGAATAACTAGAGTCTCTTCGCCGGGAGCAAGCGGAAGCCAAGCGCAAACAGCGGAAGGACCCAAGCACCCCACCCACCCGCCCCTTCAACCACCGTCTGCCCCACCTGTGACAGAGACTGTCGGTCCCGCATTGGACTCATCAGTCACCTGAGAACTCATTTTTAATGTGGAAGCAAGTCATCTTCGGTTCCGACGGACTGCCTAAAAAGCTAAACAAGCAGATAAGGTTGCACAAATGCTTAATTTACCTCTTCATGCAAACTACCATCTGCAGCATACTGCTTGTTAGATCTTCAGTGCCTGCAGCAATGCACTGCCCAGAATGCATCTTTGTTTTTGAAAGCAGGGCCTGTGAAGCGTGATCTTCGGGTTCATCAACTAAATTGCACCATGACTTGGGCCTCCTGGGCAGCACATTCCTGCTCCTCTGCTTCTGCTCACTTGTGCTCCATGTCTCACTCATTGCACTCCCCTCTGAATTACTATCTTAAGTCTCCCCAGATAGATGTATCTGAGCTGGTGCTTTAGGGGGGTAGAATGAGTTAATGGTGTATGGTGTGAAGTGCTGGCAGACAGAGGCCTGGATATTAACAAGGGTGGGTTATATAGGCGGGGGGGGGGGGGGGGGAGGGTGGGGTGGAGTTTTGGACGGTTCCCCCCGCATACTGTGGAGTTTGGAAAGTGGGGGAGGTGTCCGATCCCTGACCCTAGGGGGCTTCCGATTGCTGAGCCCGGGGGCCTTTGTATGGTTGAGGGGAGGTCTGATAGGGGGGAGCATGGGGGGCTAGGGAAAAGCACTCCTGCTCCTCCTGGCCCACAAGCAGTGCTGTGAAGACACTTCCCTCCTCCCCGAAGCTGTCCTCGCCTTGCTTCAGCTGCCAGGTTTCCTGAGGCTTGGGGAACATGGCCACCCACTGTAAAACCTGCACAGCAGGTTAAATCAGAGGCTGCCAACCTCATTAACATATTTAAAATGTCAACCTGCGTCCTGGGAGTGGATTGGCTGCCTGCCTCCATAAAACCCGGAAGTCGGAGGGTTGGAGCTGGCTTCGCAACACGATTTAACCCCCCACCGTCACCCAATCCCACTTGCTGAACCATATTAAAATTCCCCCCATGGTCACTGGGTGCTGGCTTAGCTTCCTCCAGCACACCTGGAGAAGGAGAAGAGGGAGAAAAGTTACAATAGAGTTGTTGTGAGAAAACTTCACAGCTTTCAATAAAAGGAGTGGTATGGTAAAGTGCTTTAGTATATGATTTGTTGCCAGCAAAGGAATGAAAGCATAAGATAAAAAAAAACAGCAGGAAAAATTATTAGCACAGACCCTAAGCTGGTGCAAATTTTCCTACTTCCTTACCTCCAACTTCCTCTGTGGTCTCACTCCCTGGATTTTCAGGGCTTCTTCCTAATACAGGGATATTGGATGCAAGTTAGAGGCTCCCTCTCCTGTATAGATTTTGTGCTTTTCTCTGCCGACAGGCAGTAGAAGTGAGAGGTTGCTATTGTCTTGATGTACATTGATATCCAAATGACAGCATGGGGCCCCCAATAGGTGTGATGACATATACATGAACTATGCAGCTTCATTAGGTGGAATAATTACTTTGAGATGGTTATGTGCAAGGATGAAAGTGGAGAACCACTACCAGGAACGCTGGGGTATTAATCCATTCAAGGCAGCATAAGGGAGAGTTAATCATAAGTGCAATAGGTATTTAGTACACAAAATTAATCAAATGAAATTGTGTTCTCTTACCTTAGCTGACCTTTTTCCTACAATGGTTCCAGGATTGTTGCATGTTGCTCATAGCATTCACACTGGTGATCATCTTCAGCCATTCTTATTGGCCAGCTCGCCTGGAGGTCCTATAATGTCCCAAAAAGGGCCACTCATCCCCCACCTGTACATCTGTTCCTCCATCAGAATGTTGATGGGTCCAACAGAGAAATGGGGAATTTAGTGCTCACCTAAAGTATTTTCATGCTTCAAAATATAAGAGTGCTGGCTTGCAAAACCGCAATGCCTGACCCTTTAAACTGCTGCAGGCCTTCAAATCTTGCAGCATGACCTGATTTTCCTCCTTCCGCTGGGAAAGCACCAGAGACATTTTTTCTGGGAGCCTTGTCTCAATTATGCAAATTATGCTGATCCCAGATATACACATGGGGTCCGTGTGCTGGGTGGGTGCTCTTCTTGCATTGCCCCACTTCTGGCCAGGCTTGTGTCCAGTTGCAAAATCTGAGCTGTGAAATGAGTTACCATCACTGATTGCTGCCCTAATACAAGATATTGTGGCGGAGCCACCAAAGGACTCAGAGCGGTTGTACATAATGCCTTTAACAGCAATGTAGTTACTGTCTCTGCCTGTACCTTTAATTACACTGTTTGACTGTACAATGCCTAGTTACCTTTACAGCACGTGATGACGTCTTGCCGTTAGTCACGTGAAGCCCCAATGGCGGGAAGAACGTGATGACGTCACGACGTCACTCTCCTGATCAGAGGATCAGTCCTCGTGGAGCCCTCAAGGAGAGTAGACCTGTTATTGATGTGTTCTAGCAGTTTCCAGTTTAAACTCGTTTGATTTCATTAAAGTTCATTAATTTAATTACCTGAGTCGAACTCAGTCTTTTTGATAGGAACCTCCATTCCTACATTGGTGTCCCCGACTTCTACGAACGATTTTCGTGGAAGATTCGACATGGACACGAACGCCGTCCCGCTGAAACTGCCACAGTTCTGGGAGCAACAACCGGACGCCTGGTTCATCCAGGCTGAAGCCCAGTTCGCCATTCGGAACATCAACGCGGATCAGACCCGTTATTATTACGTGGTCTCCGCCCTCGACAGCGCAACTGCATCATGGATCATCAGCCTCATCGGTAGTCCTCCTACTGACAGCAAGTATGATGCAATTAAGGCGTGGTTGCTTCAGGTTTTCGGGCTATCAAAGTCGGAGCGTGCTCACCGGCTCATCACGCTGCCCGGCCTCGGGGACTCCAAACCGTCCGAGCTCATGAGCCAAATACTCACGCTCTTGGGGGCTGAACCGGAATGTTTCATCTTCCGGGAGCTTTTCCTCTATCAACTGCCTGAACAGGTTCAGGCTGCCCTGGCCAGCTCCGACATTACTGACTGCGCCCGAAGCTGATAAGATTTTCACGGTTACCCAGCAGTGCTGCGGGCCACGAGGTGCCCACCCCCCACAGACGCGGTCTCGGTTTCTCCTACAGCGGGCTGGTGCTCCTACCACACCCGTTTTGGCGCGAAAACACGATGCTGCCGTTCCCCCTGCAGTTTTTCGGCAAAAAAAAACCAAGAAGGCGCAGGCGGCATCCCTGGCGACGGATGATCAAGTCTAACGGGCGTTTCGCGGTGGCGATTGCCGTCGGTTCTACGGGGAAACTCCTCTATATCACCGATTCCCTCTCGGGCCGCCGTTTCCTTTGTGACGCCGGGGCGCAGTGTAGCATTCTACCTGTGTCGAAGCTCGACACACAGACTGGGAACCTCGGTTTTTCCCTCCTAGCGGCTAATGGCGCAGCTATTCGAACGTTCCGAAAGCGGCGGGTCGAAGTCTGTTTCGGCGGTCAGCGCTTCTTTTGGGATTTCGTCACGGCTACAGTCTCACAGCCTATCCTAGGGGCAGATTTTCTGTGTGCCAACAGCCTACTAGTCGATGTCCGACACCGCCGGCTGATCAACGCGGCCACCTTCCACTCGATCCCGTGCTTCCATGGTACCTCCGTGGCGCGTTCCATTGCCTGTGCTTTCCCTCCTCCAGATGACTTCACGTGGCTCCTCAGGGAGTTTCCAGAGCTGACAAGGCCCACCTTCTCCTCTTCAGCGACAAAACATGGTGTTGAACATCACCTCACCACTACTGGCTCCCCGGTTTATGCGCGGGCTAGAAGACTCGAACCCGGCAAGCTTGCAGCTGCGAAGGCGGAGTTCGCCACAATGGAGCGGTTCGGCATCATTAGGCGATCGAAGAGTCCCTGGTCTTCGCCTCTCCACATCGTGCCGAAACCAGGTGGCGGCTGGCGGCCATGCAGTGACTACCAACGCCTCAACGACGCCACCACTCCGGATCGGTACCCGATCCCGCATATCCAGGACTTCTCGGCCCACTTGGCGGGAAATACTATCTTCTCTAAAGTCGACCTCGTCCGTGGATATCACCAGGTTCCAGTGCACCCACAAGACATCCCGAAAACCGCAGTCATCACCCCTTTTGGCCTCTGAGTTCCTGCGGATGTCGTTTGGCTTAAAGAACGCAGCACAGGCGTTCCAGCGTTTAATGGACTCCGTTCTTCGAGACCTGCGGTTCCTTTTCGTCTACCTTGACGACATACTCATCGCCAGTGCCAACAAGGAGGAGCACATCTCCCATTTGCATTCCCTCTTTACGCGCCTCAGCCAACACGGTTTAATCATCAACCCGGCCAAGTGCCAGTTCGGCCTGCAACAAATCGACTTCCTGGGACATCGCATAACATCGGACGGCGCTGTACCTTTGGCGACGAAGGTTGAGGCGGTTACTTCTTTCCCGCAGCCGTCGACAGTCAAGGCCTTGCAGGAGTTCTTGGGGATGGTCAACTTCTACCACCGTTTCGTCCCCAAGGTGGCTCAACTCATGCAACCCTTGTTCGGGGCCCTCAAGGGCAAGTCCGGTAAAGACCCAATCAGCTGGACAGCTGAAATGATCCAGGCATTCGGCGACACCAAGAACGCTTTGGCCAACGCAACCATGCTGGCGCACCCACTTCCAGATGCTACTATCGCCCTTACCACCGACGCGTCAGACTACGCCATCGGTGCAGTGCAAGAACAGTGGGTCAACGGCACGTGGCAACCGCTGGCGTTTTTCAGCCGTCAATTGCGAGCAAATGAAAAAAAGTACAGCACCTTCGATAGGGAACTACTGGCCCTTTTCCTCGCCATTCGCCATTTCCGGTTTTTATTGGAGGGGCGCCCCTTCACGACTTTTGTCGACCACAAACCCCTTACGTTCGCCATGGCCAAGACCACCGAACCGTGGTCCGCTCGTCAACAACGTCACTTGACGTTCATTTCCGAATTTACCACGGACATTCAACATGTGTCTGGTAAGGACAACCTGGTGGCAGATTGCCTCTCCCGTGCGACGGTCCACGCGGTGCACCTGGGAATCGACTACGCCCTCATGGCGGCAGATCAGGTTTCGGATTCGGAGGTCCAGTCTTATCGAACCGTTCCCTCTAGCTTCCAAGCGACCAACGTCGTCTTCCAGGCCGCAGGTGCCACGCTCCTTTGTGACGTTTCTATGGGAGTTCCTCGTCCCATAGTGCCAGTCGCATGGCGCCGGAGGGTTTTTGATGCCATACACGGATTGTCGCACCCAGGGATGAAGGTTTCGCAACGGCTTATGTCAGCCAAGTTCGTCTGGAAAGGTATGCACATTGACGTCCGTAACTGGGCTAATACCTGCGTCGTATGCCAGACGGCCAAAGTCCAGCGTCATGTCAAGGCTCCAGTGGCTGCGTTCACTGTTCCAGAGCGTCGTTTCGAGCATGTGCATGTGGACCTCGTGGGGCCGCTTCCGCCTTCTCAGGGTTATACTCATCTCCTTACCATAGTGGACCGCACCACTAGGTGGCCAGAGGCAATTCCTTTGGTTTCCACCACGTCGGCAGACGTCACTAGAGCTTTCATCTCCTGTTGGGTCGCCCGTTTCAGGGTACCGGCGGACATCTCCTCAGACCGCGGGCCACAATTTTCCTCGGATCTTTGGAACGCTGTGGCTCGGGCTCGGTACCAAACTTCATCGCACCACCGCCTATCATCCGCAGGCAAACGGCCTTTGCGAGCGATTCCACAGATCGCTTAAAGCCTCTCTTCGGGCCAGTCTTCAAGGCGCAGGATGGGTGGACAGACTCCCATGGGTCCTGTTGGGTCTCTGTATGGCGCCCAAAGATGATCTACAATCGTCTTCGGCTGAACTCGTCTATGGCCAGCCGCTCCGGGTACCAGGAGATTTCCTCCCTTCTCCCACAGAGCCATGGTCCGCCTCCCGGCAACTCGTTCGCCACCAAGAAGCGGCCAGATGCTTTGCCCCGATACCTACGTCCAATCACGGTCTGCAGACCTCCTACGTGCCACTGGGACTGAAGAATGCGGAGTATGTCTTCATCCGACACGACGCTCACCGGGATCCGCTCAAGCCCCCTTCCACTGGTCCTTTCCGCGTCATCAAACCGGGAGACAAATCCTTTTTGGTCGACGTCGGAGGGAAACCGGATCACATCTCGGTGGACCGCTTGAAGCCGGCTCACCCAGACCTGGACCACCCTGTCGTCGTCACTCAACCGCGGCCGACCGCCTGTTGCCGCCGCACCTGATCAACCAAAGCCGCCTGACAACCCGACTGCGCTCGCCGCGCCTGCTCAGCCGCCACCGACTGCCAACTCGTCCACCGGTCGTCAACTTCCTCTACCAGGGTATCGAAGTCGATCGGACAGGCTCATCAGGCCTCCTCCTCGCCTCACCTTTTCTGTTAAAGACAATTCTGGGGGGGGCGCATGTGGCAGAGCCACCAAAGGACTCGGAGCGGTTGTACATAATTCCTTTAACAGCAATGTAGTTACTGTCTGTGCCTGTACCTTTAATTACACTGTTTGACTGTACAATGCCTAGTTACCTTTACAGCACGTGATGACGTCATGCCGTTAGTCACGTGATGCCCCAATGGCGGGATGACGTCATGACGTCACTCTCCTGATCAGAGGATCAGTCCTCGTGAAGCCCTCAAGGAGAGTAGACCTGTTATTGATGTGTTCTAGCAGTTTCCAGTTTAAACTCGTTTGATTTCCTTAAAGTTCATTAATTTAATTACCTGAGTCGAACTCAGTCTTTTTGATAGGAACCTCCGTTCCTACAATATCATAGATTGTAGCAAGTGTTCCATGTCATTAACACAAGGGGTTGAGTTGATAGCAATATGCTTGAACTTTGCCTTTATGGTTTGATATGATCACCACTCTTGATGTGTGAATGTTTTGAGAGTTTTGTTTTATCCCTATGTAGCAAATATTAACAGTGATCAGTGTGCAGAGTTGACAACTTATTTAAATCTTATTACAACTGGAGGTTTGAATTAACTAAGTTTGTTTTGCTGGTCATGAGTTCGAGATTTATAGTTGTACTACTAATTTTGGGGGAAATTTTCAAGTGGGTGATATTCGACCAGTTATTCATGTGGCCTTTTGTACAGTAAGCTACTTTCTACTGGGTTCCCAAATGAGTTGCAATGAATTATTGCTAATCCCAGCTGACGG
Organism: Somniosus microcephalus; assembly: GCF_052327205.1. Taxonomy (NCBI): domain Eukaryota; kingdom Metazoa; phylum Chordata; class Chondrichthyes; order Squaliformes; family Somniosidae; genus Somniosus; species Somniosus microcephalus. The sequence goes on along the minus strand of NC_141007.1, from coordinate 69,922,906 downwards.
GCAGGTCTGCAGTAATTGCTTTCCAATCCTGAATTTCTGGCTCAAAAATTATTATGGTGATCATTACCCAAAAACCATTTTAACATTAGTACTGCTTGTGGTGTTTCCTATTTGCAAAACAGTGATGGAGTTGAGACTTAAGAAACTCATTCCACAGAGCCACTTAGTGTCCAGATCCCAGAAATATATTGTGACAGTTGACCTAGAAGATGCAAACTGAGGTCCTACAGTGTCACTGCTGGTGGAAGATGTAATTACGGTGTGACAAGTTTTACATAGGCAGTTTCCATTATAAATGTTAACATAGGAATTTATAATGAAAAAGTTGACAGGAAGTGTGTGTAGATGTGAGATTTGTAATATATTATAGGTATATATAAATTATCCTCTGGAAATGACTGGAGTCATTAATTCAGAGAGGTAGAACTCATGGCATTTAGGGAACACTTTAATACGAATTTTGCAAAATGACTCCCAGCGCATTTTTATCTACTAGGCTTGGATGCATTTTGTTCCTTTTCTAGCCAGTGACAAACCTTGTTTCAGAAATAAAAATAATTGAATTTTACTTATAAAAAAAATTAAGTATAAAATTTGGTTCTGCATTTTTACTAGAAGTATACGACCATTTGATACCATTTACGAACTAATCTTGTTATGAGAACTCAATTTACCCAAGAAATAAATATTAATACTTTGCATGAATAATGTAACACTAGAATTGAGATTTTAAGTTTGTTAATACTGGTAAGTTTTTTCTTCTACTCTTTAAAATCCAATGCAGTGCATGACATAGTACCTTGTATTCACTTTCACATTGGGTGGACTAATCTATAGAAAATATGCAAATCTGCAGCTTTTTCAAAGTTGCCTCATCCCAATGGGTGTACTGGCCTCCAAATGTACACTGGGTCCCTTCAATGTCGAGGAAGTGGGAACAACCAGCACAGGGAGTTCCCACCCTCTCTGGTGTTTCTAGGTCCCAGCAGAGTTTTTGGCCATTTTGGCCAGATGGCTGTTGGAGTTCACCAGAATGGCCAAACAATTTTGGGGCCATGGTCCTCATGTGATGGAAAGAGACTCAAGATTCTGGAATCTTTTTTAAGAACCCAGTGTATCACCTTTCATGTTGCTGCTGGGGCAGCCATAATTTAATGAATACCTGAGGATTCTACCTATAGTCCACATCGAGCGGGGGGAGGTATTGGCGGTTTTAGCTGGCCTAAAAATGGATAAATCCCCAGGCCCGGATGAAATGTATCCCAGGCTGCTGTGTGAGGCAAAGGAGGAGATTGCGCGGGCTCTAACACATATATTCAGGACCTCTCTGGCCACAGGGGATGTGCCAGAGGACTGGAGAACCGCTAATGTAGTACCATTATTCAAGAAGGGTAGTAGGGAAAAACCGGGGAACTACAGGCCAGTGAGCCTAACATCAGTGGTAGGAAAATTATTGGAAAAAATCCTGAGGGACAAAATTTGTCTCCACTTGGAGAGGCAAGGATTAATCAGGGATAGTCAACATGGCTTTGTCAAGGGAAGATCATGTCTGACTAATTTGATTGAATTTTTTGAGGGGGTGACTAGGTGTGTGGATGAGGGTAACGCAGTGGATGTGGTATACATGGATTTCAGTAAGGCCTTCGATAAAGTCCCGCACAGGAGACTGGTCAAGAAGGTAAGAGCCCATGGAATCCAGGGTGCCTTGGCACATTGGATACAAAACTGGCTTAGTGGCAGAAGGCAGAGGGTGATGGTCGAAGGTTGTTTTTGTGACTGGAAGCCTGTGGCCAGTGGGGTACCACAGGGATCGGTGCTGGGTCCCTTGCTGTTTGTGGTCTACATTAATGACTTGGATATGAATGTAAAGGGTATGATCAGTAAGTTCGCGGATGATACAAAAATTGGTAGGGTGGTAAATAGCGAGGAGGGTAGCCTCAGTCTGCAGGACGATATAGATGGGTTGGTCAGATGGGCGGAACAGTGGCAAATGGAATTTAACCCGGAAAAGTGCGAGGTGATGCACTTTGGGGGGACTAACAAGGCAAAGGAATACACAATGAATGGAAAGACCCTAGGCAAGACGGAGGGTCAGAGGGATCTGGGTGTGCAAGTACACAGATCCCTGAAGGCGGCGGAACAGGTGGATAAGGTGGTAAAAAAGGCATATGGGATACTTGCCTTCATTAGCCGAGGCATTGAATATAAGAGCAAGGAGGTTATGATGGAGCTGTATAAAACACTGGTTAGGCCACAGCTGGAATATTGTGTGCAGTTCTGGTCGCCACACTACAGGAAGGATGTGATCGCGTTAGAGAGGGTGCAGAGGAGGTTCACCAGGATGTTACCAGGGCTGGAGCGCTTCAGCTATGAAGAGAGACTGGGCAGGTTGGGTTTGTTTTCCTTGGAGCTGAGGAGGCTGAGGGGGGACATGATTGAGGTGTACAAAATTATGAGGGGCATAGATAGGATGGATGCTGAGGAGCTTTTTCCCTTAGTAGAGGGGTCGATAACTAGGGGGCATAGATTCAAGGTAAAGGGCGGGAGGTTTAGAGGGGATTTGAGAAAGAACTTTTTCACCCAGAGGGTGGTTGGAGTCTGGAACTCACTGCCTGAAAGGGTTGTGGAGGCAGAAACCCTCACAACATTTAAGAAGCATTTGGATGTGCACTTGAAATGCCATAGCATACAAGGCTACGGGCCAAATGCTGGAATATGGGATTAGATTAGACAGGGCTTGATGGCCGGCGCGGACACGATGGGCCGAAGGGCCTCTATCCGTGCTGTATTACTCTATGACTCTAGGTGAGGAAATGATAGCAACAATGAGTAGGGATTTGCAAAGCTAATGACTGATGAAAGAGAGGAAAGCTGGAAAGTTCTGCCATATCTCCTATTCATGTTACCAGCCCTGATGATGAGGGAACATACCTTTTACTGTAAAGCTGATTCCTTTACTGTATTTGGACGAGCTTGTAATTTCATTCTGAGCTTTGCACTTGTACTCTCCGCCATCTTTGGTTTCATTTATGAGCACATTAAAAGCTGCAGGCTCTGTATTAGACCTTGTGACAGAGTAGATGAATCTTTCATTTAAGAACAATGAATAAGTTATAGGAGTGGTTCCATTGGTTGAGTGGCAGTGCAGGGTTACACGTTCTCCTGTTGCACAGTTAATGTTTAAAGAGTTGAGTTTTATTGTTGGGTTGGATACTGGAACTGAAACAAAAGCACTGTAAGATATACATTTAGAAAATAAGTAAATCCATACCTAGATATAATTTTGAAATTAAAATACTGGCAGCCGTCGCTCACTCGGAAGCACTCTAGTCTCTGAGTAAGAAGGTTGTGGGCTCAAGTCCCACTCTAGAGATTAAGCATATAATCCAGGCTGACACTTCAGGGAGTGCTTCATTGCTGGAGGTGCTGTCTTTCAGATGAGATGTTAAACCGAGGCTGCATATGCCCTCTCAGGTAGATGTAAAAGATTCCACGGTACTATTTGAAGAAGTGCAGGGGAGGTCTCCCCGGTGTGCTGGCCAACATTTATCCCTCAAACAACATCACTAAAACAGGTTATCTGGTCATTATCATATTGCTGTTTGTAGGACCTTGCTGTGTGTAAATTGGCTGCCGCATTTCCTACATTACAACAGTGACTACACTTCAAAAATATTTAATTGGATGTAAAGCACTTTGGGATGTCCTGAGGTCGTGAAAGATACTGTATAAATGGAAGTCAAGTGCACCACTTTAAATATTGCCTGTATCTCTAGAAGAAGAAACAGTAATAAAACCAGTTTTCATTAGCTATGCCAACTTTAATAGTTACACCAAAAAAAGTAATTTCTGTCACGGCAATCAGTTAAATGAGTAATGGTTCTACATTACATTGTTACTGCTGCAGTTTTGTATAGTGGTATTCTGCTTTCATGGATGTGATTTTTCAATTTAGGTTAGTGTTCTGGTCATATCAATAGCACATTCTATTGCCACTGTAATTCGAAAGCCCAGCAAAGCGTTTACTGTGTTGGCCAAGACTGGGTCAACAATTCTTTTACATATTCTCATAAACTGTAAAGTGTTGTTTTCCCTGATTGCTGACAGATGAGGAAAGTTCCAGACTTGATTCCTGGTGTTTGCTGAGTTAGCTAATCTGAGGCAGGGTATTTGTGGGGGTGGTCACAATCTGCTTTGATATGCTCAATCAAGTGGAGCAGGGAAAGTGTACATTTCTAGTCATTGGGGAGGTGGAGGGTCAGGGGTGACGCACAGGAATGTGCTCACGTGACATCTTCCAGGGTCTAATAGCCTGCCATCACTCATTATTTTTTGTTAATATATGAAGAGTAACTACCTGGCTGGGGTACTGGAGGGCAGCTGTTTGGGAAACTGTGCAGTCCGTGCCCAAATTCCCAATATTGCGAGACTATCCACTGAGACTGCAAAGTTAGTAAATTATGCTTGATATATTGATTCTTTTCAGAGAATCAACAGAATGCATATATGGCGCCTTTCACAGTTTCAAGAAGCCCCAAAGCGCTTCATGGCCAATGAAGTACTTTTGAAGTGTAGTCATTGCTGTAACGTAGAGAAACGTGGCAGCCAAATTATGCACAGCAACGTCTCACAAACAGCAATGAGATAAATGACCAGCTGATCATCTTTCGGTGGTGTTGGTTAAAGGATAAATGTTGGACAGGACAACTCCCCTGCTCCTCTTCAATAGTGAAATGGGATCTTTTACAACCACCTGAGAGCACAGATGGGGGCCTTGGTTTAACATCTCATCTGCAAGACGGCACCTCCAACAGTGCAGCACTCCCTCAGTACTGCACTGATGCATCAGTCTAGATTATGTGCTTAAGTCTCTGGAGTGGGGCTAGGACCCACAACCTTCTGACTGAGGGGCAAAAGTGCTACCACTGTGCCAAGGCTGACTATTACTTGTAATACTTGGTGACTGAAGACACTAATAGATCTGCTATTTTAGTATATTGATGAGGCTAATGGAAATTTAATTTTCAGTATCTTACAGCTATTTTCCAGTTTATAACGATCATACTAAAAGTGTATAACAATTAGAATATTGAGTCACATGGTCACTATAGAAACTGAATAGATGGATGGTATAGAACCTGCTGGATACCCTTGACACATTAAACATGTAACGTGACTGGAGACAAGCTAATTTACGGTTATTATAACAGTGGTGAAAGAACAAAAACTCAGACAAAGAAGACAAATGTACAAAGCAACATATGCATAATAATAAGCTCTATTGTTTATATCCGAATAGAACGTCCGCCTAATTCCTCAGTTAAAATATTAGCAGTTCTGATTTGAGGCTACATTTAGATAGCGCTACGATTAAATGTGTAACAGGATTTACTTATTGCAATGCAACTTTGGGGTTTGCAGCAACACAGAAAATCATATGAAAAATATTAGCAGATTAGAATTTTAAATAGGAATAACACCAATTACTTGTAGTCGCTTTCTGTGATGGTGTATTATGGGAGAAATTGTATAAATTAAAAGGCACAGTAGAATCTTGGGATGAACCTTCTTTAATGTTTTTGTTTTTGATCTAAAGTGATTTATTCTCTTTCTCCTGGTATTGGATGTTGAGCAGGTATTCTTCATTAGCAGGGAATGCCAATCATGGCTGGAAATACCATCTCATTAAAAAAAATTAGTTGAAGAAAAATTTCTAGGTTGTAGCAGCTCAGTTTAACTCATCTCACCTTTTAAATTTTTCTGTCAAAGTTCTACATGTTACACAACACAACCCTACTACAGAGAATACACCCAGCACATATATGGAATGTTTTAAAACAAACAATTCCGTGATGGTTCAACTACTGAATGGTTGAATTAAAAAAATACATTATTCTTCCTGAGGTCAAAGTGACTACAGTGAATGCTCTGTTGTGCAAATCTGTGTTCTCTTGTAGTCTGGCTGATGATATAAAAGACTGGCAAAATCAATGTTTGAATATTTATTTGCTGTTGTCTTGTACTATTTAAGAGTAATTGAAAAAGGCTGGGTACTTGTGACGAGTGGTTTACCTCCTGATTCCGCTCCACCATTTACGCGGCTCAAAGTTTGATGGAATACCCACCAATTGCCTGGATTGGTGCAACCCACAACAACACCCAAGAAGTCAAGAGGTTCAATACCATCTAGGGCAAAGCAGTCTATTTGATCGGCTCCCATCATTTACCCAATATCCACTCATTCAGTTACTGGCACGCTGCAGCTGCAGTGTGCCAATCTGCAGGATGCAGTGCAGCAACTTGCCAAGCTTACTTCCCAGCTGTGTGACCTCTACCACTAAGGAGGACAAAAGTTATAGGGCTAGAAATTCGGTGCATTTGCGCCTCGTGTTAGCGCTCCCCCTCCCTCTTGGGGTGCGAAACCGGAATTTAGTGATCGCCAGTGCTATTTTTCACCGAGCGCTAAATTTAGCACCCAGGTGATTTTAGAGACCCAAAATGGTACTTAACAAATTTTTACCCCATAATGTCATGAGAACACCATCATTTCCAAATTCCCCTCCAGGGCACACATCATCCTGACTTAGCTATGTACCACCATTCCTTTATCATCACTGGTCATGATTGTGGAATTCCTTATCTATCATCATGGAAGCACCATCCCTACTGCAGTGGTTCAAGGAGAAGACCTATCACTACCTTCTTAGGGCAACAAGTGGTGGGAAATAAATGTGGCCTTGGCAGCATAACCTACATCCCAAGAACTAATAAAAAAAACGTAAGCAGTAACAAAGAGAACAGTAATGAATGGAATATAACTATTTATCCTCAAATATAGAAATGAATAAAATGTGTCTCTGTGCTAAACCTGAAAATGAAACTGAACCTGAGACATGGTTCTTTAATCATTTTACCTGAGGTTTACTATCCAGGTTCCCACAAGCCTCCTATCAATCTCTCTCTCTGGCTACAGAAGGACTGCTCAAGTGAGTGAATGCTCCCAGAGATATATCTCTGGTGCTGTTTGAAGTTCAACCAGGACAAAGAAAATCAAAATATGTATCTCTCATAATTGTGTCAGCTTGTCAAACAACCATGGGATTTCAAAAGACAATATGGCTGCACTTCTCAAAACTGTCTCAAGGTGACAACCCAATGATCCACTCAATTCAATAAATTAATAAATTAGGCAAAAAGGAAAAGGAGGTGGGGTAGCATTGCTGGTTAAAGAGGGGATTAACACAATTGTAAGGAAGGATATTAGCTCTGATGGTGTGGAATCTGTATGGGTAGAACTGAGAAATACCAAGGGGCAGAAAACATTAGTGGGAGTGGCATATAGACCTCCAAACAGTAATGCGGAGGTTGGGGATGGCATTAAAAGGGAAATTAGAGAAGCGTGCAATAAGGGCACATCAGTTATCATGGGTGACTTTAATCTACATATAGATTGGGCTAACCAAATTAGTAACAATACTGTGGAGGAGGAATTCCTGGAGAGTATACGGGATGGTTTCCTGGACCAATATGTCAAGGAACCAACTAGCGATCAGGCCATCTTAGACTGGGTATTATGTAATGAGAAAGGATTAATTAGCAATCTTGTTGTGCGAGGCCCCTTGGGTCGGAGCGATCATAATAGGATAGAATTCTTCATTAAGATGGAGTGTGAAGTAGTTGACTCAGAGACTAGGGTCCTGAATTTCAATATAGGAAACTACGATGGTATGAGGCGTGAGTTGGGTAGGATTGATTGGGGAATGTCACTCAAAGGGTTGACGGTGGATAGGCAATGTCAAACATTCAAAGATCGCATGGATGAACTACAGAATTTGTTCATCCCAGTTTGGCATAAAAATAAAACAAAAAAGGTGACTCAACCGTGGCTAACAATGGAAATTAGGGATAGCATAAGAGCCAAGGAGAGGACATATAAATTGGCCAGAAAAAGCAGTAAACCTGAGGATTGGGAGCTGTTTAGGATTCAACAAAGGAGGACAAAGGGATTAATTAAGAAGGGGAAAATAGAGTATGAGAGTAAGCTTTCAGGGAACATAAAAACTGACTGTAAAAGCTTTTATAGCTATGTGAAGAGAAAAAGATTGGTGAAGTCAAGCGTAGGTCCCGTGCAGTCAGAATCAGGGGAATTTATAATGGGGAACAAAGAAATGGCAGACCAATTAAATACATACTTTAGTTCTGTCTTCACAAAGGAGGACACAAATAACCTCCCAGAGATGTCGGGGAACATAGGGTCTAATGAGGGGGAGGAACTGAAAGAAATCAGTATTTGTAGGGAAATGGTGTTGGGGAAATTGATGGGATTGAAGGCCGATAAATCCCCAGGGCCTGATAATCTACATCCTAGGGTACTTAAGGAAGTGGCCCTAGAAATAGTAGATGCATTGCTGGTCATCTTCCAAATTTCGATAGACTCTGGAACAGTACCCATGGATTGGAGGGTAGCTAATGTTACCCCACTATTCAAAAAAGGTGGTAGAGAGAAAACGGGGAATTATAGACCGGTAAGCCTGACATCGGTAGTGGGGAAAATGCTAGAGTCCATTATAAAAGATGTAATAGCAGAGCACTTGGAAAACAATGACAGGATCGGACAAAGTCAACATGGATTTACAAAAGGTAAATCGTGCTTGACTAATCTACTGGAATTTTTTGAGGATGTAACTGGTAAAATAGATAAGGGAGAACCAGTGGATGTGGTGTATTTGGACTTTCAGAAGGCTTTTGATAAGGTCCCGCATAAGAAATTAGCGTGTAAAGTTAAGGCACATGGGATTGGGGGCAAGGTATTGACTTGGATAGAGAACTGGTTGGCAGACAGAAAGCAAAGAGTTGGAATAAACGAGTCTTTTTCCGAGTGGCAGGCAGTGACTAGTGGGGTACCGCAGGGATCGGTCCTAGGACCCCAGCTATTCACAATATATATTAATGATCTAGACGAGGGAACTAGATGTAATATCGCCAAGTTTGCAGACGACACAAAGTTGGGTGGGCGTGTGTGCTGTGAGGAGGATGCCGAGAAACTCCAGTATGATTTGGACAGGTTGGGTGATTGGGCAGATGTATGGCAGATGCAGTATAACGTGGATAAATGTGAGGTTATCCACTTTGGTGTCAAACAGGAAGGCAGATTATTATCTGAATGGCAATAGATTGGGAGAAGGGGAAGTGCAACAAGACCTGGGTGTCCTTGTGCACCAGTCGCTGAAAGTAAGCATGCAGGTGCAGCAGGCGGTTAAGAAGGCAAATGGTATGTTGGCCTTCGTAGCGAGAGGGTTTGAGTACAGGAACAAGGATGTCTTGCTGCAGTTGTACAGGGCCTTGGTGAGACCACACCTTGAGTATTGTGTGCAGTTTTGGTCGCCTTATCTGAGGAAGGATGTTCTTGCCATGGAGGGAGTGCAGCGAAGATTCACCAGACTGATACCTGGGATTGCAGGAATGACGTATGAGGAGAGATTGGGTCAATTGGATTTATACTCGCTGGAGTTTACAAGAATGGGAGGGGATCTCATTGAAACGTATAAAATTCTAACAGGACTAGACAGACTAGATGCGGGAAGAATGTTCCCGATGGCGGGGAGTCCAGAACCAGGGGTCACAGTCTAAGGATAAGGAGTAAGCCATTTAGGACTGAGATGAGGCGGAATTTCTTCACCCAGAGAGTGGTGAACCTGTGGAATTCTCTACCACAGAAGGCAGTAGAGGCCAATTCATTAAATATATTCAAGAAGGAGTTAGATATATTTCTTAAGGCTGAAGGGATATGGGGAGAAAGCAGGGACAGGGTACTGAATTTGGATGATGAACCATGATCGCATTGAATGGCGGAGCAGGCTCGAGGGGCCGAATGGCCTACTCCTGCTCCTATCTTCTATGTTTCTATGTTTAATAATTATGTATATGGTCAAACAGAAATATATGCAAACACACCTATTCAAAAATTCCAAAAGGGGAAGCAGCCCATCCATTGGCTGCTAGAAAAATCCATTTGTCACCAAGTGAAGAAAAAGCCTAGTGAACTCAATGAATCCGTCACAAAACAAATTTAGCAGATAAACAAGGTTGCAATTAAAATAAATATTTAGACCTGAAACAAGAAAATGCTGAAAACACTCAGCAATTCAGGCAACATCTGTAAAGAAAGGAAGATTTAATGTTTCAGGCATAGCTCTTGGGCATAGCCTAGGCGGAGCGCAGAAAGATATATCTGGTGGGGAGGATCGCACGCCTGTAACAGAACTTGTTGCATTTTCCTTCCATTAATTTCAATGGGTTCTGTAAAGGCTGTCTGATCCAACCTCACCCAGGCAGTAAAGACAAAAACCTACCCCTCCAAATGAAATGACTTTGAGCTGTCTCCGTCTAATTTTCAGTAAACGTGAGTCCACAGCAAACCCTTGCATGCAGCTTGACATCAATCGGCTCTGGTTTGGCACTGTCACTAAGAGGATGGATTCTTTAGAAAATGAAATGCCACACCATTGCAATAGAACTACTGCTCTGAACTCTGGATTAAGAAGTTGAGACAGGGGAGAAGGAACTTTATCACCCAAGTGACCTTGATGCATGTGGAAGCAAAGGTGGAAAGTAATTAAATTAAAGTAATTAAATTCTCTGGGAATGCTATAACTCATTTGATGAGTACAAATTAATTTAAAGGATAATTATTATTCTTATACAGTTCACTCTTATCTGGCAGTGCATCACTCCTTGTTCTATCAGGAACATGAGTTGTGGATCACAAACGCCCTGCCCTGGCATCCATTAAAGCAGCAAATGTCGATTCGAAGACATCGTTCGGAAGGGAGCTAAAGGTGGTAGGGAAGGAGCAGTATGTCCAATACCATTCAACATATCAACAGTATGATGAGAGGTACTCTGGTTGAATATTGATGAGACTTGTATTAGTATTTATATAGGTTAGAGAGTTAATGAGCAAACACAGTGTGTGGCGTTAGAATGACAAGAGTTTGGAAGCTGTGCAGTTGGGAGTTATTAACTGAATATTAGTAACTTATGTAAATACACACATGATATTCATGGACAAATCAATAGAATACAAAACCCCCTGCAGATGTGAATTCCTTTGAATGTTGAATTATCTTTGAAAACTAAAATAGATATTCAGATTATAAAAAATTGAATACACCATATGGTAAATGTCCCAACAGTTACTGTTATTTCATTGTGAATTCACACAGCTTTGATTTTCTCCATGGCTGCTGATAGTCGATATCATTGTTAATATCATCAGAAATAGGGCTATTACTTAATTAATACTTTGCCCTAGATATGGGGATGCCTGAATGTAAATACATAGGCCCGGAATTTCCTAGAAAGTTTTGGCGTAACTACGGCGCAAAAATGTTTTTCTTAGGAAATTTGCGTGTAACTGATTTATGTCGGTTTTACGCTGAAACATCGTCACTCCTGCAGATTTCCACAATCATTCGTGCCGCTTCCGAGATGTGTCCGCTGAAATTCTCTGATGTTCAATTATATAATTCCATAGAAACCGGCATAATTTCTGTGTAAGTGCAATCCAGGAAATTCCAGTCCATAAATATTTACCAAGTAGACATTTCTCACCTGCCACTGCTTTGCACTGACTAGCCAATTCCCTCCTTTATAATAAAATTGCCTTTTAAAGGAGTGTGTGGGAGTCTTTTTTCAAACATTACACCATATAGCTCCAGTCATCCCACTGAAAGCAAGACTCTAGGCCAAATAAAACTGTAGTTAGAGAGGACAGGGAACACCAGCATCCTCTAACCTTGTCGCGGATGTCAGTAGCATCAAGCACATATAAAGGAAAACCTGTATTGTGAATGTTGCTCCCTTACTGCATTTGTTGAGGTCTTCCTCCTTCCCCCAAATACTTGGGAACAGGGAGAAAATGATGTGGGTATTGGTGTTACTCTCTACTGCACATGAGTAATCACCAGTTACTATCAACAGTAACACTGCTCTTCCACTATCAGCTCACCAATAATATCTCTATGCAGCAATTGGACAAGATTTAGATAAAAAATGAAATCGGTAGCAGTTGCTGCACAAGGATTCCAGGTACAGTTCCATTCAGAAGAATTTACTGGAAGAAAACAGATACATTGACCTTACCTTTTACAGTTATTGTAACAGACTGACTCTTTATGCTTTGAGTTCTTTGATTTGCTGTATTTGATGCCTCACAGGAATACTTTCCACTGTGTTCACTGTTAACTGAGTTAATGCGATGGACTGCTTCAGTAGCATTTAACGTTATTTGATGTAAAGGTGCTCCTAATGCTTCTTTGTAAAACTTGTAAGTTATTGGACAAGATCCCTTCAACACAGCACACAAAAGAGATAAAACACCATCTTTCACCACATTACCATCAGTGGGCGTTGACTTTAGAGTTGGTTTGGAAACTGGTACTGTTATAAAAGAAAAAGAAATTAGCCCATCAGACACAAGTGTTTCACTGCCAAGTATTATTAAGGGCCAGATTTGTGGCCCAAGGTAACACAGCTAGTGCAAAGTTAGCCAATACTGTAGTGCCAGTCTATTTACATAACTAATCATAGCTGCTTGTGCAGCTTTGGCCATCTGCAAGGAGCTAGCCTAATGGTGCCACAAAGTCACACACCAGCTGAAATTTGAAGGGATGCAGCCACTTAAAAGGTAAGTGGCCAAATATGAGGCTAAAATTCCTCAATTTCTGAGGAATGTTTTGAGCAGCTGAGAGGCCTGTAGCTGTGCTCCTGGCACTGGTGTCTGAAGATTGTCCTGATGGCAGAGGTTTGAAAAGAATAAATGAACTTATCTGTAAAATCCTTGGGTTGCCCGCGGTGCCACTGCAGACCCAGTCTGTGGGGGGTCTTGGCGCAAGTCCCAACCTCATCTTTCTCTGGACACCCAGGAGTTGGACAAACAGGAAACGGAAGGGGAAGCTGGGAATGCCGCTCCCACTTTGTTTGAATGGTTATACTAGGCCTGCCTATCACAGCACATCAAGCGATGACGCAAAATCTTGCCGTAGTGCATTGGGGACGGTGACCTGATGTAACAGGTCTCCGGCCCTCCTTCCTCTTCATTGCGCTTGTGGACTGAGCATTCCGCAGTTGCCGGGAAGAGGAAAATCTCCCCTATGCCCTACTGCAACTATTTATTCCATTTTCTGTTCCCATAATAAATCTTATTTAGAGGTTGTCAATAACCACAAAACATGGCAATATTGAAGGGCTTGAAAGCTGTGGCTGGTGATTAGCAAAATAGAAAGTGATGTTTAGGAATATTCTGGGCATGCAGCAAAAGCGGGAAAACAAAGAGTGAATTTCCTTGGGACTAATCCTGCTCCGCCGCTGTAACTTCGGTAGGAACCCCGGAGAGCAGGAGAAGCCTCAAGGAAATTTACCCCCATTGTCTGCAAATCCAGGTTCTAGTACCCGGTTTGATTCCTGACACCAACATTGCTCAATTTATAGCCACCAAGAGCATTTTGGGCCATGTACTTCCCAAATCACAGTAAATATCAGTCTTACCTGCCACAATCACCTCACTTTTTGTACTTTTCAATGTGTTCTTCCACTTTGCGTTGCATTTGTATTCTCCTGTATCATTTGCAGTTGCTGTTTTAGAAACTTTTACTGCAGAATCACTAATAGTTTGTGTGCTTATTGGAGTCGTACCCTTCACAATTGTTAATTCAGGTGCACCATGAATCAAAGTTGTATGCTGAACAGTGCATTTAATTGTCAGGTCATCTCCTTCAAATATTCCATTTGAGGGTTCAATTGAAAATATCGGATCTGAAAATGGATCTGAAATACAAGTTAGATACAGTGGGTAAACACTGGGTAGCAGTGGTTGATATCATTAGAATATTAACTTATTTATTCTTCTGATTTTTAATTCCTTGCTTTCCTGTTAGTTAATTCTGTACCATTTCCTGGCCAAGAGCACAGCTGGAGTGCCTTTCTCTCAGTCTTTGCCAGCTGAGGAGAACGATTGATTTTCCTTTCCTATAGAAACAGGGAAGCTCCCAGGCCCTGAAAATCAATTGTTGCCCTTCAGCAGTGACCCTGCCAGTTTGTGGGGTAAGTGGGAGGGCACCTAATTTTTATGGGACCTGATCTCAATTCTATTTTGCAAAAAAAAAAATTTGTCCCGTCTTCAAGGGTCCAGGCTGCTACGCTGACCAGCTCCCCCCACACGTGGGGCCCACCTCTGCCTATCTGGAGGCCAATATATCTCATCTAACTTGGCGTACCAACCTCTAGTTCAGAGCCAGGTCCTGACTGAGCTGGGGAAGTGGGAAGTCCAGGTGTAGAGTGTCCCCACCTCTGGGACTGCCCCCAACATTATTTGCCTTGTAAGGGGTGGGCGGAGGTTTTACCCCTTACAAGACTGACTGGAAAATCCCAGAAATGTCAGAGAGCTAGCATTACCAAATCCTTGATGTTTTCTGCTGGACCCAGCAGTTATGTCAGGAATTTTGAGGCCCTAGTCTCTGCTCAACACCTCTGTCTGACCATCAGGCTGAAATTGGACTATGCACATGCATAATCTGACATGAACTTTGCATCCTATCACTCTGTGTCACAGCGTGGTGGAACTATGCAGTACATTGTGCAATTAGATGTTTCAGAATTTTCAAGAATAAGTGCCTTTCTTTCAAACCAAATTTTTTCATGCACGTCAAGTTTGTTGGAATGCAAGGTGGGAAAGAACTGCTAAGTGTACAGTTTATCCCAGAATAAAATTAAAATGCCAATTAATATGAATCCCCATCTCTTTCCTGATGCTTCCACATTAAGAATTAGAAAATGAAGAAGGTGCGATTCGTTATCACTGCATGTAGGTGTACTGTTACTTGAGTATCTTGTGAGAATGAGTGATGGTAGAATGTTAGCTGGGAGGGTTGCGAGATTCTTGCACTACGAGGAAGGTAGGAATGGGATTCCGAGGCTGGGATTCCAGGCTTTCCCTCCTAATTTTCTTCCAGATTCACTGGAAGACCTTAAAAGTTATTCAGCCCCTGTTTCGACAGCATGTTGGGGCCATGCTAATGACCTGAATCCACAAATCCAGGCTGGCTTAGTTCAGGTCACGTTCAGGAATGTTGGGGCCCTTGTGCCTGTCTGAATATGTGTGTGTGAGCAGCAGCAACAACAGCAACTTGCATAGCAGCCTTAATGTAGAAAAATGTCTCAAAGCTCTTCACAAAGGCATAATCAGAAATAAAGGTGTGACCAAAAGCTTGATCAAAGTGATAGGGTCTTAAAGAAGGAAAAGGAGGACTCTTGGCAGCTGAAAGCATAGCTGCTAATGGGGCAAAGGGGGGGAAAAATACAAAAGATCAGTCAGAGGAATGGAAGGGGGGCGAGGGGATTGTAAGGTTGAAGGAGGCTACAGAGATAGGGAAGGGTGAGGTCATGGAGGCATTTGAACATGAGTATGTGAATTTTAAATTGCAGATGTTGGGGGACTGAGAGCCAAAGTAGGTCAACAAGTCCAGGGGTGATGGGTGAGCGGGACTTGGTGCCCGATAGAGTACGGGCAGCAGAGATTTAGATCTGAAGTTTATGGAGGGTGGAGGATGGGACGCCATCCAGGAAGCATTGGAATAGTTGAGTCTAGAGGTGACAAAAAGGCATGGATGAGCTGAGGTAGGGGAAGAGGCGGGAAATATTACTGAGTTGAAAGTAGGTGGTCTTTGTGATGAAGTGGATAAGAAGTGGGAAGCTCAGCTTGGGATTGAACAGAATGCCAAGGTTGCATCTGAGAGGGATGGAATCAGTGGCAAGTGTACAGAGTTTGTGCCGGGGGCTGAAGACACTGTAACCTGGTTAGGCTGGGTTTCCACCTTCTTTGAGGGTTCCACCAGTCTCCTCTAAGAGTTACAGCAGGAGACCTGGAAGAAATCCAGCAGAATATTAAGGCCATCGTGTTTAAATGCTTTACAGTATATGGTTATGCTGAGTTTCAACTGTTTGTTTGGGGATTCCACTGGACTTACAGTGGGAGACTGGGAGAACCCCTGTGGAATCTTGGGGTACACATAGTTACCTTGTATACATAGAATTACAAGAATAGAAGTGATAATATCTTTATCTCTGCAGGTATTTCATTATGCTTGAGTTAACTTACCTTGTACAGTGATACGTACTATTTCACTGTGGATTGAGGTACTGTCCTTGTCGCTCCCGTGGACTGTACAGCTGTAGTCTTTCTCTGTATTTTCTGCCACTTTTAGTGGATATGTTGCAAGACTTTTACTGGTGTCTTTTGTATCAGTGAGGCGGGAAGGTTGTCCATTTTTATATTTATAGAATATGAATGTGAGAGGAGGAATTTCTCCAGATGTTTCACAGCGCAGCGCAGTTGAATTTCCCACGGTCACCTTCATCGGATGTATGGTGAGTACAGGCATCTGTAATTTTCCTAATGTATAAAAGCAGGAAATTACAATATGTTATGCCATTTGAAATGTTTTGTTCCTAAACAAATAGGAAATAAAAATCATTCAGCTGATCGAACTCACCCTTTTGCTCTGTTCAGGCAAACTTGTACAGTTCATATCCTTTGTGATAGAAACAAAGTATGCGAGCTATTCAGTTCTACAGATGGGCTGGGTTCCCACAGATGCAACGACCAGAGGACAAAACGCATGTGACAGTCAAAGCCCCATATGACAACCTCCTCAATTTAATTCCATTAATGTACAGCAAGTGTGCGATGCCAATCACCTTATCCTGCACATGCAAACCAATACTCACTAAACTGTTATGATGGTTTCATCATGCGACAATCTGTCATACATTGCTCCGAGTCATGCGGGTTAGTATCAGTATGGTTGATTGGTGATCAGGGCTTATGATGTTAGTAAGACTTCTGCAGACTAAAGGGGACAACAGATATAATGAGGCCTATGTTAGTACAAGAAATGTAATTGAGCAGAATATAAGTATTCTGAAGCCTTGTTTTAGGCTTCTGGATAAATCTGGTAAAGCTCTGCAATACAACTCAGTGAGAGTCTCCTGAATCACTGTAGCTGGCTGCATGCTACATAATATTGCATTGAAGAAAGGCTTAATGCTTCCAGAAGCTGAAGGGGATAATGAATACCTTGGGAGGTGGAAGGGGGGTGTGTGGGGGCGCACGGGGCGGCGGTGGACATACGGGCGAGGCAGGGGTAGAGCCTCAATCTTCACAGCATGGGAAGGCTGCACAAGGAGAAGTTGTGGAAGACAGCCAGCAGACCAGAGAAAGGAGGGCACAACTTACAGCCCAGTGCTTTCAATGAAATGAAGGTTAATGATGTCATCAAGCCTCCTAGTCCCCAGCAGATTGAAAATCATTGACAGATCCCTCCAAGGTCTCACCCCATCCTACCTCTGCAATTCCCTCTTGTCATATGCACATCCTATGCTCTTCTGATTGTGGCTTTCTTGACATCCTCCTCTCTCTCACATTGGTGGTACAGCCTTCAGCTGTCTGGGTCCTGCACAATGGAGCTCTATCCCTAAACTCCTCCATCTTGCTATCTTTCTCCCTACTTTCAGAATCAAGCTGTTCAGAGCAAGTTGAAATTCAGCTGTTTTGTCTGGAGGAGCTAATATTTATATTACCTGCAATTAAATTCTGAATTACAAAGGTGACTAGAGTGAACACAGCCTCTTTTGAAATACCAGAGAATTTGCAGTCATACTATTTGGGAGTAAAATAAAGCCCTTTCTGCTGTAATGGCAGTGGATCCTTGGCTTGTGGGACTTCTGCCTGTTTGTTATCTGTACCCCTGACTCTAGCCAACTTTCTGGGGTCAGGGCATTTCAGGTGGGCTCTTATGCCATTTATGACACAAGGATGTTCACCTGAGGTGGGAAATGGAAAATCACTTTTCCAAAGTGTGACAAGGATCCTTTTAAAAAAAAATTTAAAACCCAGAAAAGAACAGCTGGTCTTAATTGGTTTCAACTGCAAGTTCTTTCAAAGCATCCTCACGCATCTTACTCTCCAGATACTCTGATGTGCAATGTACATACATAGAATCTTAGAATGATACAGCACAGAGGGAGGTCATTTGGCCCATTGTGCCTGTGCCTTTGGTAGAGCTATTCATTTAGTCCTGCTCCCCTGCTCTTTCCTCATAGCTCTGTAATTTTTTTGCCTTCAAGTATTTATCCAATTCCTTTTTGAAAGCTACTATTGAACCTGTTTCCACCAACCTATCAGGCAATTGCATTCCAAATCCTAACCACTCGTTGCGTAAAAAAGTTTTCCCTCTTCATTTTGCCTCTGGTTCTTTTGCCAATCACCTTAAATCTGTTCTCTCTGGTTACCAACCCTTCAGCCATTGGAAACAGTTTCTCTTTATTTACTCTATCAAAACCATTCATTATTTTGAACACTTCTATCAAATCTCCCCTTAACCTTCTCTGCTCTAAGGAGAACTACCCCAGCTTCTCCAGTCTCCCCACATAACTGTAATCCCTCATCCCTGGTACCATTCTAGTAAATCTCTTCTGCACCCTCTCCAAGGGCTTGATATCCTTTCTAAGGTGTGGTGCCCAGAATTGAACACAGTACTCCAGCTGAGGCCTAACCAGTGTTTTATAAAGGTTTAGCATGACTTCCTTGCTTTTGTACTCTATTCCTTTATATTAATATAAAAGCCAGGGATCCCGTATGATTTTTTAACAGCCTTCTCAAGTTGTCCTGCTACCTTCAAAGATTTATGTACATACACCCCCAGGTCTCTCTGTTTCTGCACCCCCTTTAAAATTGTACCATTTAGTTTATATTGCCTCATTCTTCTTACCAAAATGTAACACTTTACACTCTGTGTTAAATTTCATCTGCCATGTGTCTGCCCATTTTACAGTCTGTCTATGTCATCCTGAAGTCTGTTACTATCCTTCTCATTGTTTCCTACATTTCCGAGTTTCGTGTCATCTGCAAACTTTGACATTATGCCCTGTATACCCAACTCCAGGTCATTAGTATATATCAAAAAGAGCAGTGGTCCTAAACCGACCACTGGGGAACACCACTATATACCACCCTCCGGTCTGAAAAACAATCGTTGACTACTAATCTCTGCTTTCTGTCCCGTGGCCAATTTTATACCCATGCTGCCACTGTCCCATGGGCTTTAATTTTGCTAACAATTCTATTATGTGGTACTCTGTCAAACGTGTTTTGAAAGTCCATATACAGCTGCCATGTGGGAGAGAGAAAAAAAAGAGAAAAGGCACAAACCAAAAGTGTGGATAAAAAATATATAAATATGATAGGGGCCGAGGTTATGATCTGAAATTGTTGAACTCGATATTGAGTCCGGAAGTGCCTAAAAGAAAGATGAGGTGCTGTTCCTCGAACTTACGCTGAGCTTCTGTGGAACAATGCAAGAGCCCGAGGACGGTGAGGTCTGAGTGGGAATGGGGCAATGAATTAAAATGACAGGCGACCGGAAGCTCGGGGTCACCCTTACAGACTGAACGGAGGTGTTCCGCAAAGCGGTCACCCAATCTGCGTTTGGTCTCCCCAATGTAGAGGAGACCACATCGTGAGCAGCGATTCTAAAGTAGCTGCCACACTCAATATTCTGAAGCAAACAGAAACTAAGACTCGGACTCTGCAACATTTCCGGTTATTGAGGTGTTGTTAAGAGTATCAATTTTGCGGTTATTAGAGAATTCTGGATGATTAAGTGCCGTTTAAACAAGAGTTTACTGTACTGAGGGAGTGCTGCACTGTCGGAGGTGCCATCTTTTGTATGAGACATTAAACCGAGGCCCCGTCTGCCCTCTCCGGTGGATGTAAACAATCCCATGGCACAATTCAAAGAGCAGAGGAGTTCTCCCTGTTGCCCTGCCTAATATTTTCCTTCATCCTGCAGCTAAAACAGATGATCAAGTCATTATCACATTGTTGTTTAGGGGATCTTATTGTGTACTAATTAGCTGTCACGTTTCCTACATTACAACAGTGACTGCACTTCAAAAGTACTTCATTGTCTGTAAACGCTTTGGGATGTCCTGAGATCATGAAAGGTGTTCTTTCTTCATAACTTATGTTGTGCTGTTATACGTTTCATATTTCACATTACCGTTAACCGTTATAAATGTTGTTTCACTTTCGTCCCTTGTACTTTCTACTTCCACAACACAACAATAGTATCCGGAATGTGATGCTCGAGCAGGTTGTATAGTATACTGGGAATATTGCTCATCAGACGTGATGTTTTGCAGCAGGAAATTCTTCTCTGATCCCTTATAAAATAAGTACGAAATCCGAGATGATAGACGATGAGGTATCACAACATTTGCTGAACAAGTCAGGGTAATGGTGCTTCCCTCTTTAACATTTTCTGGTTGTTTCGGGTCAAATTTTATTTGTACATCACTTATAGTCACACCTGTGAGAGAAGAACAGAAACAGAAATTAGCTTCTTTTTGTAAAAAAAATTTACCCCTGTGCCGTACCTGCACTGAAACCAAAGTTGGGGTTCAGTATTGGTGTTTATTTATAGTTATACTAGCTGGGGAGCCCCGCGTTGCGAGGGCAATTTTGGGGCGTTTGGTCTCCCTGCCCCTGTGTGTCCCCCCTCTCCCTGTCATGTCCTCTCCCTGTCCTATCCCTCCCTCCCCTCCCCTGTCTCCCTCTCCCCGCCCACCCCTCCCCCGCTCCCCCACTCCCCTCTGTCCCTCTCTCCGGCCCCTCCCCCTGCCTAGCGAGCCCCGCGTTGCAAGGGCAATTTTGGGGCGCGAGGGCAATTTTGGGGCGTTTGGTCTCCCTGCCCCTGTGTGTCCCCCCTCTCCCTATCATGTCCTCTCCCTGTCCTATCCCTCCCTCCCCTCCCTCCCTCCCCTCTCTCCCTCCTCTCTCTCTCTCCCCTCCCTCCCTCCCCTCTCTCCCCTCCCTCCCTCCCCTCCCCTCTCTCCCTCCCTCCCCCCCTCCCCTCCCGTCTCCCTCCCCTCCCGTCTCCCTCTCCCCCCCACCCCTCCCCTCCCGTCTCCCTCTCTCCCCCACTCCCCTCTGTCCCTCTCTCCGGCCCCTCCCCCTGCCTAGCGCCTGAGGTCCGGTGACGTTGCTGAGGTCCCCCGCGTATCGCGCGGCTGATGGACGGCCGCTGCGGGCGGGCGGGCAGCGCATGCGCGGTGAGTGCGGGCGGTGCATGCGCGGTGAGTGCGGGCGGCGCATGCGCGGTGAGTGCGGGCGGCGCATGCGCGGTCAGTGCGAGCGGCCCGCGGGAGCCGGCAAGGCCGTTAGCGAGCGGGAAACTTCGGGCGGCGCGCCCGCGCTCCGTCCGCGACACCTGAGAGGGGGAAGTAGAGAGAGACAGAGAGGGAAGAGGAGAAGGAGAGAGAGGGAAGAGGAGAGAGGGAAGAGGAGAAGGAGAGAGAGGGAAGAGGAGAAGGAGAGAGAGAGAGGGAAGAAAGAGAGAGAGAGAGAGAGGGAAGAAAGAGAGAGAGAGAGAGAGAGAGAAATTTTTTCAGCTTCAGGCCCCGAGTCCCCCCTGCGCAAGGGTGAGGAGGGCGGGGGGGGGGGGGGGGTTGCTAAACACAATATAAAACTCAAATAAATTGTTAAATTAATTGCCTAACACATAATTGAAATATTTACCTTAGTTCCCTAACACACAGAAAGTGTGGGGGAAAAAATCGTGGAAAATCAAGATGGCGGCCACTCACCTCGGTTCAGAAGGATAAGGCCCGCCCACACACGCACCGATTGGTCGACCGGTCAGGTCACCGAAGCGTAGGATTGGTCAATCGTCGAGTCACTCGACACTCAACTGTAGGAAGACCTCGACGTCAGACGGTCGCTAATGAGAGCGGAACGCTGAACGTTTTTGGGATACCGCGGGCGGGATTTTTGTCCGGCCGAAACGTAAATAGGCCTATAACCGGTCCGGAATCGCAAGCTTTCTTTTGAGGCGACGCGCGCGTCGGTACGCTCTGTAACTTCCAAACGCATAGAGACCAGGCAGACAGACAGACAGACATCGGGACAGACAGAAGAGCCGCTTTATATATATAGATATATTTTTTTAATTCTGTGCAGAAGACTGGGACATTGCTGCAGTAACCAAACCCCAAAATATTTAAGTTTTTTGTTTCCTGGGTAACTGAAGAGTACCATTATATATAATTGTCAATGAATTCCAGAGAGAGTCACTGCTCCACCGGAAGTTCAGTGGGGCGGGATCTCTGCCCTTTGATTGGCCCTGATGCTCACCCACCACAAATCCTGGGGTCACGCATTTGCATAATTACAGATGGGCAGTGAGTGTAACTGAGAAGAATGAGAGGTGATCTCATTGCAACATGTAAATTCTTAGAGGCCTTTACAGGTTAGATGCTGAGAGTCTGTTTCCCCTGGCTGGAGAGCCTAGAACTAGGGGTCATAGTTTCAGGATAAGGGGCTGGCCATTTAGGACTGAGATGAGGAAATATTTCTTCACTCAGAGGGTTGTCAATCCTTGGAATTCTCTACCCCAGAGGGCTGTGGATGCTCAGTCGTTGAGTATTTTCAAGACTGAGATCAATAGATTATTGGGCACTAAGGGAATCAAGGGACATGGGGTAGGGCGGGAAAGTGGAGTTGATGTAGAAGATCAGCCGTGATCTTATTGAATGGCGGAGTAGGCTCGAAGAGGTGTATGGCCGACTCCTGCTTCTTATGTTCTTAACCTGATCGGGGTAACTCCTCTCCATTCTCCTTTAAAGCCCTTTCTCAATATATGTGACAGTCTGTCAAGCCTTACCCTATCTGTACTCGTGCTGCTTCAGAGGTCTGTAATGTATCACATGGAACCTACAAGTGTACCTTCCATCACAATGCTCCACACATGGAAACCCTTCCATTCTTCCCTTAACTTGTCCTTTCTTGCATGCAGCTTCTGTCATTCCCTTCTGTATTGAAAATCCTTTGACAAATTATTTGATTAGCATTGAGTGCTATACTCATGCCGTTTACTGTTTTTTTCTGGCAGGACAAGGTGGCTGATAGCCCTGTGAATCTCAGCCACGCGTGGTAGGTCCCCAACATCTGGCCTCTCACCCAACAGGAGGAACAGGACTAGAGAGGCACACTGCAGATGCTGTTTGGGCCAGAGAAGTAGGAGGGCCAGTGGCAACTCTAGGTTTGTCTAGATTAAAAACAGCAAAAAGCTGCAGAAGGAGGTAAAAAATGAATATGGCCCCTCTGCCTCAGGCCACTCCACCAGATCCACACTGAAAATCAGCCCTTCTCTTGTATTCATGAGCCCAGAGAGATCCATCCAGGTTAATAAGTGCCAATGAAATGTTACCACTAGGTGAAGCACAGTCCATGTGGGAGCGGGAAGGGTGAGCAGTGAACGTGGAGTCTGATAGTGCTGAGTAGTCACTCTTGTAATATAGGCAAATAGAAGTTAGGGTTAGGATTGTAATAGAAGTTAGGGTTAGGTTTGGCGGTCTAGCTGCAGCAGGAGACAGAGCTCATCCAGAACTGCTATGGTGAAGTGCAGCCTCCTCAAACATATCCCCTCAGTTGCATCCTGTACAAGTCTTGCTGCTGGGTACCAGTTAGTAGGCCTCATCCTCCTCTTATAATCCCTTATGAGGCATAATCAAGAAATAGTAGGAGCTTGTAACAAAGGTAATGGAATAATTGTGGGGAACTTTAATCTTCAAAAAGACTGGATAAATCAAATTGGCAAAGATAGTCTGGAGGACGAGTTCATGGAATGCATTTGGGACAATTTCCTGGAACAATACATCATGGAACCAACCAGGGAACAGGCTATTTTAGATCTTGTATTGTGTAATGAGTCAGGGTTAATTAGCAATCTCACAGTAAAGGATCCTCTGGGGCTGAGTGATCATATTATGATAGAATTTCACATTAAGATTGAGAGTGACTTGCCGAAGTCTGAAACTAGAGTCTTAAACTTAAATAAAGGCAGTTGGCTAAGGTAGATTGGAAAAGTAGATTAAAATGTATGCCGATAGATAAGCAGTGGCTAGCATTTAAAGAAATATTTAATAATTTCCAACAAAAATACATTTAATTGAGAAACAAAACCTCCATGGGAAAAGTGATCCATTCGTGGCTAACTAAAGAAGTTAACGATAGCATTAGATTGAAAGAAGAAATGTATAATGTTGCGAAGAATAGTAATAAGCCTGAGGATTGGGAGAGTTTCAGAAACCAGCAAAGGATGATCAAAAAATTGATAAAAAGTGAAAAAATAGAATGAGAGACAACTAACAAGAAATATAAAAACAGATTGTAAGAGCCTCTACAAGTATGTAAAAAGGAAGAGAGTAGCAAAAGTAAACGTTGGTCCCTTAGAGGCTGAGACAGGAGAAATTATTATGGAGAATAAGGAAATAGCAGAAACGTTAAACAAATATTTTGTATCTGTCTTCACAGTAGAAGACACAAAAAGCATACCAAAAATGGTGGGGAACCAAGGGTCTAATGAGGATGAGGAACTTAACATAATTAATATAGAGAAAAAGTACTAGAGAAACTGACGGGACTAAAAGCCAACAAATCCCCTGGACCTGATGGCCTACATCCTCGGGTTCTAAAAGAGGTGGCTGCAGAAATAGTGGATGCATTGGTTTGATCTTCCAAAATTCCCTAGACTCCAGAACGGTCCCAGCAGATTGGAAGGTAACAAATGTAACACTGCTATTCAAGAAAGGAGGGAGAGAGAGAACAGGGAACTACAGACCAGTTAGCCTGACATCAATAGTAGGGAAAATGCTGGAATCCATTGTTAAGGAAGTGGTATCAGGGCACTTAGAAAATCATAACATGATTAGAATCAACATGGTTTTATGAAAGGTAAATCGTGTTTGACAAATTTATTAGAGTTTTTTGAGGATGTAACTGCAGGGTAGATAAAGGGGAACCAGTGGATGTAGTATATTTGGATTTCCAAAAGGAATTCGATAAGGTGCCACATAAAAGTTTATTACACAAGATAAGGGCTCATGGAGTTGGGGTAATATAGTAGCTTGGATAGAGGATTGGTTAATGGACAGAAAACAGAGAGTAGGGATAAATGGGTCTTTTTCAGGTTAGCAGGCTGTAACTAGTGGGGTGCCGCAAGGATCAGTGCGGCCTCAGCTATTTGCAATCTATGTTAATGACCTAGATGAAGGGACCGAGTGTAATGTATCCAAGTTTGCTGATGATACAAAGCTAGGTGGGGCAGTAAGCTGTGAGGAGAACACGGAGTCTGCAAAGGGATATAGATAGACTAAGTGAGTGGACAGTAAGGTGGCAGATGGCGTATAATGTCAGGAAATGTGAGGTTATTCACTTTGCTAGGAAGAATAGAAAAACAATATTTTTTAAGTGTTGGTGTTCAGAGAGATCTGGGTGTCCTTGTGCAAGAAACACAGAAAGCTAGCATGCAGGTACAGTTATCAATAAGGAAGGCAAATGGCTTGTTGGCCTTTATTGCAAGGGGGTTGGAGTATAAGAGTAAGGAAGTCTTGCTACAATTGTACAGGGCTTTGGTGAGACCACACCTGGAGTACTATGCACAGTTCTGGTCTTTTTATCTAAGGAAGGATATACTTGCCTTGGAGGCGATGCAACAAAGGTTCACTAGATTGATTCCTGGGATGAGAGGGCTGTCCTATGATGAGAGATTGTGTAGAATGGGCCTATACTCTCTGGAGTTTAGAAGAATGAGAGGTGATCTCATTGAAACATACAAGATTCTGAAGGGGATTGACAGGGTAGATGCTGAGAGGTTGTTTCCCCTGGCTGAAGTGTCCAGAACTAGGGGGCATAGTCTCAGGATAAGGGATAGGCCATTTAAGACCGATATGCGGCGGAATTTCTTTACTCAGAGAGTTGTGAATCTTTGGAATTCTCTGCCCCAGAGGGCTGTGGATGCTGAGTCTTTGAGTATATTCAAGGCTGAGATAGATAGATTTTTAGACTCTTAAGGGAATCAAGGGATATGGAGATCGGGCGGAAAAGTGGAGCTGTGGATGATCAGCCATGATCTTATTAAATGGCGGAGCAGGCTCGAGGGGCAGTATGGCCTACTCCTGCTACTATTTCTTATGTTATGTACTTCCCTGTATTCCTCATCTTCCTGCTCTACCTGAAGAGATCGCAAAGTCTCTGTTTGAAGAATGGATTCAGTAGAGAATATTTTTGTGGACTTTATGGGATTTTTCTGAGGGTGTTTTCCCTGTGGTGGGATCGCCCTGTGCAGATGCGTGGGGGACTGGTTTGTTAAAACTCCAGAGAATGCATGGCAGTTGGCTGTGACAAAAGAACTGTCAGTCATCCAGAATGTATGGGTTCGCCCGACAGTCCTGAAAAAAGGAAGGGGCCATTGACGAAGGGGCTGAGGACCCTGAGGCACCCGTTGAACTTGAACCTATTCGAAAGCCACTCCAATATGCAAAAGCACTTCTCACCTCCATCTCAGAAGAGAAGCAGAACAATGAACCCACTAGCCTCAGCTAGCCGAAGAGGAGCCAGTTTTTCCCAACACAAAGACCGAAAGATATGTCCCAGACTTAGGGCCATTAATCCAATCATGGAATACTCATGGGTCCGATGATGACCCATCACTGATTAAGCACCAGAGTTCTTAGAAACAAAAGGATTTTAAAGATTGGCGGGAAAGATAGGGGTAGCCAGACTCCTATAAAAATAGATCATTTTCCACCATTCTTTCTCTCTCTCGCTCCCGCTCCACCAAGACCGACCTAACAAGAAGTACCAAAGGAAGAAGCCGCTGAGCGGAGCAATCGAGACCGACTGTGTGTGGTGGTAAGCATGGTCTCGAGTGTCCCAAGCCCGTAACCAGATATCCCAGGCAAGCTGGGTGAGGTGTAATGGCTCAGGGTTTTTCTCAGAAGTGAAGCTTTTGGGCTATTCCGGGGTGGAAGCTTCGTTTGGTTCAGCCAGGCGAAGGGGCTTATGCGACTGGGTAATTCGTTGGTAGGGGTGGAGTTAGAGTCCATCATAGCAACAAGGGAATTACTGCATGTTATAGTCCCCAGTTGTGTACTGTATGTATGTTGTTTGTAACCTGGATCTTATTTTCCACAGAGACAAAGATTTCATTTAGTAGTGCATGTTTTAGCCAGTGTATGTTAGACCAAATAAATATAAGTACGATTTTTCACTGAAGCATTCCTGTCCGTGACTTATTCCATTCATACTCTGAATAATAATTCCCGGGTATAGAACTTTCGTAAGGCGGGGCGATTCGAACCATCCATCTAGCAATTGCATTGCTGATCATCTTCCAACATTCGATGGAATCTGGAACAGTACCCATGGATTGGAGGGTAGTTAATGTTACCCCACTATTCAAAAAAGGTGGTAGAGAGAAAACAGGGAATTACAGACCGGTAAGCCTGACATCGGTAGTGGGGAAAATGCTAGAGTCCATTATAAAAGATGTAATAGCAGAGCACTTGGAAAACAGTGACCGGATCGGACAAAGTCAACATGGATTTACAAAAGGTAAATCATGCTTGACTAATCTACTGGAATTTTTTGAGGATGTAACTGGTAAAATAGATAAGGGAGAACCAGTGGATGTGGTGTATTTGGACTTTCAAAAGGCTTTCGATAAGGTCCCGCATAAGAGATTAGCGTGTAAAGTTAAGGCACATGGGATTGGGGGCAAGGAATTGACTTGGATAGAGAACTGGTTGGCAGACAGAAAGCAAAGAGTTGGAATAAACGGGTCTTTTTCCGAGTGGCAGGCAGTGACTAGTGGGGTACCGCAGGGATCAGTCCTTGGACCCCAGCTATTCACAATATATATTAATGATCTGGACGAGGGAACTAGATGTAATATCTTCAATTTTGCAGATGACACAAAGCTGGGTGGGCGTGTGTGCTGAGGAGGATGCCGAGAAACGCCAGCATGATTTGGACAGGTTGGGTGATTGGGCAGAAGCATGGCAGATGCAATATAATGTGGATAAATGTGAGGTTATCCACTTTGGTGGCAAAAACAGGAAGGCAGATTATTATCTGAATGGCAATAGATTGGGAGAAGGGGAAGTGCAACGAGGCCTGGGTGTCCTTGTGCACCAATCGCTGAAGGTAAGCATGCAGGTGCAGCAGGTGGTTAAGAAGGCAAATGGTATGTTGGCCTTCATAGGGAGAGGGTTTGAGTACAGGAACAAGGATGTCTTGCTGCAATTGTACAGGGCCTTGGTGAGACCACATCTTGAGTATTGTGTGCAGTTTTGGTCGCCTTATTTGAGGAAGGATGTTCTTGCCATGGAAGAAGGAGTTCAGCGAAGATTCACCAGGCTGATACCTGGGATGGCAGGAATGACGTATGAGGAGAGATTGGGTCGATTGGGCTTATATTCGCTGGAGTTTAAAAGAATGAGAGGGGATCTCATTGAAACTTATAAAATTCTGACAGGACTGGACAGACTAGATGCAGGAAGGATGTTCCCGATGGTCGGGGAGTCCAGAACCAGGGGTCACAGTCTAAGGATAAGGGGTAAGCCATTTAGGACAGAAATGAGGAGGAATTTCTTCACCCAGAGAGTGGTGAACCTGTGGAATTCTCTACCACAGAAGGCAGTAGAGGCCAATTCATTAAATATATTCAAGAAGGAGTTGGATATATTTCTTAAGGCTAAAGGGATCAAGGGATATGGGGAGAAGGCAGGGACAGGGTACTGAATTTGGATGATCAGCCATGATCGCGTTGAATGGCAGAGCAGGCTTGAGGGGCCGAATGGCCTACTCCTGCTCCTATCTTCTATGTTTCTATGATCAAAACCGCTTATATCTCTCCATTAAAATTGTGTACAGAAAAATCTGCTTTGGGAACCCATATTGAAATGTGTATAAAGTCTAAGGAAAAATGTGCCTGATGGACTACACAGAGGCAGGTAGAAGGTCCCATCCATCATTTCAAAATTAAAAAAAATTGAAATTGCTTTTGAAATTGTCAAATTAATGGTAGTTGTTTCAAGAATCAAAGAAGTCTGTTAAAACTTACTTCAGCCTTGATCGACTGCTGCAGCCAGTAACGCCAGGTGTATATAGGCCTGAATCAGGGGTAATCTTGGTGATGAATCGCCAACCCCAACTTCCAATGAAAATTGTGGCGCACATGAAATATGGCAGATCTGGGTCCTACATGCTTTCCATCGTCTACCCAGATTGCATAACTTTTATGATAAGGAAAGAGAGGAAATTCTGGGCTAATATAGACTATTGAGGGCTAATTCCCCAGTGTGCTAAGGAACGGCCCCATGCTCCCAACGGGAGAGCAATGCGGATTTGGGGGAGTAGGCACAAGTCGTCACATGCAGGATTTGCCAATCCCAAATTTTTAGTGCTTGAGCCCTCGCTGAAAGTGTGCACCGGCTTAATTAAAGCCACCAATTTAATGTAAATATTATCTCATGAGTCACACGCTGAATTCCCCATGGTGTCCTGCACGTCTGCTCTTTATTCACTGTGTGCCAGTTTAAAATGCCACTGGGCAGCCTTCATAATGAGTGGTTGAAAAGGGGCTCTGAAGGATGTGACTGACAACTTTTGGAAGAGTTGTGCTTTCATCTTTTTTACTTGCCATACTGCTGTTTTGCATAGTTGCTTGTGAAATACCATTTCTCACTATTTGCTGTTAATTTTCTGCACAGACCTCTAGCCACAGTATTCTTGCTGTCAACTCAGCTGCAATCTAACCACTGAGCATGGCCATTCCACTGGGTCTTCCAATGGAGGAAGAAGAGGAGTTTCACCAAAAGGAAGATAGGCAGTGCTCTTGCATCTCAGGCATCTGCAGCCCACCTTCAGTCAGCCAAGGAACTAGGTTCTCCAACCCATGAACACCTACTCAGCCACGTCTGAGGATACCTGTCTTCTCCATCCCTGTTTCACCAGGAAGGCTGAGACAGAGTTCTATCGCCTAGTGAAGCTTGACCTGAAAACAAGATCTACCACAGGGCTACCTTGTCCATTACTGTAAAATCCACTTTTACATGACCAAGCCCTTTTAAGCCATCACCGGTGACTATGTCCACATTAGTTAGATTTTGGACCATTGGTGCATCAAACAGGTCACTGAAGCCTCGTTTACTAGGGGTCACTATTGTCACTTTCTTTATGGAAACAGACAGTGGAATGAGAGGGCCCAGCACTTTTACCAGATGGCAGGCTTCCCTAAAGTGCACTATGTACTGCCTCACATGTACCCTGCTAACATAAGAAACATAAGAAATAGGAGCAGGAGTAGGCCATTTGGCCCCTCGAGCCTGCTCCGCCATTCAATAGGATCATGGCTGATCTGATCTTCACCTCAACTCCACTTTCCTGCTCGCTCCCCATAACCCTTAATTCCTGTTTTTCAAAAATCTGTCTATCTCCGCCTTGAATATATTCAATGACTCAGCCTCCACAACTCTCTGGGGTAGAGAATTCCAAAGATTCACGACCCTTTGAGAGAAGAAATTCCTCCTCATCTCCATTTTAAATGGGTGATCCCTTATTCTGAAACTATGCCCCCTAGTTCTAGATTCCCCCACGAGGGGAAACATCCTCCCTGCATCTACCCTGTCAAGCCCCCTCAGAATCTTATATGTTTCAACAAGATCACCTCTCATTCTTCTAAACTCCAGTGAGTATAGGCCCAATCTGCTCAACCTTTCCTCATAAGACAACCCCTTCAACTCAGGAATCAACCTAGTGAACCTACTCTGAACTACCCCCAATGCAGGTATATCCTTCCTTAAATAAGGAGACCAAAACTGTACGCAGTACTCCAGGTGTGGTCTCACCAACGCCTTGTGCAGTTGTAGCAAGACGTCCCTACCTTTATACTCCAACCCCCTTGCAATAAAGGCCAATATTCCATTTGCCTTCCTAATTACTTGCTGTACCTGCATGCTAACTTTTTGTGTTTCATGTACAAGGACCCCCAGATCCCTCTGTACCGCAGCATTCTGTTGTCTCTCTCCATTTAAATAATATTTTGCTTTTTTATTCTTCCTACCAAAGTGGATAACCTCACATTTTCGCACATTATACTCCATCTGCCAAATTTTTGTCCACTCGCTTAACCTATCTATATCCCTTTGCAGACTCATTGTGTACTCCTCACAATGTGTCCCCTTCCTATCTATAGTGTCCTAGGCCCAACCATCTTCAGCTGCTTCATCAATGACCTTCCCTCCAACATAAGGTCAGAAATGGGGATGTTCACAGACAACTGCACAGTGTTCAATGCCATTCACAACTCCTCAGAAAATGAAGCAGTCCATGCCCGCATGCAACAAGACCTGGACGACATTCAGGCTTGGGCTGATAAGTGGCAAGTAACATTCGCGCCACCGAAGTGCCAGGCAATGACTATCTCCAACAAGCGAGAGTCTAACCGCCTCCCCTTGACATTCAATGGTATTACCATCGCTAAATCCCCCACCATCAACATCCTGGGGGTCACCATTGATCAGAAACTTAACTGGACCAGCCACATAAATACTGTGGAAACAAGAGCAGGTCAGAGGCTAGGTATTCTGCGGCGAGTGTCTCACCTCCTGACTCCCCAAAGCCTTTCCACCATCTACAAGGCACAAGTAAGGAATGTGATGGAATACTCTCCACTTGCCTGGATGATTGCAGCTCCAACAACACTCAAGAAGCTCGACACCATCCAGGACAAAGCAGCCCACTTGATTGGCACCCCATCCACCACCTTAAACATTCACTCCCTCCACCACTGACGTACCATAGCTGCAGTGTGTACCATCTACAAGATGCACTGCAGCAACTCGCCAAGGCTTCTTTGGCAGCACCTCCCAAACCCGTGACCTCTTCCACCTAAAAGGACAAGGGCAGCAGGCGCATGGGAACGCCACCTCCTCCAAGTTTTACTCCAAGTCACACACCATCCTGACTTAGTGTATCGCCAATCATTCATCGTCGCTGGGTCAAAATCCTGGAATTCCCTCCCTAGCAGCACTGTGGGACTACCTTCACCACATGGACTGCAACAGTTCAAGAAGGCAGCTCGCCACCACCTTCTCAAAGGCAATTAGGGATGGGCAACAAATGCTGGCCTTGCCAGCAACACCCACATCCCATAAACAAATTTAAGAAAAAAACTTGCTTTCCCACTATCTTTGTATCATCAGCTAATTTGGCAACAGTACACTCGGTCCCTTCATCCAAGTCATTAATATAGATTGTAAGTAGTTGAGGCCCCAGCACTGATCCCTGTGGCACCGCACTAGTTACAATTTGCCAACCTGAAAATGACCCATTTATTCCGACTCTCTGTTTTTTGTTAGTTCTGGGTCTTAACAACAACCCCATGGCATATATCAAAAGGAAATGTTTTCATTCCATCAATTTATAGGTGGAGACCAACTACAGAAGCAGAATAATGCAAGTGACTGCACAATACCCTGGCAGTTGCCACAACATTTTCATCTTGTGTCTATCCATGGTACCATCCCTATTTCAGGAGACTCCAAGATTGGACAGGTGACTGCTGGTGGGGTTGTGGTGGGGGAAAGCACCCTTGGGCCTTGGGTATTAACACCAGTCTGGAATCCCTGCACCACGGCCAGAAGAAAATATAAGGAGCAACATGTCATAGAATCATAGAATAGTACAGCACAGAAGGAGGCCATTCGACCCATCGAGTCTGCACTAGCTCTTTCGAAGAGCAATCCAGTTAGTCCCACTCCGCAGTTATTTCCCCATATCCCTACATTTTTTTCTCCTTCATGTATTTATCCAATTCCCTTTGAAAGCTACTATTGAATCTGTTTCCACCAACCTATCAGGCAGTGCATTCCAAATCCTAACCACTCGTTACGTAAAAAGGTGTTTCCTCATGTTGCCTCTGGTTCATTTGACAATCACTTTAAATCTGTGTCCTCTGATTATTGACCCTTCAGCCATTGGATACGATTTTGCTTTATTTACTCTATCTAAACGAATTCATGATTTTCAACACCTCTATCAAATCTCTTCGCTTTCTCTGCTCTAAGAAGAACAATCCCTGCTTCTCCAGTCTCCCCACATAACTGTAATCCTTCATCACTGAAACCATTCTAGTAAATTTCCTCTGTACCTTTTCCAAAGCCTTCACATCCTTCCTAAAGTATGGTGCCCAGAATTGGGGACAATTCTCCAGCTGGGGCCGAACTAATGTTTTATATGGGTTTAGCATAACTTCCTGACTTTTGTATACTGTGCCTCTGTTTATAAAGCCCAGGATCCCATATGCTTTGTTAACCCGTCCTGCCACCTTCAAAGATTTGTGCACAAACACCCCAGGTCTCTCTGTTGCTGCATCTCCTTTAAAATTGTACCTATCAAGGGATATGGGGATAGGGCGGGAAAGTGGAGTTGATGTCGAAGTTCAGCCATGGAATGGTGGAGCAGGTTCGAGGGGCCGTATGGCCCACTCCTGCTCCTATTTCTTATGTTCTTATTTAGCTTGTATTATCGCTCCTGTTCTTCCTAACAAAATGTATCACCTCTCACTTTTCTGGGTTGAATTTCATCTGCCATGTGCCTGCCCATTCCACCAGCCTGCCTATGTCCTCTTGAAGTCTATTACTATCTTCCTCACTGTTTACTACACTTCCAGGTTTCGTGTCATCTGCAAATTTCGAAATTGTCTATGTCTCCACATAAATTCTGGTGGTATTTACTTCAAACAGAACTTCCACTGACTGGGCAGATCAGGAAGCTCTACAGCTTTTTTTTATTCATTTATGGGATGTGGGCATCGCTGACAAGGCCAGCATTTATTGCCCATCCCTAATTGCCCTTGAGAATGTGGTGGTGAGCCGCCTTCTTGAACCACAGCAGTCCGTGTGGTGAAGGTACTCCCACAGTGCTGTTAGGGAGGGAGTTCCAGGATTTTGACCCAGCAATGATGAAGGATCGGCGATATGCTTCTAAGTCAGGATGGCGTGTGACTTGGAGGGGAACTTGTAGGTGGTGTTCCCATGCGCCTGCTGCCCTTGTCCATCTAAGTGGAAGAGGTCGCGGGTTTGGGAAGTGCTGCCAAAGAAGCAACTTGCTGCAGTGCATCTTGCAGATGGTACACACTGCAGCCATGGTACGTCGGTGGTAGAGGGAGTGGATGTTTAAGGTGGTGGATGAGGTGCCAATCAAGCGGGCTGATTTATCCTCGATGGTGTCGAGCTTCTTGAGTGTCGGAGCTGCACTCATCCAGGCAAGTGGAGAGTAATCCATCACACTCCTTACTTGTGCCTTGTAGATGGTGGAAAGGCTTTGGGGAGTCAGGAGGTTAGACACTCGCCGCAGAATACCTAGCCTCTGACCTGCTCTTGTTGCCACAGTATTTATGTGGCTGGTCCAGTTAAGTTTTTGGTTAATGGTGACTCCCAGGATGTTGATGGTGGGGGACTCGGTGATGGTAATGCCATTGAATGTCAAGGGGCGGTGGTTAGACACTCGCTTGTTGGAAATAGTCATTGCCTGGCACTTGTGTGGCACGAATGTTACCTGCCACTTATCAGCCCAAGCCTGAATGTCGTCCAGGTATTGTTGCATGCGGACGTAACTGCTTCATTATCTGAGGAGTTGTGAATGGCACTGAACACTGTGCAATCATCAGCGAACATCCCTATTTCTGACCTTATGTTGGAGGGAAGGTCATTGATGAAGCAGCTGAAGATGGTTGGGCCTAGGACACTGCCCTGAGGAACTTCTGCAGCGATGTCCTGGGGCTGTGATGATTGACCTTCAACCATCTTCCTTTGTGCTAGGTATAACTCCAGCCAGTGGAGAGTGTGTATCTGTGTGTCTTGCATCCAGTATAATTCATAGAAGGGAATCGATTGAGACAAAGGATCTGGACTGTAAGCCTGCAAGTTCAGCCAGGTGAAGGAGGGTGACTGTATTTGTTCTCACATTAAACAACTTCTCCTTTGACTCCACTCACTTCCTCCAAATAAAAGGTGTTGCTATGGGAACCTGTATGGGTCCTAGCTATGCCTGCCTTTTCGTGGGATTATGTGGAACATTTTTTGTTCCAATTCTACTCACAACCCCTCCCTCACCTCTTTTTCCGGTACAATGACTGTATCGGAGCCGTTTCCTGCTCTCACCCCGATCTGGCAAATTTCATCAACTTTGCTTCCAACTTCCACCCATCCTCGCCTTCACATGGTCCATCTCCAACTCTTCCCTTCCTCGCCTTCACATGGTCCATCTCCGACTCTTCCCTTCCTCGCCTTCACATGGGCATCTCTGACTCTTCCCTTCCTCGACTTCACATGGTCCATCTCCGACTTTTCCCTTCCTCGTCTTCACATGGTCCATCTTCGACTCTTCCCTTCCTCGCCTTCATATGGTCCATCTCTGATTCTTCCCTTCCTCGACTACACATGGTCCATCTCCGACTCGTCCCTTCCTCGCCTTCACATGGTCCATCTCCGATTCTTCCCTTCCTCGACTTCACATGGTCCATCTCCGACTCTTCCCTTCCTCGCCTTCACATGGTCCATCTCCGATTCTTCCCTTCCTCGACTTCACATGGTCCATCTCCGACTCTTCCCTTCCTCGCCTTCACATGGTCCATCTCCGATTCTTCCCTTCCTCGACTTCACATGGTCCATCTCCGATTCTTCCCTTCCTCGACTTCACATGGTCCATCTCCGACTCTTCCCTTCCTCGCCTTCACATGGTCCATCTCTGATTCTTCCCTTCCTCGACTTCACATGGTCCATCTCCGACTCGTCCCTTCCTCGCCTTCACATGGTCCATCTCCGATTCTTCCCTTCCTCGACTTCACATGGTCCATCTCCGATTCTTCCCTTCCTCGACTTCACATGGTCCATCTCCGACTCTTCCCTTCCGTGACTTCACATGGTCCATATCCGACTCTTCCCTTCCTCGCCTTCACATGGTCCATCTCCAACTCTTCCCTTCCTCGCCTTCACATGGTCCATCTCCGACTCTTCCCTTCCTCGAGATCTCTGTCTCCATTTCTGGGAATTGGCTATCAACCAATATCCACTATCGACCAATATCCACTATAAGTCCACTGACTCCTACAGCAACCTTGACTGCACTTCCTCCCACCCTGCTTCCTGTAAGGACACTATTCCATTGTCCCAGTTCTGTTCTGAAGATGCCACCTTGTATACCAGTGCTTCCAATAAACCTTCCTTTTTCCTCAACCGTGGAGTCCCCTTGACCATGGTTGACAGGGCCCTCAACCGTGTCTGTTCCATTTCCCGCACTTCTGCTCTCACCCCTTCTCCTCCCTCGCAGAACCACGATAGGCTTCCCCTTGTCATTACCTTCCACCCCACCAGCCTCCACATTTAACGGGACATCCTCCGCCATTTCCGCCACCTCCAGTGTGATGCCACCACCAAACACATCTTCCCCATCCCTTTCAGCATTCCGAAGGAACCGCTCCCTCCAGAACACCCTCGTCCACTCCTCAATCACCCCCTCCGCTTCCCACAACACCTTCCCTTGCAACACTCCTCCATCCTCCCTTCCCACCATCAAGGGTCCCAAACACTCCTTCCAGCTGAACCAGCAATTTACTTGTACTTCTCCCAATTTAGTATAAAGTATTCGCTGCGTACGATGCGGTCTCCTTTACACCAGGGAGCCCAACTGCAGATTGGGTGACCGCTTTGAGGAACACCTCCGTTCAGTTCACAAGCAAGACCCTGAGCTTCTGGTTTTTTAATTCTCTGCCCCACTCTCACTATGACCTCTCTGTCCTTGGCCTCCTACACTTTTCCAATGAAGCTCAATGGAAGCTCGAGGAACAGCACATCTTTCGATTAGGCACTTTACAGCCTCCTGGACTAAACATTGAGTTCAACAATTTCAGATCATAACCTCTGCCCCCATTTTTTCCAGAGAGCAGCTGTTGGTAATGATTCTGCTATTCCCATTGACACCTCTAGACCCAGCTTTTATTTCTTTACTTGTCTCATCACCATCTCCTTTTGTCTTGTACCATCATTCTTTTTATCATTTAATTTCTCCTGCCTTCCACCCTATCACAGACCTTCCCTTTTGTTCTTCCACCCGCCCCTTTCCCTACCTCTGCAGTTGCTTAAAACCTGTTACATCTCTAACATTTTCCAGTTCTGAGGAAAGGTCATTGACCTGAAATGTTAACTTGGGTTTTCTCTCTCCACAGCTGCCTGACCTGAGTATTTACAGCATTTTGTTTTTATTTATATAGAGTCATAACAGCACAGAAGGAGGCCATTCAGCCCGTCGAGTCCATGCCG
The DNA here is from genome assembly GCF_052327205.1 of Somniosus microcephalus. NCBI lineage: Eukaryota > Metazoa > Chordata > Chondrichthyes > Squaliformes > Somniosidae > Somniosus > Somniosus microcephalus. The sequence goes on along the minus strand of NC_141007.1, from coordinate 69,885,625 downwards.
GCTCTCTGCAGAGCAATCGAGTCAGTCCCATTCCCCCGCTCTATCCCCGTAGCCCTGCAAGTTTATTTCCCTCAAGTGCCTATCCAGTCTCCCCTTGAAAACATTGAGTGTGTTCGCTTCCACCACTTCTGTCGTCAGCGAATTCCATGTCATCACCACTCGCTGCGTAAAAAAAGTTTTTCCTCATGACCCCCTTGTAACTCTTGCCCAAAACCTTAAATCTGTGTCCCCTAGTCCTTGTACCATCAACTAGTGGGAACAGCCTTTCCCCGTCTAGCCTATCCAAACCCGTCATAATCTTGTACACCTCGATCAAATCACCCCTCAACCTCTTTTGCTCTAATGAAAATCAATCCAGCTTCTCCAACCTGTCCTTGTAGCTAAGATCCCCCATCCCCGGAACCATTCTGGTAAACCTCCTCTGCACCCTCTCAAGGGCCTTCACATCCTTCCTAAAGTGTGGTGACCAGAACTGGACGCAGTACTCCAGTTGTGGCCTAACCAGCGCTTTATAAAGATTCAGCATAACTTCTCTACTTTTGTACTCAATACCTCTATTTATGAAGCCCAAGATCCCATATGCTTTGTTAACCACTCTCAATATGTCCTGCCATCTTCAGGAACCTATGCACATTAACTCCCAGGCCCCTCTGTCCCTGCACACTCTTTACAACGATGCCATTAAGTGTATATTGCCCCTCCCTGTTCTTTCTGCCAAAATGCATCACCTCACACTACTCTGTATTAAATTCCATCTGATACTTGTCTGCCCATTCTGCTAGCCTTTCTATGCCCTGTTGCAGTTGATTGGTATCATCCTCACTGTTTGCCAGACCCCCAAGTTTGGTGTCATCGGCAAATTTAGAAATTTTACTTTATATTCCAATATCCCCAATATCCAGGTAATATCAAAAAAAGCAGTGGCCCCAGCACTGACCCTTGGGGAGCACCACTGTCTACCATCCTTCAGTCTGAAAAACAGCCATTTACCACAACTCGCTGTTTTCTGACCTTAAGCCAATTCTAATCCAAGCTGCCACTGACCCACCTATTCCATGAGCCTCAATTTTGTTAACCAGCCTTCTATGTGGTACTTTGTCAAACGCCTTCCTAAAATCCTTGTAGACAACATCCATTGCATTCCCTTCATTGATCCTCCCTGTTACTTCATCAAAAAATTAAATTAGATTAGTCAAACATGTTCTGCCTTTTACAAATCCGCGTTGGCTCTCCTTAATTAGCTTAAACCTCTCCAAGTGCCCGTTCATTTTTTCCTTGCTTATTGTTTCTAAAACTTTACCCACCACTGATGTTAAACTGACCGGCCTGTAGTTACTAGGATTGTCTTTACACCCTTTCTTGAACAATGGTGTCACATTTGCCACTTATATTATATATATATATTATACACACATACACACACAAACATAGCAAAGTGTTACAGTCAAAGAGATCTAGGGGTTTTTAGTAGATTTGATGCTCATTGTGTTTCAGCAGCAATCAATAAACCAAATATAATGCTGAACGATATAGCCAAAACAATAGAATATAAGTCAGAGGAAGTTGTGATTGGACTGTACAGTGTACAGACCACACCATGGCCTAGAAATTCAGTTCTGACGCTATTGCGGCGCTAAAGTCGGGCGCTCGTCAAATTTAGCGCCCGCCGGAAAGTGCAGGCGAGCTCGCCGAAATTCAGTAGATTTGGCCAACTTTTTGGCCGAGCGCTGCACAAGGCGTTGGAACCCTGTGTTCAGGCGCTAATCCGGCGATGCAGCCTAATAACGCCGATTCCGGGCGCAGCGCAGGTGCGATCATGTGGTGAGTGTCAGCAGACACCCTGACGCCGGCCAGCTCTTAAAGGGGGAAGGGTCAACTTTGACTGCAGCCACGCCCTGCATGCTGTAGCCCTGCAACTAGGCCTCAGGAGTGGTTGTGTGGCATATCAACGCCTGGAGGACATGGAGAGGGCCCGTGAAAGAGCCGAACGCTTCTCTGAGCATGCGCTGGGTGTGCTCCTTCAAGGGGTGCGCAAAAGAAGGCGGGTCGTTTGCCCGGCTAGTGGCAGGAAGGCTCCCAGGAGCCAGTTCAGGGAGGCCTGGACCAAAATAGCCCGGAGGGTCTCCTCCAGCTCAGATGTTCCCAGGAGTGCGGACCAGTGCCGCAAGAAATACAACGACCTATGTCGGCTGGTCAAGGTGAGTACCCTTTCCAATGTCCCCCTCATCCTTGCATGTGCACCTCCCATTAGGGCCAAAGGGACATCCAAGGTCTAATGGCCAGCCCTGCTGCCGCTGCAATGGCACTTGCATGTTAATCAAGAGCTCTTTCTGCACTTACCACACTGTGCAAGCTATTCCACCATGGGAGGCCTCACACAGAGCTACAGGGCACCACACTGTGCAAGCTATTCCACCATGGGAGGCCTCACACAGAGCTACAGGGCACCACACTGTGCAAGCTATTCCACCATGGGAGGCCTCACACAGAGCTACAGGGCACCACACTGTGCAAGCTATTCCACCATGGCAGGCCTCACACAGAGCTACAGGGCACCACACTGTGCAAGCTATTCCACCATGGCAGGCCTCACACACAGCTACAGGGCACCACACTGTACTTAGACGCCCTCCTTTCTCTTGCAGGCCAAGCTGGCGAGGAACGCCAGGAGCCTCCGTGTCACTGGTGGAGGCCCTCGCGAGTTCCAGGAGCTGACGCCTCTGGAAGAGAGGGTGGCCCGACTGCTGCGGCACCCGGTGATTGGGCCTGTGGCGATCGGCGACGCCGACCCTATACTGGAGCCCACTGGTAAGGACAGGACCGGCTGCACCTCTATCCTTGCCCTCGCGCATCAGATCTACATCCTTCCCCAGTGGCCGATAAATGCGCATAATGCACCAGTGCGGCCTCCCTCGCTGTTGGCCTGTCCTCACTCTAAAGCTACACTTGTGCCTTCCTGCTTTCAGCTGGTGAGGAGGAGGTGCTCCCTGAAGCCCACACAGCCAGGCCCTCGGAGGAGGAGGACGTGGAGGAGCAGCAGGAAGGCGCCACCTCGGGGGAACCCTCCTCCGCTCCAGGACATGCCAATGAAGGGGATACGTCTGGCGTGCCGGAGAGCCAGGGGGAGGCGGGGGAGGGGAGCCCCGAACCTGGTCCCAGTGGCATGGACGCCCGCGGCAAGGCTCCGGCGGCACGCGACCCTTCTGCCCAGAGGGGGGAGGCGGTGGAGGGGAGGGCAGAACCTGGTGTCAGTGGCGTGGCCGCACGCGGCAGCGCTCCGGCGGCACGCCAGCCTTCTGGCCAGAGGGTGGAGGCGCCCTCCAGTCCGGACTCGGAGGTCGCCCAGGAGGTGCGCCTCCTGGACGAGATGTCGGCGGCGTCGGAGCGCCGCCACGTGGAAATCATGGAGGTGCTGGCACAGATGCCTCAGGCCATCGAAAGCCTCTCTCAAAGTGTGGTGGCTTTCGGCCAAGCCCAGGCCAGGGGCCTCGAGGTTTTCGCTGCAGCGCACGCCAGGGGGGGTGGAGCTCCTTGTGGCAGCGCATGAGAGGGGGGTCGAGCAACTCGAGGCAGCGCAGCACGCCAGTCGCCAGCTGAGAGGTGCTGTCCAGACAATGGGACTGCAGATGCGGGGACATGCCGGCGCAGTTGGGGCACTGACTTCTGCGACCCTCGCACTGGCGGGGAGGCGTCGCCAGGCCAGGCGCCGCCCTGCTGCCGCACACCGGTCTGGCCACCCACAGTTTGGCGCGCTTGCTCCCCGGCCAGGCCGCCCGAGTGCACGTGTGTCTGGCGACCAGCGCGCGCCTGGCATCACCCACCTTGTACCCATTGGTGCAGGCGAGCCTGCCACTCCCCCAGCCACGGTGCAAGGAGCTCCTGCAGCCACTGAAGAGGGCCACCCACAGCTGCAGCAGCCACCAGCCGGCCCCTCCCGGGCCCGCCCTCGTGTAGGCCGACCCCCAAGGGCATCTGGCGAGACGCCTTGTCGCCCTGAGGATCCTTCCCCCAGCCTCGGCACAGCCTCACGGCCCAGCTTGAGGCGCAGCAGCAGGACGGGCCGGGGCAAAAGACGCCTGTCCACACACTCGCCCTCTCGCCACACCCAATAGAGTGTGTTCACCGAGGGTTTGGGTGATGCGGGGGCTTCTGTTCTGGGGGGCATTATGTGTTTTTGTTTTATGGGGGTCTTTGTGTTGTTGGGGGGGCTTGTTTTTGTTAGGCCAGTGACGAGGCCATTTGGATGCTGATGTTATGTTAGTCCTCCCCAGGTTTTGGGAGTGACAGAAGTTTGTTACTGTTTTTTGGGGGTCTTCTCTGTTTTGCTCTTCCATGTGGGAAGGGCCCTGAGGTTTTCAAATAAAGATGTTTATTTATTCACCATGTGCAGGTGTCATGTTTCAAGTGGTTGTTGGGTTAACCGGCTGAGGGCTTGCGAAGCGGCTGCGTTCAGTGGGCCAGGCCATTCCCTGACAGGGGGCCTAGAAGTGTCGAGCAATAAGCCCCCGGCGGACGGCCCTTGGACCTTGTCGCTCCCTCCTGGCCTGGTGCTGCTCCTCCTCAGGGTCCTCCTGCTCGTCCTCCTGAGGTGGTGGCCCAATGTCAGGTGGCAGTGCCTGAGTCCTGCGGATAGCCAGGTTGTGGAGCATGCAGCAGACCACGACGAACTGGGAGACTCTATCCGGCGAATACTGAAGAGACCCGCCCGAACGATCCAGGCAACGGAACCGTTGCTTGAGGACGCCTATCGTTTGCTCTATTAGGTTCCTTGTGGCTTGATGGCTTTCGTTGTATGCCAGCTCCGCTGGGGTCCTGGGCGCGCGGAGCGGGGTCATGAGCCATGTGCACAAAGGGTGCCCTTGTCCCCGAGAAGCCATCCCCTTGGTTGAGGCTGTGCCTGGAACATGTCAGCCACAGTAGTCTGTCGCAGGATAAAGGCATCGTGGATGCTTCCTGGGAAGCGGGCATTGACAGCTAGGATGCGCTGCCTGTGGTCACACACCAGCTGCACATTTAGGGAATGGTAGCCCTTCCGGTTGCGGTCTTGCTCGGCATTGCGGATAGGTGGCCGCATAGCCACATGCGTGCAGTCAATGGCGCCCTGCACCATGGGGAAGGCCGCGATCCTGGCAAATCCGAATGCACGCTGCTCCTGCTTGTGTTGGGTCATGGGGAAGGAGATGAATTGGTGGCTCCTCGCGAAAAGTGCTTCGGTGACCTGTCGGATGCAGCGATGCGCGGCGAACTGGGAGATGGTCGCGATGTCCCCAGCAGCGGCTTGGAAGGAGCCGCTTGCATAAAAGCTGAGAGCCACCGTGACCTTCACTTCCACCGAGAGAGACGCCCTGGACATGAGCTGTGGCTGCAAATCTGCATGAAGCCGCTGGCAGATCTCTTCAACCACCTCCCTTCTGAAGCGCAGCCTCTTAACACAATGCGCCGCAGTCATGGTGAGATCTGAGACCTGCTGCCGGTATTGCCTGACTGGGTAAGGCCTACGTTGGCGACGCCTAATGGCCCCTCTGCGTCTAGCCATGCCTGGGCCTGTCTCAAAGCGTATGCCAGCCCTTCGCACAAAATGTCGCAACTGAGGGTTGGCCCCCCATGCAGCCCCCATTACAAAGTTCCAACCAGCAAAATCACAAGGATGCAAATGTCAAAGCACTGGCTAGAAGCCAAAAAGACCTCTCCTATGGTGTCCGAAATCAGTAATCTCTGTGCCTTGCTCTCTGTGCAGAAATCCAAACCAGTCAAGTCATTGCAGCGAAATGGCTAGCTTTTATGGGTGAGTGGATGTGCCCTTTAATTAGCGCTCCCCGAATCCCACAGGGCCTCTGTTGAGTTCCATTTCACAGTTCTTAGTAGCGCCACGCCAACATCGGCCGGGCGCCACTGAATTTCCGGTTTGGGGCGCACAAACGGCGTTGCACGACGGAATGACGTCATAAGATGCGCGCGCAGCTGACCGGGCGCTAACACTTTGCGCCGGCGCTAAAGCCCAGCTGAATTTCGGCGTAGGCGCAGATCCGGCGGTGCCCGGGCGCTAAGTGGATAGCGCCGGAAATCTGGCGCTAACGTCTGGCGCAAACAGCTGAATTTCTAGGCCCTTGAGTATAGAGTCTAGTTCCAATCACCGAGACACAAGAAACGAACATTCAAGCCCCGGAGGCAGTTCAGAAAAGACCCCTAGTGTCAGAAGACTGAATTATGAGGAAAGACTGGAGAAATTTGAGCTATTTCAGGCATGGAAGGCTTGACTGTGAGGTGACATTATAGGAGTACATAAGATAGTAAACAGTACAGAAAAAGGTAAATGTGGAACACTACTTCAGCCTAAACCATGCCAACAGGACAAAGGGGGCACGGGTTCAAACGAGTGAAAGGGCAATTTAACATTATTTCAGAACGTTCTCCACACAGCGTGATCAATACATGGAATGGACAGACAAATCAGTTAAGAAGCAGCTGATTGTCATGATGGGGGAACTGTATGGACTTTCTGCATAGATGTGAACATTTATAAAATGCTTTTTCATTTAATTAACTGGATGGGCTTTCTGCATAGATGTGAAAATTTATAAAATGCTTTTTCATTTAATTAACTTCTATTTAGATTTAGATTCTATCCGACTAATGTATTAGAGATTACAATTTGTAGAGCATTGCCTACAGTGCATTTCTTGTTGCTAGAAACCACAAAAATGATGGTACAGTATGATAAAAAAGCAGCATTTGATTGAGCTGATGAATGCCTCGCCACAAAAATATATGCAAATAGAATAAGCAAATATAATAATTCTCAAACACATTAAATTTTTCACAGCTCTGTTTAGACACAATGGGGTTGATTTTGACTTTGTGCAATAGTGTAAAAATGGGTGACAGCGAGTCGGCAGCCCGTTTTACATCTCCCGATTTTTATTTTCATTGACTTTCTGTCAAAGTCAAGATCTACCACAATGTTTTAAACTAAAGAGAGATTGGAATATTTATGGATTAACTTAAAACACCCCTTACCTTGCTGTGACTCTGTTTTAGTAGCTTCAACTGAAATAAAGAAAATACAATGAAGTTTAGATATTCAGCTTTGCATTTACCTCAGTTTAAAAATGAAAAACTACAATAATTAATCATGCCTTACTTTAAAAAAAAATCTGATCCAACAGCCAGCTGTTGATAGAAGACCAAGAGCTATTTGAGTTATATTCTCTGCTGCACACACAGTTAAATACAGGATTTTCCAGGTTACATGGGGTTTAACTGTTTTATATAATCCTTAACATCAACCTTTAAATAAATCTGTATAACTATACGGTGCTTTGTTGTGTCTGACAACTATTCCTTTACTCTTGTGTGTGGGAGTGGGAGATTTTCTCTACACCTCTATGTGTTAAGAAATTCTAAACGTGTTCTATTAGTCCACGGATGTTGCCTGACCTGCTGAGTTTTTCCAGCATTTCCTGTTGTTATTTCGGATTTCCAACATCTGCAGTATTTTGCTATCGTAAAAGGGTTTAGAAGTTCTTCTCCCCATGTTTACTTTGCAGAAATAATAAAAGAACCTTTATATCTTACTTACATAGCAGTAAAGTCAGAAGCGGAAAGGTGGCTTTCAACATCTTCGGCGTAATGATTTGATCAACGAAGTGTTTTTCCTGTAATAACGGTACCAACAGATCGACGCAGTACGGGATCTGAGAGTGGTTAGAGGCGTTCTTAAAGAAGCGACTTAGGTCTGCTTTGAAAGAAAGGGGAACCAAGATTAACACACATGTCAGACTATAGGCTGACTCTGAACTACAAGAACAAGCACAAGTTGCATTCATCCAAGATCTTAAGTTTAGATGGTGTTAGTGGAAGGCTGCTAGTGTAGAATAGCATTGTTGCAACTACCTGTGGACAGAATAAGATGACAGCAAGTGGGACCAATGATGACCCCCATTCACTTATGCTGGGGCTTTGCTTCCGGAGGTAGGAAATAAAACCACCACTCCTTATGTAAATTGAAGCACGGTTTCCAAAGTAACATTAATCGTATGTAAAAGTAAAGAAAGCTCACACATCTAGAAATATCCCCACCAGTTGTGTAGTTTCCTTTATAAGTGTCACATTCTCAGCTAAATAGTGGGGGAGGGAACAAAGGAAGATTGCAAACAAAATCTGCAAAATTGAAATGTCTAAACTTTCAACGCTGCCCATTTGTACCCGAATTTTGCATTGGGGCCCTACAATGCGGCCCTTGAGTTTTAAAGAAGTTTAAAGGCTGGGGTTAAAGTAACCCTGGCCCTGCAATGTTACACAAATACGTTCACCCGCAGAGATACAGAGTGGGCACAAATTTGGCAGATGGCGTATAATGTGGGAAAATGTGAGGAAGAATAGAAGGTGAGGAATTTCTTCTCTCAGGGTTGTGAATCTTTGGAATTCTCTTCCCCAGAGAGTTGTGGAGGCGGAGTCAGTGAATATATTCAAGGCTGAGATGGACAGACATTTGAGCTACAGGGGAGTCGAGGGTTATGGGAAACAAGCAGGTAAGTGGAGTTGAGGCCAAGATCAGATCAGCCATGATCTTAATGAATGGCGGAGCAGGCTCAAAGGGCCAAATGGCCTACTACGGCTCCTATTTCTTATGTTCTTACAACGAAGGACCCTGATTTTCATATCAAAGCAGCTTTAGGCCTGTTTCAGGCATCAGGCCTTGGGTGTCAGTGGAGCAGCCGAGATGACTCCGTCCCCGCCTGATTTTTAACTCCTGGCCGCCCTTTTTTTTGGTGCATAACAGACAACCATGGGTTGAAATTGAACCCCCCAAACAACACCACAGTGACTCCTGGACCTGTGGCCGTGAAACCGCAGCTCCTGTACCTGTGGCCGTGTAACCGGGACTCCTGGATCTGTGGCCATGTAACTGTGGCTCCTGTACCTGTGGCCGTGTAACTGTGGCTCCTGTACCTGTGGCCATGTAACCGCGGCTCCTGTACCTGTGGCCGTGTAACCGGGACTCCTGGATCTGTGGCCATGTAACTGTGGCTCCTGTACCTGTGGCCGTGTAACTGTGGCTCCTGTACCTGTGGCCATGTAACCGCGGCTCCTGTACCTGTGGCCGTGTAACCGGGACTCCTGGATCTGTGGCCATGTAACGGCGGCTCCTGTAACTGTGGCTCCTGTACCTGTGGCCGTGTAACTGTGGCTCCTGTACCTGTGGCCGTGTAACCGGGACTCCTGGATCTGTGGCCATGTAACCGCGGCTCCTGTACCTGTGGCCGTGTAACCGTAGCTCCTGTACCTGTGGCCATGTAACCGCGGCTCCTGTACCTGTGGCCGTGTAACCGGGACTCCTGAATCTGTGGCCATGTAACTGCGGCTCCTGTACCTGTGGCCGTGCAACCGGGGATCCTGTACCTGTGGCTGTGTAACAGGGGCTCCTGTACCTGTGGCCGTGTAACCGGGGCTCCTGTACCTGTGGCCGTGTAACCGGGGTTCCAGTACCTGTGGCCGTGTAACCGGGGTTCCTGTACCTGTGGCCGTGTAACCGGGGCTCCTGTACCTGTGGCTGTGTAACCGCGGCTCCTGCACCTGTGGCCGTGCAACCGGGGATCCTGTACCTGTGGCTGTGTAACAGGGGCTCCTGTACCTGTGGCCGTGTAACCGGGGCTCCTGTACCTGTGGCCGTGTAACCGGGGTTCCAGTACCTGTGGCCGTGTAACCGGGGTTCCTGTACCTGTGGCCGTGTAACCGGGGCTCCTGTACCTGTGGCTGTGTAACCGCGGCTCCTGTACCTGTGGCTGTGTAACAGGGGCTCTTGTACCTGTGGCCGTGTAACAGGGGCTCCTGTACCTGTGGCCGTGTAACAGGGGCTCCTGTACCTGTGGCCGTGTAACCGGGGCTCCTGTACCTGTGGCTGTGTAACAGGGGCTCCTGCACCTGTGGCCGTGTAACCGGGGATCCTGCACCTGTGGCCGTGTAACTGGGGTTCCAGTACCTGTGGCCGTGTAACAGGGGCTCCTGTACCTGTGGCCGTGTAACCAGGGTTCCAGTACCTGTGGCCGTGTAACAGGGGATCCTGCACCTGTGGCTGTGTAACGGGGCTCTCGTATCTTGGGCCATTGTCACTCCATGTCCCTTCTTCTGGTCTGAGGTTGTCTGATATATAACTTGCCTCGGTAGGTATACCTCTCCATTATCCGGAATTTTTAATCAACCGGCACCATCCCGGTCCCGCAGGTGCCGGATACGAAAGAGTTTACTGTAGTTCAGGGCGAGAGCAGGAAATGGCACCGATACAGTCATCAGTATACTGGAAAAAGAGATGAGGGAGGGGACCTGAGTAGGACTGGAACAAAGAATGTTCCACATATCCCACAAAAAGGCAGGCATAGCCAGGACCCATGCAGGTTCCCATAGCAACACCTTTAATTTGGAGAAAGTGAGTTTTTTTTACATTTGTTTGTGGGATGTGGGCATCGCTGGCAAGGCCGGCATTTATTGCCCATCCCTAATTGCCCTTGAGAAGGTGGTGGTGAGCCGCCATCTTGAACCGCTGCAGTCCGTGTGGTGAAGGTACTCCCACAGTGCTGTTAGGTAGGGAGTTCCAGGATTTTGACCCAGCAACGATGAAGGATCGGCGATATACTTCTAAGTCAGGATGGTGTGTGACTTGGAGGGGAACTTGGAGATGGTGGTGTTCCCAAGCTTTTGTTTCTTTACCTGTCCCATTACCATCTCCTTTTGCTTTGTACAATCATACTTTTTGTCATTTAATCTCTCCTGCCTTCCACCCTATGTCCTTCCCTTTTGTTCTTTCCTCCCCTCCCCCCTTGCCCTGCCCCCGCACTTGCTTAAAATCTGTTACATCTCTAACTTTTTCTAGTTCTGAGGAAAGGTCATCGACCCGAAACGTTAACTCTGTTTCTCTCTCCGCAGTTATTAATGTGTAAATCGGCCAGCATGTTCAGGGGATGAAGAGATACGCCGTGAGTTGTGGGAAGGCAGAGATGAGGCCAGCTACCTCCCCATGCAGAAGGAGGAAACGGTAAGGGGGAGAGTCACCCAGGGTAACTGATCTTCATATCTTGCCATGTGGTTTCAGAGCAACATGAGCTATGGTTTGTGAGAGTTTGTCTGCCCACTCTGTTAACTGAGAATTGTGCACTGCACAGGGAAATTCCAGAATCTGGAAGGGGAGGTATTACTTTGAAAAAAGTTGTCAATAGCTGTTGTTTGGAGGGACATTGTCTGAGGAAAATTGTTGCATGTGTCCATGCAGTTGAAGATCAAAGCACTCGAAATGAGGATGTTGCCCAGGTTGAATTGTATGTTCTCTATGTTCCCCCTTGTGGTTAAGACTTACTCATTTAAGAAAATTACCAAACAAATCTTATGGGAAGAAAAACTCCCCCGGGATTAGTTTGGTTAGACTGTCGAGGTATAATGTGTAGGGTAGGTATGGATTATTGATCTCTAAGTTGGGTATTTGTTTAAACTATGCTATAAACCTAGATGCTAGGATAATAGAATGGATTGGCCTGGAGAGAGAGATGACCTTTGAATATGGATTTCTAATGAATTTGGTTTTGGTTCACTGCTTTGAGGTTGAATTGTCAGAATGTGGTAACATTCCTCCTACAAGTATTTGAATGCAAGTTTGAAATAGCTCCAAATTGGAAAAGGCCTCTCTGGCTTATTGGAAGAAGCCACATAAATGTTTTGTTCTGTCGAAAGTCACACCAGGCAAGATATTGGGGGTGATTTTAGCTCAGGTGCGGGATGGTGTCATGTTATCCGAATTTCGTGTTTCCCACACGAATCTAAATGGATATGGGAGATTGATGCAATTTTAACTCAATTGGCCAATTGATTTCCAACGTGTGGGAAGCCTTTGCCTTTGAGGGGATTTTTCATGACTGAAAGTCCCCTCTGATGACGTCATTAATGCTGCTGCATTTAAGGTCTGCAACAAGCCTTACTTCTTCTGCAGACTGCCAACCTTTTGCCCTTTCATGCTAGAGGGACCTGGAGGCAGAATGACCATCGAGACACCTAGGTCTGCTCCCAGGTTTGATGACGTGGCCCTGCAAGCTTTAGTTGAGGGAGCAAGAGCTCATAAAGAGGTGCTCTTCCCTTCTTCAGGGAGGAAGAAGCCTCCCCAGCAGACCAAGGCTGTGTGGATCCAGGTGGCAGAGGAGGTCAACTCATTATCAGTACCCCGCAGAACCTGGATTCAGTGCAGGAAGAGATTTCATGACCTTCTGCACACTGGAAAAGTGAGTATGGATTTCCCATCACCCTCAATCTGAACCCCATTGCCTTTCCTCACCAGCACTCAGCTTTAGCAATCTCATTCCTCCACATCCCACTTGACACTGACATCCATGCACCCTTATCCATTCCCTTTCTCTCTATGGTCACATTCACATCACTATTCGGCTATGTAGCCCTCACACTCCCGATCACTCTGATGCTTTGAACACAACTGACAACACACAGGGAGGGCCCTTAGTCTTGCCACCTCACTCCATCTTTGTCTCCTTCTAAGTATCTATGCTATGGAATCTCTACACTCACTCCTTCATTCTCACTCAATCTCCACTTGTCTCCCTCATTGCAGGAAAAGAGAGCTCACAATAAGCGAGAAAGAGCGAGGACAGGAGGAGGGCCACCCTCACTAGCCCACCTCACCCCCTGGGAGGAGGTGGTCCTGGAGATCGTAGGAGTGGAGGACGATGCGCAAGTGGGGGACGGACAGACGGGTGCATCACAGCAAGCTGGTGACAGAATAGTTTTCCATCTCTCTCATTGACATTGCATGAGTCGCTGATAATGATTCTGAAGTTCTAACAGATGGACTTATGATCATCTGCAATATGCAATGTGCATGTAACCTTGGCATCACATCTCTGACTCTTTCCTTTACTCCCCCACAGGACCATCGCAAGCAGCCGTCCCCACTAGCCAGGAGGAAGAGCCTGAGCATCCAGACTCCTCAGAGGAAGCTGCAACCTCTGAGGACGCAGCATCAGCAGAATGCAGCGCACCCAGCACCAGCGCAGACACTCACACCTCGGTGGGACCTTCGGGACATAGAGTAGTGTTGTCACCTGGTGTATCACAGCTCACAAGTGAGCATCAGCAGATTGTGGAGACAGGGACAGCAGTGGAGAGTGCTAGTCAGAGGGCGCAGGACTCTGCCAGCTCGGCTCAGCTGCATGTTGACCCTCTGCCTCTGGGTCCATCCATAAGATCAGCGGTGCTGGAACTCCAGGAACAGATGCAGGAATCTCTGGCAGGTTTTGTCTCCAGGGTCGATGCGAATGTGGAGCGAATGGAGGAGTCCATAGCGAACATGAGCAGAGCCTTTGTGGAGTCATTGGCACATCAACGCATCACCATGGAAAGGATGGCAACCTCCATGGAGGAGATAAGTCGCCAGAGTGCAGAAAACATGGTGAGTGTTCATAATAGAATGACATCTCTGGAGGAGCAATGGTCATCTATTGAACAGAGAAACCAGAACCTTCATGGAAGTCCTTCTGAGTAGGACTGCCAGTGCAGTAACGGGTCTCCATGGCCCCCTGATGTGCAGCAAGGTGCTCTCAAGCCACTTCCAAGCACTGGCCCCTTCTGGCCTGTGCAGCTTCAGGTGGGTGAGCAGCAGCCTGGCGCTCCTGTTGCTGCTGCTGTTGTTCCTGGTTCTGCTGGTGCCGTGGCTGGTGTTCGAGCTCATCTAATGCCCAGAAAGGAAGGAAATAAATGGCTCCCATGCTTCTGGTATATGCCTCCATTGAGGAAGCGCTGAGTGAAGGTGGCAAGAGGGCTTTCCCAGGAGGTCACACTGGAGATGGGTGTGAGGCTCCAACCTTCCACAGGTGTGGTTAAGCCTTCTAAAAGTTGCCCCAGACCTGAGACCACTAAGTCCTGCCTCCTGCAAATCATGGCTGTTCAAATCTCTTTAATGGTTTACCTGCAGTTGATAGTCACCAATTCAATAGTGCTCTCGCCAGGTTTCACATTCGTGATTCCCACCAGGCGTGTTTTACGTGGAAAAAGGGTTAAAGTTGCAAGGGCCTGTTAAAATAGGATTATAGAGGCCATTTAGTAGTAATTCACACACACAAATCACACAAACCCCACAGTGCAGATAGAGGCCATTCCGGGCCAACGAGCCTGCACCGACACATATCCCACCCGATCCCCGTAACCCCTACACCAACACATATCCCACCCTATCCCCGTAACCCCACGTATTTAATCCCCCTAACACTAAGGGTCAATTTATCATAGCCAATCAACCTAACCTGCACATCTTTGGACTTAAAGACCAGGCCCGCCTGTTGGATGCAGGACGGAGTTGGGACCATCAGACACGCCTGAGTTAAAATTGCTCGGAGTCGGGAACCAGGTGGGGGGGGGGGTCCCGCCTGCCATTTTTTGCGATTTTAACCCCCCGCCTGCCTCAAAGCCCGCCTCACGGCCCAATGAAAATCGAGGCCATTATCTGGAATGTAACAGAAACATATTCACATTTTTTCTGTTATACAGCACCTATGTCAGTCTATTGCTTGATGTAGACCTTTCACCAGTTGCTAATGCAGAGAAATATTCGTGACCAAGGGATTTTCCAAACACCATCCTCACTTGGCAATATATCGCCGTTCCTTCATCGTCGCTGGGTCAAAATTCTGGAACACTCTCTCTAACAGCACTGTGGGAGTACCTTCACAACACGGACTGCAGCGGTTCAAGAAGGTGGCTCACCACCACCTTCTCAAGGGCAATTAGGGATGGGCAATAAATGCTGGTCTTGCCAGTGATGCTCATATCCAGTGAATGAATGAATGAAAAAAATCACATTTTATTCATGTCATTTCTCCAGGAAGATTGTTGGGCTACATAAAGCATGTCTTTTAAAACTGGGCAGTTGTCGTTTTAGGTAGCCTCTCACAGCATCCGAACGGCCCCAACCAAAGTAATGAACAAAATGCTCTGTGGCTGTGACTGCATTATTCCTCCGCGGCCTCACTGCAGTTTTTGGCGAGGTTGGCCAAAGCACCTAATGCCTGAACACCTTTGTCCACTTCCATTGATCTACGCTTTCTTTGGTCCATTCTTACCTTTTTGGTTATAGCTATAAAATCTCTAGCAGATCAGAAAATTGCAGCTGGATTGCCCACAATTTTCCTGTATGCATTTTCATCCAATAAAGTTCCTCACCATAGAATCATAGGCCGCGATTTTCTCCGTGGAGGTGGCTTGGCGTCGGGAAGGGTGGTCGTCGGGTTCTGGACCACAGCTGGCCTGCTGACACAATTTTTGGTTAATTGGGCTAGTTAATCCCGCCGAGTGGGTTACCCGCCCTCATCACAAGGTGCGGGTCTGTTCAGTTGCTCTGCTGACGCGTTTGCAGCCGGATTATTTAAGGGGGCCATTTCACATTTACATCTGACGTCGTTTCTGCTGTTCCTGACTGCTGCTGGTACTCACTATGTCTACGGAGAGACAGAAGGCAGCTTCCTGCTTCAGTGAGCAATCCCTCCATGTTCTTGTGGAGGGAGTCAGAGGTCGTCGGGAGGTCCTATACCCGGGAGTTGGAAGAAGGAAACCTCCTCAGCAGACGAAGACAGCCTGGCTGCGAATAGCTAAGGAGGTCAGTGCCAGGTCCATGGTCAGACGCACCTGGGTCCAGTGCAGGAAAAGGTTCAATGATCTCCTGCGCACAGGAAAAGTGAGTATAAAAGCACACTGACCTTAATTCTGCTGTGTCTGTCATCACTTCCACATCACTCTGCATTGCCAACCCTCCCCTGCACATCCTAACTCAACCCAGCATCACTTGCACCATCAACCATCCCTCTCTCCCAATGTACAGAATCACGTCCCCATCTAACTAGGCACCCCTCACACTCACCCTCAAGTTTATGCAATGACAACAACTAGCAACTCAAAAGGAGGGAATTTGGTAATGTGAACCCACTCCATCATAGTCTCCCTCTAAACATCTATCCTATCCATTCTATACACTTATTCCATCACTCTCACTGAAACTCCACTTCTTTCCCTCATTGCAGGAAAAGAGATCCCATAATAAGAGGGAGAGGGAGAGAACAGGAGGAGGACCACCATCCATAGCGCAGCTGACCAATGCTAAGGAGGCGGCTCTCAAAATTGTGGGATTGGTGGAACAGCTCGAAGTGGGGGACGGAGAGATGAGCTCAGTTGAACAAGCTGGTGACAGAATGCTTCTCCATACATCTCATTTGACTTTCATGAGTGACACCGATGGCATTTGATGTCAATAGAAATTCAATGCTCATCGTGTGAACAATGGGATGTGTCTGCAATCTATATATCACATGTCTAACTCCTGTCTTTACTCTCCCACAGGACCATCAAGAGCTCCCCTCCCTACTGTTCATGCTGCATCCTCTGAGGGAGCAGCGTCAGCAGCAATGAGCGCACCCAGCACCAGCGCAGAGATGCACACCTCGGTGGGTCGTTTGCGAGATAGAGTAGTGTTGTTACCCGGTGTATCACAACGCACGAGTGAGCAAGAACAGATGGTGGAAACAGGGACAGCAGTGGAGAGTCTTCGTCGGAGGCTGCAGGACGCTCCTAGCTCTGCTCAGCTGCGTGTAGACGCTGAGCCTCGGGGGCCATCCAGAAAGAGAGTTTAAGGAACAAGTACAGGAGGCTCTGACTGGGTTTGCAATCACAGTGACTGTGACAGTGCAGAGAATGGAGGAGTCCATCTCAAACATGAGCAATGCCATGGTGTGCACAATGGCAACTGTAGGTACCGCCATGGAAAGGATGGCGACCTCCATGGAGGACATAAATCGCCAGACTCAAACCAACATGGTGACTCTTCTAGATAGATGGTCATCTATGGAGAATAGATGAGCATCTATCATGGAGAGGAACCAGAGGTCCATGGGCATCCCCGTTATGAGGACTGTCAGTACAGAGACCGTTCCTCCCGGCCCCATTGATGTGCAGCAAGGTGCTCTCCAGCTACTTGCTAGCAGAGAAGTGCGGGTGACCCATGAGAGGGATGATGGTGTGAGGTGACATGCAAGTGGGGGCCCCTCTCCAAGTGCTCAAACTTCCAGCCCCTTGCCAACCCCTCGGTCAGAGCCCCAATTGTGAGCAACCAAACAGTGATGGCCAAGTCTGCCCCTGTGCAGCCGCAGGAGGAGCAGACTCTGGCGGGGCCTTCACAGGCACCAAAACCCAGAGGACGACCGCCAAAAGCATCTAAGCAGGTGCAGCATGGAGGTGAGCAGACAGTCTCTACATCTGCTGAAGCCACAGGGGGAGCACAACATAGAAGCACGTGTAAGAGAAAGCTGACACATAAATAAGCACAAGGGTTCTCACTTGGGTGTTCTGATAGAATTCATTGTGAAGTTTCTGTTTTCTTATGTTACAATAAATTAACGTTGTATGAATGTTTGACATCGTTGCCAAATGTGTGCTGACAATTTGAGGTGGCACAGTGAAGGGTAAGGGCGCCTTTTATGTCCAACAGTGCAGGTGACAGTGGATATTGTAGTGCATGTACTTTGCAGAAGGAACTATATTCTGCAGCCCCTGTATACTGCAGTACCAGTAGTGACCACCCCTGTATATAAGCCTGTGTAGTAACTTTTGCATAGTAGTTCCAGTTTGTCTCCACTCAGTAAAGACCTGTTATAACCAACTCCTGCAGTCCGTGTCTCAATTACACACGGACATAATACTGGCGACGAGCAGATCCGAACTTACCTACAGTCTGCACCACCTCATGGGGATCCATCCCTGAAGCGAAGTTGTCAGAGGTCGAGGCCAGAAGGAAGAAAGAAAAACAAACAAACAGAAGAAACGGGCGTCGACCGTGGGCAACTGCCTCTGATTCATCGGAGTTGAAGATTTGCAGGAGAGGCTGTCGAGAGCGGGGCTTGGTTATCCTGTCGATGGTGTTCCAGCTAATCCGGCTGGTGGCAGGTAGTGCACTGATCCTTCCTGGGCTGCGGCGGGCTAGAGCTCGATCGGGTGGCTTTTCAACGGGGCCGAGCAGCGTTGTCGGGAAGAGGAGAGAGAGAGGGTGGAGCACACCAGGCGTGGCCGGTGCTACGAAGCCGGGCAGCGTACAGACCCGAGAAGAGGGAGGAAAGTGTCCTGCAGGGTTGCTCCGACGACGGGGAAATAAAAGAAATTAGAAGCGCAGAAAGCCGCGAGGAGCTGCAGTTTGCCACGGGAACCGCGGAGAGCAGCGTCAGCAGCAGCGCGGGGGGAAGTGCGCGAAGACCATAGGGCGTCGCCATCAAGGCATAAAAACGCCAGCAACAGCGCTAGCAGCAGCGGGGAAGAAGGCAAAGCGCGGGAGGCGCCATCTTAGATTTCCAAGATGCCGAAGACTGGCAATATCACTGCCTTCGATAATGCAATAGAAGACTGGACCACGTATGTGGAAAGAGTCGAAGTATATTGCGAGGCAAACGAAGTAGCCGATGAGAAAAAGGCATCGGTACTACTAAACTTAATGGGCGCAAGAACGTACGGCCTATTGCGGAACCTGATTACACCAGCCAAACTGATGGCGAAGAGTTTTAACAAAATTGTTGATATCCTACAGGAACACCTAAATCCTACACCGCTGCTGATAGCAGAAAGATTTAAATTCCACAGGAGAAATCTGCATAAAGATGAGAGCAATGCTGATTACCTTACGGAACTACGCAAGCTATCAAAGCACTGCCAGTTCGGAGCAGGACTGGCAGATACCCTATGGGACAAATTTGTCTGTGGACTCCTGAGTGAAGGAACCCAGAAGAGGCTACTCTCAGAGAAAGAGCTGACGCTAGATAAGGCTTTCAGCGTGGCAGTATCGTACGAAGCAGCAGCAAGGGGAGCTGCGGAAATACAGCAAAAGCCACAGGAATACAGCACCCACGAAATGACATGGGGATTTGAAAAATGTTATCGCTGCGGCAGAACAACCCATGACCAGAAGGACTGCTGGTCCAAGGACAAAATATGCAGGCAATGCGGAAAGATGGGACACATTGCACGAGTTTGCAGGTCTGGGAAGAAGACTAACGACAACAAAAAGGCTACTAAGGAACAGTACAGGAAAGTACAAAAGATGACGGACAGTAGTTCCGAAGACCAGATGAGCGATAGTGAATCCGGGAACAAGAGACTAAGCTGTCTCAAACTTCACAACGTAATCGCAAAAGAGGATCACCGAACCATTTGGGTCACCCTCACGATAGCAGGGTCCCAAGTCAAAATGGAATTGGATACAGGATCAGCCCTGACCGTCATGAATCGACGAGACTACGAGTGGCTATTCTCACACATACCCTTGAAAGAGACATCCATTGTCTTGAAGACGTATACGGGGCAAAAAGTATACCCCAGAGGGAAAATAAGGGTGCCTGTCGAATACAACGGCAAGGAAATACAGAAATTGTATCTGTACATACTGCAAGATGGTGGACCACCGTTATTGGGATGTGAATGGATCAGAAAGATAAGTTTAGACTGGCACTCCATTCAGGCACTGACTGTGGCTGGTAAAAAGGATGACGACGTCACACCTGGACGATTGTCAAAAATCTTAGCTAACGCCAAAGAGGTATTTCAACAAGAACTGGGAACTCTTAAAGGCGTAACCGCCTCGATAAAAATAGAAGAGAATGCAATTCCCAAGTTTTTCAAAGCAAGACCGGTACCATATGCAATTCGCCCAGCCGTCGAGGCAGAGCTGGAGAATCTGGAGAATGCAGGCGTGTTATCTAAGGTAGACTGGAGCGAGTGGGCGACACCCATCATCCCTGTCATGAAGAAAACGTTAAACAATAAGTCTGAGGAGCCAAGGAAGGTTCGCATCTGTGGGGACTTCAAGGTGACGGTGAACCCAGTCCTTCACACAGTACAATATCCTCTCCCGAGGATAGAAGATATTTTCGCCTCACTATCTGGAGGGAAGCGTTTTACAAAAATTGACCTAGCACAAGCATATTTGCAGATGGAGGTTGAAGAATCCTCTAGGAAGTATCTCACGATAAACACTCACAAAGGTCTTTACCAGTATAATCGACTGGTATTCGGAGTAGCATCAGCTCCGGTGATATGGCAAAGAGCGATGGAACAAGTCCTGCAAGGGATTCCGGGGACTCAGTGTTACTTGGACGACATCCTAGTGACAGGTGAAGATGACAGTGAACACCTTGCCAACCTAGAGCAGGTGCTCACTAGACTAAGAGAACATGGGCTATGAGCCAATCGCCCCAAGTGCGAGTTTTTAAAGAAACAGATATCGTATTGTGGCCACGTGATTGATGAAGAGGGGTTACATAAGTCCCCTGACAAAATTGAAGCGGTAGTTAAGGCTCCAGCGCCTGAAAATGTGTCGCAACTGAGGTCATTCTTCGGATTGGTGAATTACAACCATAAGTTTTTGCCGAATTTGTCCACAATTCTGCACCCACTGAACGCCCTACTACAAACTGGAGTAGCATGGAAATGGAGCGATGAATGTAAGTGGGCCTTTCAGAAGAGTAAAGACCTAATCACTTCAAGAGAAGTATTGGCTCACTACAACCCATCACTACCGATAAGACTGGCGTGTGATGCGTCTCCCTACGGCATTGGAGCGGTACTGTCACATAAATTCCTTGATGGTTCAGAGAGGCCGATAGCTTTTGCGTCACGCTCGTTAACTTCAGCCGAGCGTAACTACGCCCAGATTGACAGAGAGGCCCTCAGCCTGGTGTGGGGGGTGAAGAAGTTCAATCACTACCTGCACGGTCAGAAATTTACTCTACTAACTGATCATCAACCTCTTGTCTCCATTTTCAACCCTCAGAAGGGCGTCCCGATAATGACAGCACAACGGCTACAGAGGTGGTCCCTTTTCCTAGGGGCACACCAATATGACATCGAGTACAAAGGAACTAAACAGCATGGGAATGCTGATGGATTGTCGCGCCTACCGTTGCCGACGGTGAAAGAAGCACCTGCAGTGGATCCAGTGGAGATATTCCACTCGACCATAGTCGAATGTCTCCCTGTGACGAATGCAAACATAGAAAAGGAAACACGAAATGACCCGACACTCTCCTGGGTCTATGATTTAACGGTGAAGGGATGGCCAGCACATGGCGAACCACTGTTGCCAGCATTCTTGCCGAGAAGAGAACAGCTGTCAGTGTGCAGAGGAACCTTGATGTGTGGATCCAGAGTAGTAATTCCACCCAAATTGAAGGATAGAGTGCTCAATGAGCTTCATGAGGGTCATCTGGGAGGGGTAAAAATGAAGAACTTAGCCAGAGCGTTTGTGTGGTGGCCGGGAATCGATAGAGAAATCGAAGAGATGACCAAGAGCTGTACAGGATGTCAGAAGGTCCAAAACGCCCCACCACAAGCCCCTCTACATCCATGGGAGTGGCCCTCATCTCCATGGCAAAGGGTGCACATTGATTTTGCTGGTCCATTTATGGACTCGATGTTTTTAATTGCGGTGGATGCACATTCAAAGTGGCCAGAGGTAATAAAAATGTCCTCAACCACCACAGAAAAAACTATCACAGTCTTACGAACCATATTCGCCAGAAATGGGCTGCCTGAACAGATTTGCTCCGACAATGGACCACAGTTTGTGTCTGAAGAGTTCCGGAGGTTCTTAAAGAACAATGGTGTTAAGCATTACACATCCGCCCCATATCATCCAGCCACCAATGGATTGGCTGAGGGGTTCGTTCAAACATTCAAGAAGGCTATCAAGGCAATGTGTAATGAAGACATACCCCTACAACACAAGGTGGATAACTTCTTGTTTGCGACACATGCGGTTACCAACCAAACTCCAGCCATGATGTTCTTCAATCGAAGACTATGATGCCGCTTGGATTTGGTTAAGCCAAACATCAGAAGAGATGTGGAGAACAGGCAGTTTCAGAATATGAATGAAAGGCCGACCAGGAGTTTTAAGATAGGTCAACCAGTTTTGGCCCGGGACTACCGCACAGAGAAATGGTAGCCAGGAACGATCTGTACACGGCAAGGACCTCTAATGTATACCGTGGACGTTGGAGAGAGCATTGTAAGACGCCATGCTGACCAGATTCTAGAGTCACTGGAAAACGTCAATTCCACACCACGATCCGATACACCTGGTGATGAAACCGAAGTACCAATTGCATCTACCTCAGAATCGGTGATATTGGAAGCAGACGAACCAAACAACAACGTTGATCCCGAATCAACTTTGCCAGAAGAACCTGATACCCCAAAGAGGCGTTATCCAGACAGAATCAGGAAGCCTCCTCAAAGACTGAACTTATAATTGCTTAACTTCAGCTAATGTATCTAGCAACTGTAATTGTAAATATGTTATTTAATTATTAATCGAATGTTATGTACTGTTTAGCTAAAAGGGGAGGAATTGTAGTGTATGTACTTTGCAGAAGGAACTATATTCTGCAGCCCCTGTATACTGCAGTACCAGTAGTGACCACCCCTGTATATAAGCCTGTGTAGTAACTTTTGCATAGTAGTTCCAGTTTGCCTCCACTCAGTAAAGACCTGTTATAACCAACTCCTGCAGTCCGTGTCTCAATTACACATGGACATAATAGATATAGGCCTAGAAATTGAGTTGACGCCGCGCCAGGGCTTTAGCGCCGGAAATTTAGCGCCGGCGCTAATTCCCTTGCGCGCGCCAAAAATTCAGTAGCGCCGCGCCCAGACGGCTGCCGGCGCTACTGGCGGGCGTGAGTGCCTCCCAATGGGCGCTGAGTGCCGAATTGCGGCGCTAATCCGGCGCTGCGGCACCCGATGCGGTGCGGCAGGCTGGGGAAGTGCAGGCCTCCTCCTCCCGTTAAGGAGGCGCTGCCTTCACCCGATCGCTGGCCGTTTGTTTTTTTCAAAAATGAGCCCGGCACCTCGGACAAGTGCCGGGCTTGCAGGCCAGACGCATCTGTTCCGCGGGGGGGGGTGGAGGAGTCCGAGGAGGGAGGTGCGGGCAGGCGGCCGGCGGGAAAGCGGCCGGCTGCCGCGCGACCTTAATGCGCCGGCGCTAACTTGTGTAAGACTCGGTTGCCAGAGTCTTAGTTGCGGCTGCCACGGGCGAGGCGGCCGCAACTGAATTTCGGCGCTGGGGCCCGTCGGCATGGCAACCGGGACGCTGCGCACACCGATGACGTCATCGGTGCCGGCGCAGCGCTACCGGTGCAACGCCGCTTTAGGGCCTCAGGGAATTTTTCAACTGGCCATAACTCTGGCGCTAGTCCCTCTAGCGCCTCAAAAGCGGCGCTAAGGCTAGTGAATTTCTAGGCCATAGAGTTAACACCACATACTTGCAGCCTAAACACAGAATGTGTCTACCAAATTGTTAAATCACCAACCTCTTGACATTTGAAATTGAGCAGATTTAAGAGTGCAGCTTTTAGACTGCAGTTGCAGCTGTGAAGTTTCCAGCTCATTGGTGTTCCCGACACACTTAGCTGGCGTGTTCTCCGAACGTCGTGAAACCCGACCCGAAACTTGGAAAATTGCAAAAGACTGGCAAAATAGCTCTAAACAAGCACTTAAGAAGGAGTTAAGTGCCTTAAATCCCTTACCCGCCGCTTGGTGTCGGGTCTGTTGTGAGATCGCAGACCCGACAATCCTGAAACTCAGACGGAGGTGGGTTCCCAGCGGGTTTCCAACTCGCCGTCAATCATCACGACTTTAGCACCTGACCCGCCTCCAAACCCGCCCTCCGAATGCCGGCAAAATTGCAGCCATAGAATCATAGAATGGTTACAGCACAGAAGGAGGCCATTCAGCCCGTTCAGCCCGTGCCGGCTCTCTGCAAGAGCACTTCAGCGAGTCCCACTCCCCCGCCCTTTCCCTGTCGCCCTGCAAAGTTTTGTCCTTCGGGTACTTATCCAATTCCCTTTTGAAAGCCACGATTGAGTCTGCCTCCACCACCCTTTCAGGCAGTGCATTCAGATCCAAATAACTCGCTGCGTAAAAAGATTTTTCCTCATGTTGCCTTTGGTTCTTTTGCCAATCACCTTGAATCTGTATCCTCTGGTTCTCGACCTTTCCGCCAATGGGAACAGTTTCTCTCTCTCTACTCTGTCCAGACCCCTCATGATTTTGAATACCTCTATCAAAACTCCTCTCACTCTTCTCTGCTCTAAGAACAACCCCAGCTTCTCTACTCTATCCACGTAACTGAAGTCTCTCATCCCTGGAATTATTCTCGTAAATCTTTTCTGCACCCTCTCTAAGGCCTTCACATCCTTCCTAAAGTGTATTCATGCACTCGTGCATACTTGTAAAATTATCCTAATATTTAATTGTCGATACTATGTGCAGTCATCTGGGGACACCCAGTGATTAAGCAGCCACCCATAATACAGCTTATTTTGACATTGCTACTTCATTATAGTTAATCCAAGAGCACTACTAAAAATATACCATTTGTTCTCATCACAGAAAGATCAGAACACACGGAGAAGGAAGTTGGGCCGACACACCAAGAGGCCTGGTCCATTCCACCCAGAGGCTGTTCTATTATAGAGCATTGGAATCGTTGAGTCTGGAGGCAACAAAGGATTGGATGAGAATTTTGGCAGTGTTTGGGCTGAGGCAGCGGTAGAGACCGATGATGTTACGGAGGTGGAAGTAGGCGGTCTTTCTGATGAAGAGGATGTGGGTTCGGGATGTGAGTTCCGAAGCTCATCTGGGGATTCAATCGGACGCAGAGGCTGCGAACAGTCTGTTTCAACCTGAGACAGTGGTCAGGGAGGGGGATGAAATCAGTGGCAAGGGTACAGAGCTGTGGCGGGAGCTGAAGAGATGGCTTCTGCCTTTCCAATGTTTAACTGCAGGATATTGCAGCTCATCCAAGGTAAGTGGCTGCAAATGGGGACACAAATGTTGGTAGCTTTTAAAAGGCTTTTAATATTTTTTCATGAGTATTTCTGCTGTTTGGACATGAAGTGGCTGGCAAATGTGACAGTAAAAAGTGGAGGGAAAAAAACAAGATCTTGGCCAAGGGATGGAGTAGCATATCACTCGAACCCATTGGTTGAAGCCTCATGAAATAGATATAGTACGAGGTGATGGTGAGGAGGGTGACTCTGTATGCACTCTAGGGTACCCTCCTCATGGGGTAACATTGCAGCATGTCTGCCGTTGGCAGTGTCAGCCACATGGTGTATATTAGCTGCATCATCCTTGCAGCAGGTGACACAGCTCTCTCATTGCTCTCCTGCTGAGCATTTGCAGGCAGAAGTATTGGACAAATCCAGATAGGCGGTGTTACAAATTTCAGGCCTGCACTAGATATACTCTTGGGTTCAGTATCAATAGGCACTTCCGTAAGTGGCCCCCATGATCAGGAATTGACCTTTACTATCCAATATCTAACCATACAATAGCGTGACTCGAGGCTGTGAAAATAAGACCCCTCGTGTACGGGATACCGTGTGTGGCCCTATATGTATTTCTCATAACTTCCAGAAGGTGGAGTCATGAGCACTCTGCTGAGATCAGGCCAATTGTAAACCAAGGCCGGAATTTTGAGGAGGGATGGAGGCTTTGCATGGTAGCCGGGCTGTTAAACGGATTCGGGGGGTGGGGGAAAAGGATCGGGCCGGGCCGTTAATTGGATCGGGGGGCAGGATAGAGGATTGGGGCCAGATGGTGGGGGGCGTGGGTGGTGTAGGGAAGATAATGGCTGGCTCCCGGAGGGTCGCTGTGGAGGGGAGAGAAGATCGTGGCCGGCCACCTGAGGATCGTGGCTGGCCTGAGCATCAGGGGGGGGATGAGTGCCTGGGGAGGTGATCGGAGGCCTCGTGAGTGTGGTAAACCACTGTTTGTATTCCTGTTTGTCCTGTTTGTATTCCACTGTGTACATGCCTGGACATGCCTCGGCTGACTCCTCCCACAGGTCCTAGTATAAAGGTGACTGCTCCCCAGCCCTTGGTATCCTGGACCGGTCGACCACTCGAGGCAGACATCCATTCTGTTGTTAATAAAAGCCTTTAGTTACTCTTCTAACTCTCAGTCTTTTATGAGTAATTGATAGCGCATCAATTTTATTAACAACATTTTTATAATGGAGAAGATCCTCACATCAGCATGCCTGGACTTAGATCATCGGGAGGCGGACTCATCCACCAAGTTTACTCACTGGCTTAAGTGTTTCGAAAAATTCCTGACCGCCTCCGAAGCAATCAAATCGGACGAGGACAAACTGGATGTCCTGACCTCCAAAGTGAACCACCGAGTGTACTCGGTCATCCAAGACGCGACCTCGTACGCGGATGCTATCAAGCTCCTCAAGGACCAGTACACGCGCCCAGTGAACGAAGTGTACGCCAGGCACCTCCTGGGGAGTCGTAAACAACAACCTGGGGAATCGACCGTGGAATACCTTCAGGCACTGTCTGTGCTTGGCCGGGCCTGTGGTTGTAAGGATGTAAAGGCCGCCGTGTACACAGAGGAACTTATCCAGGACGCTTTTGTAGCGGGCCACAGATCCAATTACACACGACAGCGACTGTTGGAGCAGAGTAACCTCGACCTCAACAAGGCCTCTGAACTCGCACTATCGTTGGATGCAGCCTACCAGGGCATGGATGCCTACTCCTCTGCACCGTGGACGCCGCGGGGAATGACAGCCTGGGACACGGTAGGACCACCTCATAGCGCCGTGCCACCCCAGCCACACCCCAACAACGGCCCAACTACCGCAGCAGTGTCCCAAGGCCAGACAGCAGTGCCCCAAGGCCAGAAATGCTACTTCTGTGGCCAGGCAAAACACCCCAGAGCGCGCTGCCCGGCGAAAAACGCGATCTGCTCGGGCTGCGGGAAGAAGGGACACTACGCTAGCGTCTGCAGGGCCAAAGCCACCCCGAACCCCAGCAGCGCCGCGTGTGGGCCATGCGGGCCGCCATTTTGGACCTTCCCGGCCGTGTGCGAATCACCGGTACAGCAGCCATTTTGGACGCCTCCAGCCACATGGGGATCATGGACGCCGCCATCTTGGACGACAGCCGGGACGCAGCAGGCCCCCGACACCGCCTCATCTGATACCCGCAGTGACACACCGACCCCTACGCTGGCATCCGTTACACTGGACCAAGCGAGACCGCACCAACTGGCCAGTTCCACAATGGACATTAAGGTAAATGGTCACGATACAATCTGCCTTTTTGACTCTGGGAGCACGGAGAGCTTCATCCACCCCGACACGGTGCGGCGTTGCTCTCTCCCAGTCCTGCCTGCGCAACAGCGGATTTCTATGGCCTCCGAGTCCCAGTCGGCGGACATCGGCGGCTACTGCGTGGTGACACTCGTAGTAGACGGGACCGTGTACGATCATTTTAAACTTCTGGTCCTGCCTGACCTCTGCGCTGCCGTCCTGCTGGGGTTAGATTTTCAGTGCCACCTTAAAAGTGTTACGATGGCGTACGGTGGACCCCTACCCCCACTCACAGTCCGCAGCCAGCAGCTTCCAAATTGCCCGCCGCGCACCAGGTGCAACCTCTCCACACTCAGAGTCACCCCCCCACCACTGTTTGCTAACCTCACCCCCGACTGTAAGCCCATCGCCACAAAGAGCAGGCGATACAGTGCCGGGGACAGGGTTTTCATTAAAACCGAAGTGGAGCGGCTCCTGAAAGAAGGGATTATTGAGGGCAGCACCAGCCCCTGGCGAGCCCAGGTTGTGGTCGTTAAGACCAGCGAGAAGCAGCGCCTGGTCATCGACTACAGCCAGACAATAAATCGCTACACCCTGCTGGACGCCTACCCACTCCCCCGTATAGCTGATATGGTCAACCAGATCGCGCAGTACCGCGTCTTCTCGACCATTGACCTGAAATCAGCGTACCACCAGCTCCCCATCCGCCCTGAGGACCGCCAGTACACTGCCTTTGAGGCAAACGGCCGCCTTTATCACTTCCTTAGGGTTCCCTTTGGCGTCACCAACGGGGTCTCCATCTTCCAAAGGGAGATGGACCGGATGGTAGATCAAAATGCGTTGCAGGCCACTTTCCCATATCTGGACAATGTGACCATCTGCGGCCGTGACTTGCAGGACCATGACGCAAACCTCGAAAAATTCCTCCGCACCGCCCAACTCCTAAACCTGACATATAACAAGGAGAAGTGCATATTCCGCACAAACCGCCTCGCCATCCTTGGCTGTGTTGTGGAACACGGAGTCATCGGCCCCGACCCCGACCGGATGCGTCCCCTTATGGAACTTCCACTGCCCCAAGGCCCTGAAGAGGTGCCTAGGGTTTTTCTCCTATTACGCCCAGTGGGTCCCCTACTATGCGGACAAGGCCCGTCCGCTGATCAAGTCCACCTCTTTTCCCTTGACGGCAGAGGCCCGCTTAGCCTGCCACCGTATCAAGGAGGACATTGCCAAAGCCACCATGCACGCAGTGGACGAATCCATCCCCTTCCAGGTGGAAAGCGACGCGTCTGACTTTGCCCTGGCCGCTACCCTCAATCAGGCGGGGAGACCCGTGGCCTTCTTTTCACGAACCCTCCAAGGCCCGGAGACCAGACACTCCGCTGTTGAGAAGGAGGCCCAGGCGATTGTGGAGGCTGTGCGTCATTGGAGGCACTACCTGGCCGGAAAACGATTTACCCTGCTCACTGACCAGCGTTCAGTTGCTTTTATGTTTAACAACAAGCAGAGGGGCAAAATCAAAAATGACAAGATCTTGAGGTGGAGAATCGAACTTTCCACCTACAACTACGAGATCTTGTACCGGCCCGGGAAGCTAAATGACCCCCCGGATGCGCTATCGCGTGGCACCTGCGCCAGCGCGCAGATCGATAGACTACGGGTCCTCCACAATGACCTCTGCCACCCGGGGGTCACCAGGTTCTTCCACCTCATCAAGGCCCGCAACCTGCCTTACTCTATTGAGGAGGTCAGGACCATGACCAGGAACTGCCAAGTCTGCGCTGAGTGCAAACCACACTTTTATAGACCAGACAGGGCCCACCTGATAAAAGCCACTCGCCCCTTCGAGCGCCTGAGCGTTGATTTTAAAGGGCCTCTCCCCTCCTCCGACCGCAATGTGTACTTCCTCAATATTATTGATGAGTACTCCCGTTTCCCGTTCGCCTTCCCCTGCCCGGACATGACCAGTGCCACGGTCATTAAATGTCTGAACAACCTCTTCACCCTGTTCGGCTTCCCCAGCTATATCCATAGCGACCGGGGCTCATCGTTTATGAGCGACGAACTCCGTCAGTACCTGCTAACTAGGGGTATTGCCACAAGCAGGACCACCAGTTACAACCCCCGGGGGAACGGACAGGTGGAAAGAGAAAATGCGACAGTTTGGAAGGCCGTCCTGCTAGCCTTAAAGTCTAGGGGCCTTCCAACCTCCCGCTGGCAGGATGTGCTCCCCGATGCGCTCCACTCTATTCGGTCACTGCTCTGCACTGCCACTAACGCCACCCCTCATGAGAAAATGTTTGTCTTCCCAAGGAAGTCCACATCAGGGACATCGCTACCGCCATGGCTGACGTCCCCAGGGCCGGTCCTACTGAGAAGACACGTGAGGACCCATAAAACGGACCCCCTGGTCGAGAGGGTCGACCTCCTCCACGCCAACCCCCAGTATGCTTACATCGCATACCCGGACGGGCGGGAGGACACAGTCTCCATAAGAGACCTTGCACCCTCGGGGACCACAGTAACCCACTACCCACTACCACCCCCCCCCACGATCCGATATCCAGCCCCAGCAGACGGCAGGCCTGGGCCCCGCGACCCGCTCGACATCTACGAGGACGACACGCCTGTGCCACAGCCTACGCTGGACTCGACGCCGGAAGCTTCACTACCCCTGCCGTCGCCACGCCGATCACAGCGGCAGACAAGACCTCCGGAGAGACTCCAATACACTAACTTTTAATACACTTCACCCCGCCGGACTCAATTTTAAACAAGGGGTGAATGTGGTAAACCACTGTTTGTATTCCTGTTTGTCCTGTTTGTATTCCACTGTGTACATGCCTGGACATGCCTCGGCTGACTCCTCCCACAGGTCCTAGTATAAAGGTGACTGCTCCCCAGCCCTTGGTATCCTGGACCGGCCGACCACTCGAGGCAGACCTCCATTCTGTTGTTAATAAAAGCCTTTAGTTACTCTTCTAACTCTCAGTCTTTTATGAGTAATTGATAGCGCATCAGTGAGGGGGTCTCCGAACATGGGGGGTGGGTTAGGTAGGGACCCTGGATCCAGGAGGTAGGTATAAAGACACTTACCTCCTGGATCCAGCAGTCCCCGTCTTGCTGCAACTGCTGGTTTTCACAAATTGTGTGAAGCCCGTCCAAATGCAGTTAAAAACAAAATGGAGCCTCATTATAATATTTATTAAATTGACATTCCACCCGTTGGAAGCGGGTTGGAACCAGAAGTGAGCGTGTTGGAGGCAGGATCAGGTCGGGAATCCATTTTTAACAATTTAACTACCACACGCTCCAAACCCACCCGTTTCTTAAGGTTAAACCCCCCCCCACCCCAAGAGACTGCACCATTTTACATTTTATATGAAAACAGAGAGTACAGATTTCATTGAAATTCAATATAATTCCTATTTTCTCCTTGTAACATTAAAAGTTATAAATTAGGCACACCTAGCCCCTGATGTAGGCCTAACTTTACAAGTCAGTATTCACTGAACTGACTGGCAGTAACCTTAGAGAAAAGAGAGTTCCCTGCCTCTCTGACAGCTTCAAATTTGTGCAGAATGACTTTTTCCCAACTAGAGAGGAAGTGAAAAACTTGACCTCTGACTTTTCCCTCAGTTCCTTGTGACGAGGATTGGTGCATTGTGATGTTTGACAAAGTACCACATAGACTTGTTAGCAAAATTGGAGCCCATGGAATTAAAGGGGTAGTGACAGCATTGATACAAAATTGGCTACGGGGCAGAAAGCAGAGAGTAGTGGTGAATGGTTGTTTTTCAGACTGGAGGAACGTATACAGTGGTGCCCCCCCAGGGGTCGGTATTAGGACCACTGCTCTTTTTGACATATTAATGACCCTATACTTGGGTATACAGGGCATAAAGGCAAAGTTTGCAGATGAAACGAAACTCAGAAATGTAATGAATAATGAGGAGGAAAGTAACAGACTTCAGGAGGACATGGGCCGAAGGGGCCGAATGGCCACCTCCTGTGCTGTATCATTCTATGATTGTGCTGCCAACAGGGGAGGACTGGCTCCCCCGAAACGACATGGGATTCTCACAGGAAAAAGGAGGGCACGGGGACCCATAATGCAGCATTATGGAACCATTCACATGTAGACTCGGGAAATCTCTGGATGTCCGATATAGTCGGTCTGCCCTTTGTTGCCAGTATAAACTATCACTGTTCCCTGCCCCTCCTTGGTGTGGGTCTCTTGGCTAGGACTGCCGCTGTACTCAGTAAAAGGAAGCCATTCTAACATTCAATCCATTTTCTATCAGGGATGTGCTGCCCTCACTAATTTGGTCAAGTCCATCATAGTTCTCAGCCACCCTTTGATTCAGCAGTTTCAGCCTTTTTGTTGGACGTCCAGACAGGAAAGTGTGCTGGGGCTTTGGGAATTAAGACCTTCGAATCCTGAATCTGACTTGAGATCAAAAACATATTTGCCTGGAAATTCTGTGGGAATTCTTCCGATCTCCTGCTATAACAACAGCAGCAGACTGGCTTGCAAATAGCCAAAATTCTACCCCTTTAGCTGGTGGTTAGATGGGGTTTTTAAAGAAGCAACTTAGATCTGCTTTGAAAGAAAGGGGAAACAAAGATAACCTATTTCTCAGAATAAAAGTGGACTCTGAATTACAAGAACAAGCACAGTGTGCAGTCAGCCAAGATCTTAAGTTTAGATGGTGTTTGGGGAAGGCTGCTAGCGTTAAAATAGTATTGTTGTCCTGTAGGGATGAGGTCAAAGCTCAACTACCTGTGGACAGAATAAGATGACAAACCTGACAACAAGTGGGACCAATGATGACCCCCATTCACTCATGCTGGGGCTTTGCTTCCGGAGGTAGGAAATGAAACCACCCCCCCTTATCTAAATTGAAGCACGGTTTCCAAAGGCAGCGTTGTAACATAAATCACATGTAAAACTAAAGAAAGCTCACACATCTAGAAATAACCCCACCACTTGTGTAGTTTCCTTCATAAGTGTTACATTCTCAGCTAAATGGGTGGGAGAGGGAACAAAGGAAGATTGCAAACAAAATCTGCAAAATTGAACTGTCTAAACTTTCAACTCTGCCCATTTGTACCCGAATTTTGCACTGGGGCCCTACAATGCGGCCCTTGTAGGAAGAATAGAAAATGAGGAGGAATTTCTTCTCTCAGAGGGTTGTGAATCTTTGGAATTCTCTTCCCCAGAGAGCTGTGGAGGCGGAGTCAGTGACTATATTCAAGGCTGAGATGGACAGATATTTGAGCTACAGGGGAGTCGAGGGTTATGGGGAACAAGGAGGGAAGTGAAGTTGAGGCCAAGATCAGATCAGCCATGATCTTATTGAATGGCGGAGCAGGCTCGAAGGGCCAAATGGCCTACTCTGGCTCCTATTTCTTATGTTCTTATGTTCTTACAATGAAGGACCTTGATTTTCATATTAAAACAGCCTCAGGCCTGTTTCAGGCACCAGGCCTTGGGTGTCGGTGGAGCAGCCGAGATGACCCCGCCCCCGCCCGATTTTCAACTCCTGGCCGCCCTTTTTTTTGGTGCATAACAGACAACCATGGGTTGAAATTGAACCCTCCCAAGCAACATCATGGGTTGTCGACTAGTGTAAAATAAATATCTATAAAATATTGGGCGGCACATTAATGACGCACGCCAGTATTAATGTGCAAAAGTAAAATACTGCGGATGCTGGAAATCTGAAATAAAAACAGAGAATGCTGGAAATACTCAGCAGGTCAGGCAGCATCTGTGGAGAGAGAAACCGAGTTAATGTTTCAGGTCGATGACCTTTTGTCAGAACTGGAAAAAGTTAGAGATGTAACAGGTTTTAAGCAAGTGCAGAGGCAGGGCAAGTGGAGAGGGAAGGAAAGGTTTGTGATAGGGTGGAAGGCAGGAGAGATTAAATGACAAAAGGTATGATTGTACAAAGCAAAAGGAGATGGTAATGGGACAGGTAAAGAAACAAAAGGTGAGTCCAGAAGAGGTGTAAATGAGAATCGCTGAATCATCAACAGCTGCCATGTGAAAAAGTAGGGACAGAGGTTATGGTCTGAAATTGTTGAACTTGATGTTGAATCCAGAAGGCTGTAAAGTGCCTAATCGAAAGATGAGGTGTTGTTCCTCGAGCTCACGTTGAGTTTCGACGCAGCAGTGGAGGAGGCTGAAGACCGAAAGGTCAGAGTGGGAGTGGAGCAGAGAATTAAAGTGACAGGCGACCGGAAGCTCGGGGTTGCACTTATGGACTAAGAACATAAGAACATAAGAAATAGGAGCAGGAGTAGGCCAATCGGCCCCTCGAGCCTGCTCCGCCATTCAATAAGATCATGGCTGATCTGATCCTAACCGCCAATCCACTATCCCAGAACCATCTCCTGAATCTAACAGAATTAGACACACGAAATAGGAGCAGGATCAGGCTACACGGCCCCTGGGCCTGCTCCGCTACCCACAGGGCCATGACCGATCCGAACCTAGACTCATGTCCAATTTCCTGCCCGCTCCCCGTAACCTTTAATTCCCTTTACTTCTAGGAAACTGTCTATTTCTGTTTTAAATTTATGTAATGATGTAGCTTCTACAGCTTTTTGGGGCAGCATATTCCATGGACCTACCACCCTCTGAGTGAAGTAGTTCCTCCTCATCTCAGTTTTGAAAGAGCAGCCCCTTATTCTAAGACTATGCCCCCTAGTTCTAGTTTCACCCATCATCGGGAACATCTTCCCCGCATCCACCCGATCCAACCCCTTCACAATCTTATATGTTTCAATAAGATCGCCTCTCATTCTTCTGAACTCCAATGAGTAGAGTCCCAATCTACTCAACCTCTCCTCATATGTCCATCCCCTCATCCCCGGGATTAACCGAGTGAACCTTCTTTGTACTGACTCGAGAGCAAGTATGTCTTTTCTTAAGTATGGACACCAAAACTGTACGCAGTATTCCAGGTGCGGTCTCACGAATACCTTGTACAACTGAAGCAATACCTCCCTATTTTTATATTCTATCCCCCTAGCAATGAAAGCCAACATTCCATTGGCCTTCTTAATCACTTGCTGCACCTGCATACTAACCTTTTGAGTTTCGTGCACCAGGACCCCCAGATCCCTTTGTACTTCAGTACTTTCCAGTTTCTTGCCATTAAGATAATAACTTGCTCTACTATTTTTCCTGCCAAAGTGCATAACCTCACACTTTCCAGTATTGTATTCCATCTGCCAAATCTCTGCCCACTTACTTAGCCTGTCTATGTCCCCTTGCAGGTTTTTTATGTCCTCCTCACTCACTACTTTCCCTCCCATCTTAGTATCATCTGCAAACTTTGATATGTTATACTCGGTCCCCTCCTCCAAATCGTTAATATAGATTGTAAAGAGTTGGGGACCCAGCACTGACCCCTGCGGAACACCACTAGTTACTGATTGCCAGTCTGAGAATGAACCATTTATCCCAACTCTCTGCCTTCTGTTAGATAGCCAATCCTCTATCCATGCCAGAATATTACCCCCAATCCCGTGATTTTTTATCTTAAGCAATAATCTTTTGTGTGGCACCTTGTCAAATGCCTTTTGGAAGTCTAAATACACTACGTCCACTGGTTCCCCTTTATCCACCCTATACGTTACTTCCTCAAAGAACTCCAGCAAATTTGTCAAACATGACTTCCCCTTCATAAAACCATGCTGACTTTGTCCTATTAAATTATGATTATCCAAATGTCCTGTTATTGTCTCCTTAATAATGGACTCCAAAATTTTACCTACCACAGATGTTAGGCTAACCGGTCTATAGTTTCCAGCCTTCTGTCTACTGCCCTTTTTAAATAAGGGTGTTACATTTGCAGTTTTCCAGTCTGCCGGGACCTTTGCCGAGTCCAGGGAGTTTTGGAAAATTATTACCAATGCATCCACAATCCCTACCGCCACTTCCCTCAAGACCCTAGGATGTAAGCCATCAGGTCCAGGTGATTTATCCGCCTTGAGTCCCATTATTTTACCGAGTACCACTTCCTTAGTGATTTTGATCGTGTTTAGCTCCTCCCCCCCTTTAGCCCCCTGTTTGTCCAGTGTTGGGATATTCTTAGTGTCTTCTACTGTAAAGACTGATGTAAAATATTCATTCAGTGTTTTTGCCATCTCCATATTTCCCACCATTAATTTCCCGGTCTCATCCTCTAAGGGACCAACATTTACTTTAGCCACCCTTTTTCTTTTTATATAACTATAAAAACTCTTACTATCTGTTTTTATATTTTTTGCTAATTTACTTTCATAATCTATCTTCCCTTTCTTAATCAATCTTTTTGTTATTTTTTGCTGTCTTTTAAAGTTTTCCCAATCCTCTATCCTCCCACTAGATTTGGCTACCTTATATGCCCTTGTTTTTAGTCGAATACTATCCTTAATTTCTTTACTTAGCCATGGATGGCTGTCTTTTCTTTTACACCCTTTTCTTCTCAGTGGAATATATATTTTTTGGAAGTTGTAAAATAACTCCTTAAATGTACACCACTGTTACCCTTTAATCTATTTTCCCAATCCACTCTACTCAATTCCGCTCTCATACCTTCATAGTCTCCTTTATTCAAGCTTAGCACGCTTGTTTGAGATCCAACCTTCTCACCCTCTAATTGAATATGGAATTCAACCATGTTATGGTCACTCATTCCAAGGGGATCCTTTACTAGGACATTTTTAATTAATCCCGTCTCGTTACACAGGACCAGATCTAAGGTTGCTTGCCCCCTGGTCGGTTCAGTTACATACTGCTCAAGAAACCCATCCCTAATACACTCAATGAACTCATCCTCAAGGCAGCCCTGCCCAATTTGATTTGTCCAATTAATATGATAGTTAAAATCCCCCATAATTATAGATGTTCTCTTATTACAAGCCTCAACTATTTCCTGATTGATACTCCGTCCAACAGAGTTGCCACTGTTCGGCGGCCTATAGACTACGCCCACTAGTGTTTTTTTCCCCTTATTATTCCTTACCTCCACCCAAACTGTTTCATTATCCAGATCTTTTGACCCAATATCATTTCTCTGTATTACAGTGATTCCTTCCTTTATTAACATAGCCACCCCACCTCCCCTTCCTGCCTGTCCTTCCTGATCGTTAAATAACCTGGTATGTTTAATTCCCAGGCATTGTCACCCTGCAGCCATGTTTCTGTAATGGCCACAAGATCATACCCATATGTAGTTATTTGTGCCATTAACTCGTCTATTTTGTTACGAATGCTACGTGCATTCAGATAGAGAACTTTCAAAGATGTTTTGTGACACTTAGTTCCTGCTTTTGCCCTTTTTATTACTTTACCTTTTACTCCATACCTTCTGCCCCTTCCTGACACGCTCTGGTTTTTAATTTCCCCACTGCTACCTAAGTCTATGACCTTCTCTGTTGTCATTTTTATTATTTGTTCTCTAGGAACCTCCCCCCCACTAGTTAGTTTAAAGCCCTCTCTACAGCCCTAGTTATATGATCCGCCAGGACTCTGGTCCCAGCACTGGCCAAGTGAAGCCCGTCCCGACGGAACAGCTCCCTCCTGCCCCAGTACTGGTGCCAGTGTCCCAGGAAGCAAAACCCATTTCTCCCACACCAGTCTTTGAGCCACGCATTTAACTCTCTAATTTTATTTGTCCTAGCCAAATTCGCTCGTGGCTCAGGTAATAATCCAGAGATTATTACCCTTGTGGTTCTGCTTTTTCATTTGGCCCCTAGCTGCTCAAACTCCCTCAGCAGAACCTCCTTCCTTGTCCTATCTATGTCGTTGGTACCAACATGGACCACGACAACTGGATCCTCCCCCTCCCACTCCAAGTTTCTCTCCAGCCCAGAGGAGATGTCCTTAACCCTGGCACCAGGAAGGCAACACAGCCTTCGGGACTCTCGCTCTCGGCTGCAAAGAACTCTATCTATCACCCTAACGATACTATCCCCTACCACTACAACATTTCTTTTAACTCCCCCCACTTGAATGGCCCCCTGCTCCATGGTGCTGTGGCCAGGTTGCTCATCCTCCCTGCAGTCCCTGCTCCTGTCCCCACAGGGAGTAAGAGCCTCGAACCTGTTGGACAAGTGCAGGGGCTGCGGCTCCTCCAACACTACCTCCTGGATCCCCGTACCTGCCTCACTTCTAGTCACACCATCCTGACCCTGGCCACGGACTACATCTGCATTAATTAATCTAATTGGTGTGACTACCTCGTGATACACAGAGTCCAGGTAACTCTCCCCCTCCCTGATGTGTCTCAGTATTTGAAGCTCGGACTCCAGCTCTTCAACACGGAGCCGGAATTCCTCGAGCAGCCAACACTTACTGCAAATGTGATCACCGTGAGCATCAATGGTGTTCACCAGCTCCCACATATTGCAGCAGCAACACATCGCCTGATCTCCCATTCTATGTAATTAATTAAATTTATTAATATTATTCTTAAATATCCTCTGCCCCGATTCTAGATGGTGAATATCACACCTTAGAAACTATAAACCAAAGAGATTTAAGCTTAAAAGGGAGAAATACTTACCAACCAATCACTTACCCACTTTCTGGTGACGTCACACTTGGATTACTTTTTACCTCTCTCCTTCCAGACTGGAGACTGGTAGGCCTTACCTGGTCTCTGGGACTTTTACAGTCCTGCTCTGCCGCTCAGGATTCCCGCCGACGCTGTGAGGCCTTACCTGGTCTCTGGGACTTTTATAGCCCCGCTCTGCCGCTCAGGATTCCCGCCGACGCTGTGAGGCCTTACCTGGTCTCTGGGGACTTTTATAGCCCCGCTCTGCCACTCAGGTTTCCCGCTGATGCTGTGAGGCCTTACCTGGTCTCTGGGGACTTTTATAGCCCCGCTCTGCCGCTCAGGTTTCCCGCCGACGCACTGAACGGAGGTGTTCCGCAAAGCGGTCACCCAATCGGCGTTTGGTCTCCCCAATGTAGAGGAGACTGCATTGTGAGCAGCAAATACAGTATACTAAATCACAAGAAGTACAGGTAAATCGCTGATTCACATGGAAGGAATGTTTGGGGCCCTGGATAGTGGGAAGGGAGGAGGTAAAAGGGTAGGTATTGCATCTCCTGCGTTTGCAAGGGAAGGTGCTGTGGGGAGGGGAGGGGCTGCTGGAGGTGATTGAGGAGTGGACCAGGGTGTTGCAGAAGGAGTGGTCCCTTCACTACCAGAATAGATAAGGGAGAACCAGTGGATATGGTGTATTTGGATTTTCAGAAGGCATTCGATAAGGTGCCACACAAGAGATTATTAAACAAAATTAGGGCTCATGGGATTGGGGATAATATACTAACATGGATTGAGGATTGGTTAACGGACAGAAAACAGAGAGTTGGACTAAACTGGTCATTTTCGGGTTGGCAGGCTGTAACTAGTGGGGTACCGCAAGGATCAGTGCTTGGGCCTCAGCTATTCACAATCTATATCAAGTTTGCTGATGATACAAAGCTGGGTGGGAATGTAAGTTGTGAGGCGGATGCAAGGAGGCTTCAAGGGGATATAGACAGGCTAAGTGAGTGGGCAAGAACATGGCAAGTGGAATATAATGTGGAGAAATGTGAAGTTATCCACTTTGGTAGGAAAAACAGAAAAGCAGAATATTTTTTAAATGGTGAGAGATTGGGAAATGTTGGTGTTCAGAGGGACCTGAGTGTCCTTGTACACAAATCACTGAAAGTTAACATGCAAGTACAGCAAGCAATTAGGAAAGCAAATGGTATGTTGGCCTTTATTACAATGTGGCGGAGCCACTAAAGGACTCTGATCGTTTGTATATAATTCCCTTTAACAACATGTTAGTTACAGCCTGAGTCTGTATCTTTATTTATACTGTTTACTTGTACAGAGCGTGATTACTTTAACAGCACGGGTAAACGCGATGACGTCACGCCGTTCATCACGTGATCCCCCCATTGGTGGGAAGAACGTCATGACGTCAACCACGGGACCGCCCGAGCAATCCTCGTGGAGCCTCCGAACTGAATAGACCTACACTCGATGTTTTCCTGCAGTTACTTGTTTAAACCTGTTTGTTTCCATTAAACTTCGTTTTGTTTGATTGCCTGAGTGGACCTCAGTCTTTGGATAGGAACTAGACATTCCTACAACAAGAGGATTTGAGTATAAGAGTAAAGACGTCTTACTGCAATTATATAGTGCCCTGGTGAGACCACACCTGGAGTATTGTGTACAGTTTTGGTCTCCTTATCTAAGGAAGGATATACTTGCCATAGAGGGAGTGCAACGAAGGTTCACCAGTCTGGTTCCTGGGATGGGGGGATTGTCCTATGAGAACAGATTGAGTAGACTCGGCCTATATTCTCTAGAGTTTAGAAGAATGAAAGTTGATCTCATTGAAACATACAAAATTCTTACAGGGCTTGACAGGGTAGATGCAGGAAGAATGTTTCCCCTGGCTGGGGAGTCTAGAACCAGGGGTCACAGTTTCAGAATAAGGGGTCGGCCATTTACGACTGAGATGAGGAGAAATTTCTTCACTCGGGGTGATGAATTCCAGAATTTTCTACCCCAGAGGGCTGTGGAGACTCAGTCATTGGGTATATTCAAGACAGAGAGCGATAGATTTTTGAATATTAAGGGAATCAAGGGATATGGGGATATTTCAGGAAAATGGAGATGAAGTAGAAGATCAGCCATGATCTTATTGAATGGCTCTAAGGGCCAAATGGTCTACTCCTGCTCCTATTTCTTATGTTCAGGATGCTGAAAGGGGAGGGGAGGGGAAGATGTGTTTGTTGGTGTGATCAAGCTAGAGGTGGCGGAAATGGCGGAGGATAATCCGTTGAATGTGGAGGCTGGTGGGGTGAAAAGTGAGGACAAGGGGAACCCTATCGTGGTTTTGGGAGGGTGGGGAAGGGGTGAGAGCAGAAGTGCGAGAAACGAAACAGACACATTTGAAGGCCCGGTCAACCACGGTAGAGGGGAATCCTCGGTTGAGGAAAAAGGAAGACATATCGGACGCACTAGTATGGAAGATGGCGTCATCAGAACAAATGCGACGGAGTCGGAGAAACTGGGAGAATGGGATAGAGTCCTTACAGGGAACGGGGTGGAAGGAAGTGTAGTCCAAGTAGCTGTGGGAGTTAGTGGGCTTATAGTGGATGTTTGTCGATAGCCTATCCCCAGAAATGGTGACAGAGAAGTCGAGAAAGGGAAGGGAAGAGTTGGAGATGGACCATGTGAAGGTGAGGGAAGGGTGGAATTTGGAAGCAAAGTTGACGACATTTTCTACAGTAAACTCTTGTTTAAACGGCACTTAATCATCTGTAATTCTTTAATAACCGGCAAAATTCAGGAGTCGGTTCAGGAACCCAAAGGTAAGTTTTACTGTATATTTGTGGCTGTGTAACCGGGGTTCTCGTACCTTTTGTCATGTAACCATGGCGCCTGCACCCCTCGTTGTGTAACCGGGTCCCCTGTACCTGTGGCCATTTAACCGGAGTTCCAGCACCTGTGGCCATGCAACCGGGACTCCTGTATAAGTGGCTGTGTAACCGCTGTAAGAATTCGCAATAATTTACAGTTCTGAAGATTAATTTTTTTGATTAAAGAATCCCTGGGCGGTGTGCCTTTAAATTTCCAGGGATAAAAATGGCTGTCAGACCGCATGGCCGAAGACAAAGGTACTTGGAAGCAGCTTGTGAGTGTGTCAGTGAAAAAGGGGAGATCAAAGATGGCTGCCCGACCTCGTGTCAGGACACAGAGACAATCGACATGAAAAAGTTGGATCAAAGATGGCTGACTAAACTGCCAATCAAAGGCAGTTCGGGGAGTTCCCTCCCTGCAGAGATAATCGATTTGTTTACAGAAACTGCTACGAGAATGTTTGCACAAGGGATTATCCACTTCAGACTGCGGTTTCGGGTGACCACAGAACAATGGCCTTCTGTTTACTCTCCTCCCAAGCTGTACATAGTAATATACAGCTCCATTTACAGCTCCATTCGAAACCAATCAGGATGAATGGAAATGGTTCAATAGCCCATCACACACAATGAAGACACATCTAAACTGCAGCTTTATATTCAAAGCTCAGCACAGAAGAGACATTTGAACTAAGAAAAGGAACAGTTTAAAATGAATGGGTTTGGATGAATCACCCATTACTGGACAATGGGACAGTTGGATCCCTTTTGTTTTAGCCCAGAAACCTCTGGAGCTGGGCGGGCCCCAAATGGGGGTATAAAAGATAGCTTCCCAGAAGCTCGCTCGCTCTCTGGCCTTGCCTCTATAGCGTGGGAGTCTGCCTGTGGAAGCGAAACACCAGCAGTTTACTTTTAAAACACTGGGGTGTTTATCACTTCGGGGCAGTGAAGATCTAAGTTTGCAGGGCACGGAGCTGGCATTGCAGTGGTGAGCATATATTTTTCTGGCCTTCCACAAGGCAACTTAGGATAGGCACAGGGGTGGGAGTAAAGTGGGAATTTCGTTAGAGTTTTGATTTTAGTCGATTTCCCTCATTTTGTCCGTTTTTCCTCCCCTATTTAAGTAAGACAGTGTTGCACCTAGCAGAGAAGTGCGATGGTGAACACTGAATTCGGTATTTAAAACTGTATTAAAAGGGAGTAGCTGTTTTAAAGTACTGTATTTAAAACTGTATTAAAAGGGGTGTTGCACCAAGCAAAGGAGTGCTGTGGTGAACGCTGTTAGCTGTTTTAAAGTAACTGTATTAAAGTGCTGTGTTTTTAAGTAAAAGCCACTAAGCTAAGGTGCTGTAGTGAGTAAAGGGTCTTTTAAGTAAAAAGTACTGGATTTAAAATAAAAGCAGTGTTGCACTGAGCAGGGAACCCTCTAGTGGACACTGAGTGTACTGCGTGTATTAATCAAAGGAGAGTTGCGCTGAGTAGGGAGCCCTCTAGTGGACACTAAGTGTACTGCGTTTAAGCAAGAGTGTTGTACCAGGCATAAGAGCCATATCGATTATTTTAAGCTGTTTCTTTTGTTTTCAATAAATACTGCTCTGTTTTGCACCCAAACCACGAGTCACGTTGTTTTCTGTCTACATCGCCACTGAATAAGTCTGGGGGTCAGAACTCAGGAATAGGGGAGCGCTTCGAAACCGCAAGGGGGTCCCTGGAGCAGCTCAGAGGCTTCTGACTGGCCAGAGACAAATAACCCCAACCCCGCTATTAGTTCCCTACATCGCGGCTCCTGTACCTGTGGCCGTGTAACAGTGGCTCCTGGATTTGTGGCCTTGTAACAGGGACTCCTGTACCTGTGGCCGTGTAACCGGGTCCCCTGTACCTGTGGTTGTGTAACCGGGGCTCCAGCACTTGTGGCCGTGTAACCGGGGCCCCTGCACAAGTGGTCGTGTAACCGCGGCTTCAGCACAAGTGGCCGTGTAACCGCGGCTCCTGTACCTGTGGCTGTGTAACAGGTGTTCCTGCACCTGTGGCTGTGTAACCGGGGTTCCTGCACCTGTGGCCGTGTAACAGGGGCTCCTGCACCTGTGGCCATGTAACAGGGGCTTCTGGACCTGTGGCAGTGTAACCGCGGCTCCTGTACCTCTGGCTGTGTAACCGGGGTTCCTGCACCTGTGGCTGTGTAACTGGGGTTCCTGCACCTGTGGCTGTGTAACCGGGGTTCCTGCACCTGTGGCCGTGTAACGGGCTCCTGGACCTGTGGCTGTGCAACCGGGGATCCTGCACCTGTGGCTGTGTAACGGGGCTCTCGTATCTTGGGCCATTGTCACTCCATGTCCCTTCTTCTGGTCTGAGGTTGGCCGATATATAACTTGCCTCGGTAGGTATACCTCTCCTTTATCTGGAATTTTTAATCAACCGGCACCATCCCGGTCCCGCAGGTGCCGGATACGAAAGAGTTTACTGTGGTTCAGGGCGAGAGCAGGAAACGGCACCGATACAGTCATCAATGTACTAGAAAAAGAGATGAGGGAGGGGACCTGAGTAGGACTGGAACAAAGAATATTCCACATATCCCACGAAAAGGCAGGCATAACTAGGACCCATGCGGGTTCCAATAGCAACACCTTTAATTTGGAGAAAGTGATTTTTTAAAAATTTGTTTGTGGGTTGTGGGCATCGCTGGCAAGGCCGGCATTTATTGCCCATCCCTAATTGCCCTTGAGAAGGTGGTGGTGAGCCGCCTTCTTGAACCGCTGCAGT
Organism: Somniosus microcephalus; assembly: GCF_052327205.1. Classification (NCBI taxonomy): domain Eukaryota; kingdom Metazoa; phylum Chordata; class Chondrichthyes; order Squaliformes; family Somniosidae; genus Somniosus; species Somniosus microcephalus. Next base: position 69,842,255 of record NC_141007.1, on the reverse strand, counting down.
CCGTGTGGTGAAGGTACTCCCACAGTGCTGTTAGGTAGGGAGTTCCAGGATTTTGACCCAGCAACGATGAAAGATCAGCGATATACTTCTAAGTCAGGATGGTGTGTGACTTGGAGGGGAACTTGGAGGTGGTGGTGTTCCCAAGCTTTTGTTTCTTTACCTGTCCCATTACCATCTCCTTTTGCTTTGTACAATCATACCTTTTGTCATTTAATCTCTCCTGCCTTCCACCCTATGTCCTTCCCTTTTGTTCTTTCCTCCCCTCCCCCCTTGCCCTGCCCCTGCACTTGCTTAAAATCTGTTACATCTCTAACGTTTTCTAGTTCTGAGGAAAGGTCATCGACCTGAAACGTTAACTCTTTCTCTCTCCGCAGTTATTAATGTGCAAATCGGCCAGCACGTTCAGGGGATTAAGAGATACGCCGTGAGTTGTGGGAAGGCAGAGATGAGGCCAGCTACCTCCCCATGCAGAAGGAGGAAACAGTAAGGGGGAGAGTCACCCAGGGTAACTGATCTTCATATCTTGCCATGTGGTTTCAGAGCAACATGAGCTATGGTTTGTGAGAGTTTGTCTGCCCACTCTGTTAACTGAGAATTGTGCACTGCACAAGGAAACTCCAGAATCTGGAAGGGGAGATATTGCTTTGAAAAAAGTTGTCAATAGCTGTTGTTTGGAGAGACGTTGTCTGAGGAAAATTGTTGCATGTGTCCATGCAGTTGAAGATCAAAGCACTCGAAATGAGGATGTTCACAATATATATTAATGATCGAGACAAGGGGAACTAGGTGTAATATCTCCAAGTTTGCAGACGACAGAAAGCTGGGTGGGCATGGGTGCTGTGAGGAGGATGCCGAGAAACTCCAGGATGATTTGGACAGGTTGGGTGATTGGGCAGAAGCATGGCAGATGCAATATAACATGGATAAATGCGAGGTTATCCACGTTGGTGTCAAAAACAGGAAGGCAGATTATTATCTGAATGGCAATAGATTGGGAGAAGGGGAAGTGCAACGAGACCTGGGTGTCCTTGTGCACCAGTCGCTGAAGGTAAGCATGCAGGTGCAGCAGGCGGTTAAGAAGGCAAATGGTATGTTGGCCTTCGTAGCGAGAGGGTTTGAGTACAGGAACACGGATGTCTTGCTGCAGTTGTACAGGGCCTTGGTGAGACCACATCTTGAGTATTGTGTGCAGTTTTGGTCACCTTATCTGAGGAAGGATGTTCTTGCCATGGAGGGAGTGCAGCGAAGATTCACCAGGCTGATACCTGGGATGGCAGGAATGACGTATGAGGAGAGGTTGGGTCGATTGGGCTTATACTCGCTGGAGTTTAGAAGAATGAGAGGGGAGCTCATTGAAACTTATAAAATTCTGACAGGACTGGACAGAGTAGATGCAGGAAGGATGTTCCCGATGGTCGGAGAGTCCAGAACCAGGGGTGACAGTCTAAGGATAAGGGGTAAGCCATTGAGGACAGAAATGAGGAGGAATTTCTTCACCCAGAGAGTGGTGAACCTGTGGAATTCTCTACCATAGAAGGTAGTAGAGGCCAATTCATTAAATATATATATAAGGGCGCCTTTTATGTCCAGCAGTGCAGGTGAGAGTGGATATAGAGTTAACACCACATACTTGCAGCCTAAACACAGAATGTGTCTACCAAATTGTTAAATCACCAACCTCTTGACATTTGAAATTGAGCAGATTTAAGAGTGCAGCTTTTAGACTGCAGTTGCAGCTGTGAAGTTTCCAGCTCGTTGGTGTTCCCGACACACTTAGCTGGCGTGTTCTCCGAACGTCGTGAAACCCGACCCAAAACTTGGAAAATTACAAAAGACTGTCAAAATAGCTCTAAACAATCACTTAACAAGGAGTTAAGTGCCTTAAATCCCTTACCCACCGCTTGGTGTCGGGTCTGTTGTGAGATCGCAGACCCGACAATCCTGAAACTCAGACGGAGGTGGGATCCCAGCGGGTTTCCAACTCGCCATCAATCATCACGACTTTAGCACCTGACCCGCCTCCAAACTCGCCCTCCGAATGCCGGCAAAATTGCGGCCATAGAATCATAGAATGGTTACAACACAGAAGGAGGCCATTCAGCCCGTTCAGCCCGTGCCGGCTCTCTGCAAGAGCACTTCAGCTAGTCCCACTCCCCCGCCCTTTCCCTGTCGCCCTGCAAAGTTTTGTCCTTCGGGTACTTATCCAATTCCCTTTTGAAAGCCACGATTGAGTCTGCCTCCACCACCCTTTCAGGCAGTGCATTCCAGATCCTAACCACTCGCTGCGTAAAAAGGTTTTTCCTCATGTTGCCTTTGGTTCTTTTGCCAATCACCATAAATCTGTATCCTCTGGTTCTCGACCTTTCCGCCAATGGGAACAGTTTCTCTCTATCTACTCTGTCCAGACATAGAAACATAGAAGATAGGAGCAGGAGTAGGCCATTCGGCCCTTCGAGCCTGCTCCGCCATTCAATGAGATCATGGCTGATTATCCAAATTCAGTACCCTGTCCCTGCCTTCTCCCCATATCCCTTGATCCCTTTAGCCTTAAGAAATATATCCAACTCTTTCTTGAATATATTTAATGAACTGGCCTCCACTGCCCTCTGTGGCAGAGAATTCCACAGGTTCACCACTCTCTGGGTGAAGAAATTCCTCCTCATTTCAGTCCTAAATGGCTTACCCCTTATCCTTAGACTATGACCCCTGGTTCTGGACTCCCCGGCCATCATAAACATCCTTCCTGCATCTAGTCTGTCCAGGCCCTCATGATTTTGAACACCTCTATCAAAACCCCTCTCAACCTTCTCTGCTCTAAGGAGAACAACCCCAGCTTCTCTACTCTATCCACGTAACTGAAGTCTCTCATCCCTGGAATCATTCTCGTAAATCTTTTCTGCACCCTCTCTAAGGCCTTCACATCCTTCCTAAAGTGTATTCATGCACTTGTGCATACTTGTAAAATTATCCTAATATTTAATTGTCGATAATATGTGCAGTCATCTGGGGACACCCAGTGATTAAGCAGCCACTCATAATACAGCTTATTTTGACATTGCTACTTCATTATAGTTAATCCAAGAGCACTACTAAAAATATACCATTTGTTCTCGTCACAGAAAGATCAGAACACACGGAGAAGGAAGTTGGGCCGACACACCAAGAGGCCTGGTCCATTCCACCCAGAGGCTGTTCTATTATAGAGCATTGGGATAGTTGAGTCTGGAGGCAACAAAGGATTGGATGAGAATTTTGGCAGTGTTTGGGCTGAGGCAGCGGTAGAGACCGATGATGTTACGGAGGTGGAAGTAGGCGGTCTTTCTGATGAAGAGGATGTGGGTTCGGGATGTGAGTTCCGAAGCTCATCTGGGGATTCAATCGGACGCAGAGGCTGCGAACAGTCTGTTTCAACCTGAGACAGTGGTCAGGGAGGGGGATGAAATCAGTGGCAAGGGTACAGAGCTGTGGCGGGAGCTGAAGAGATGGCTTCTGCCTTTCCAATGTTTAACTGCAGGATATTGCAGCTCATCCAAGGTAAGTGGCTGCAAATGGGGACACAAATGTTGGTAGCTTTTAAAAGGCTTTTAATATTTTTTCATGAGTATTTCTGCTGTTTGGACATGAAGTGGCTGGCAAATGTGACAGTAAAAAGTGGAGGGAAAAAAGCAAGATCGTGGCCAAGGGATGGAGTAGCATATCACCTGAACCCATTGGTTGAAGCCTCATGAAATAGATATAGTAAGAGGTGATGGTGAGGAGGGTGACTCTGTATGCACTCTAGGGTACCCTCCTCATGGGGTAACATTGCAGCATGTCTGCCATTGGCAGTGTCAGCCACATGGTGTATATTAGCTGCATCATCCTTGCAGCAGGTGACACAGCTCTCTCATTGCTCTCCTGCTGAGCATTTGCAGGCAGAAGTATTGGACAAATCCAGATAGGCGGTGTTACAAATTTCAGGCCTGCACTAGATATACTCTTGGGTTCAGTATCAGCAGGCACTTCCGTAAGTGGCCCCCATGATCAGGAATTGACCTTTACTATCCAATATCTAACCATACAATAGCGTGACTCGAGGCTGTGAAAATAAGACCCCTCATGTGTACGGGATACCGTGTGTGGCCCTATATGTATTTCTCATAGCTTCCAGAAGGTGGAGTCATGAGCACTCTGCTGAGATCAGGCCAATTGTAAACCAAGGCCGGAATTTTGAGGAGGGAGGGAGGCTTTGCATGGCAGCCGGGCCGTTAAACGGATTCGGGGGCTGGGGGAAAAGGATCGGGCAGGGCCGTTAAATGGATCGGGGGGCAGGATAGAGGATTGGGGCCGGATGGTGGGGGGCGTGGGTGGTGTAGGGAAGATAATGGCCGGCCCCCAAAGGGTCGCTGTGGAGGGGAGAGAGGATCGTGGCCAGCCACCTGAGGATCGTGGCTGGCCTGAGCATCAGGGGGGGGATGAGTGCCTGGGGAGGTGATCGGAGGCCTCGTGAGGGGGTCTCCGAACATGGGGGGTGGGTTAGGTAGGGACCCTGGATCCAGGAGGTAGGTATAAAGACACTTACCTCCTGGATCCAGCAGTCCCCGTCTTGCTGCAACTGCTGGTTTTCACAAATTGTGTGAAGCCCGTCCAAATGCAGTTAAAAACAAAATGGAGGTTCAAAAAGAGACTAATTATAATATTTAAATTGACATTCCACCCCCTGGAAGCGGGTTGGAGCCAGAAGTGAGCGTGTTGGAGGCAGGATCAGGTCGGGAATCCATTTTTAACAATTTAACTACCCCGCACTCCAAACCCACCCGTTTCTTAAAGTTAAACCGCCCCCCCCCCAAGAGACTGCACCATTTTATATGAAAACAGAGAATACAGATTTCATTGAAATTCAATATAATTCCTATTTTCTCCTTGTAACATTAAAAGTAATAAATTAGGCACACTTAGCCCCTGATGTAGGCCTAACTTTACTTTACAAGTCAGTATTCACTGAACTGACTGGCAGTAACCTTAGAGAAAAGAGAGTTCCCTGCCTCTCTGACAGCTTCAAATTTGTGCAGAATGACTTTTTCCCATCTAGAGAGGAAGTCAAAAACTTGACCTCTGACTCTTCCCTCAGTTCCTTGTGACGAGGATTGGTGCATTGTGATGTTTGACAAAGTACCACATAGACTTGTTAGCAAAATTGGAGCCCATGGAATTAAAGGGGTAGTGACAGCATTGATACAAAATTGGCTACGGGGCAGAAAGCAGAGAGTAGTGGTGAACGGTTATATTTCAGACTGGAGGAAGGTATACAGTGGTGCCCCCGCAGGGGTCGGTATTAGGACCACTGCTCTTTTTGACATATTAATGACCCTTTACTTGGGTATACAGGGCATAAAGGCAAAGTTTGCAGATGACACAAAACTCGGAAATGTAATGAACAATGATGAGGATAGTAACAGACTTCAGGAGGACATGGGCCGAATGGCCACCTTCTGTGCCGTATGATTCTATGATTGTGCTGCCAACAAGGGAATAATTTATTCGATTTATTTCAAAGTGTTGGTTTATGACACTTTTAACTGGTCATTCCATTGTGTTCCCTCCAAAGCTCAGACTTTCTGGAAGCTCTAACCCTCTGCTTCAATAGGGCTATTGTTTCAGTGTCAACAACCTATCTTATCTCAAAAGCCTGTATGCTCTTTACATCTTTTGATTGGTAAGGCTTCCAGACCCAGTATGTCATGTTTTAGTAAGTCAAAATTCTGTTCATAGGATGGTGTATTTTTCGGAATATGGCTATTCCTTCACATGTAGACTCGGGATATCTCTAGATGTCCGATATAGTCAGTCTGCCCTTGGATGCCAATATAAATTATATAAACTACCACTGTTTCCTGCCCCACTTTGGTGTGGGTCTCTTGGCTAGGACTGCCACTGTACTCAGTAAAAGGAAGCCATTCTAACATTCTATCCAATTTCTACCAGGGATGTGCTGACCTCACTAATTTGGTCAAGTCCATCATAGTTCTCAGCCACCCTTTGATTCAGCAGTTTCAGCCTTTTTGTTGGACGTCCAGACAGGAAAGTGTGCTGGGGCTTTGGGAATTAAGACCTTCGAATCCCGAATCTGACTTGATATCAAAAACATATTTGCCTGGAAATTCTGCGGGGACTCTTCCGATCTCCTGCTATAACGATAGCAGCAGACTGGCTTGCAAATAGCCAAAATTCTACCCCTTTAGCTGGTGGTTAGATGCGTTTTTAAAGAAGCAACTTAGATCTGCTTTGAAAGAAAGGGGAAACAAAGATAACCTATTTCTCAGAATAAAAGTGGACACTGAATTACAAGAACAAGCACAGTGTGCAGTCAGCCAAGATCTTAAGTTTAGGTGGTGCTGGGGGAAGGCTGCTAGCGTTAAAATAGCATTGTTGTCCTGTAGGGATGAGCTCAAAGCTCAACTACCTGTGGACAGAATAAGATGACAAATCTGACAACAAGTGGGACCAATGATGACCCCCATTCACTCATGCTGGGGCTTTGCTTCCGGAGGTAGGAAATGAAACCACCCCTCCTTATCTAAATTGAAGCACGGTTTCCAAAGGCAGCGTTGTAACATTAATCCTATGTAAAAGTAAAGAAAGCTCACACATCTAGAAATATCCCCACCAATTGTGTAGTTTCCTTCATAAGTGTTAAATTCTCAGCTAAATAGTAGGGGAGGAAACAAAGGAAGATTGCAAACAAAATCTGCAAAATTGAACTGTCTAAACTTTCAACGCTGCCCATTTCTACCTGAATTTTACTCTGCTTCTACAATGTAGGAGCCTGATTTTCATAGTAAAGCAGCTTTAGGCCTGTTTCAGGCATTAGGTCTTGGGTGTCAATGGAGCAGCCAAGATGACTCCGCCACTGCCCGATTTTCAACTTCTGGCCCCCTTTATTTTAGGTGTATAACAGAGAGCCATGGGTTTTAATTTGTCCCCCCCCCTGCTTTTGCCGGAAAGATAACAGCGTGTTAATGACACAATGCACAAATCAGCCAGCAAATTCAGGGGATTAAAAGATATGCCATGAGTTGTGAGGAGGCAGAGATGAGGCCAGGCACTTCCCCATGCAGAAGGAGGAAACAGTCAGAGGGAGAGTCACCCCGGCCGGGCCACTGATTTTCTTTTGCTATGTGGTTTCAGAGCAGCGTGAGCTGTGGTTTGTCTGCTCACTCTGTTAACTCCGAATTGTGCATGGCACAGGGAAACTCCAGAAACTGGAAGGGGAGATATTACTTTGAAAAAGTTGTCAATAGCTGTTGTTAGGAGGGACATTGTCTGAGGAAAATTGTCGCATGTGATCATGCAGTTGAAGATCAAAGTACTCGAAATGAGGATGTTGTGCAGGTTGAATTGTATGTTCTCTATGCTCCCCCTTGTGGTTAAGGCTTATTCATTTAACTCGCACCCATCACCCCAGTGCTCGCCGACCTGCATTGGCTCCTGGTTAAGCAATGTGTCATAGAAACATAGAAAATAGGAGCATTCGGCCCCTCAAGCCTGCTCCGCCATTCAATGAGATCATGGTTGATCATCCAAACTCAGTACCCTGTCCCTGCCTTCTCCCCATATCCCTTGATCCCTTTAGCCTTAAGAAATATATCTAACTCCTTCTTGAATATATTTAATGAACTGGCCTCAAACTCCTTCTTGAATATATTTAATGAATTGTTGATTTTAAAATTCTCATTCTTGTTTTTGAGTTTCACCATGGCCTCGTCTCTCCCTATCTCTAATCTTCTCCAGCCCCTCAACCCTCTGAAATATCTGCGCTGCTCTAATTCTGGTCTCTTGAGGATTTCCGTCGGTCCACCATTGGTGGCCCTGCCTTCAGCTGCCAAGGCCCTAAGCTCTGGAATTCCCTCCTTAAACCTCTCTGCCTCTCTACCTCAATTTTCCCCTTTAAGACGCTCCTTAAAACCTACCTCTTTGACCAAGCGTCATCCCTAATATCACCTTATGTTGCTCTGTGTCAAATTTTGTTTGATAATGCTCCTGTGAAGCGCCGTGGAATGTTTAACTATGTTAAAGCGCTATATAAATACAAGTTGTTGTTGCTGAGACCAAGGGATTTTCCAAACACAATCCTGACTTGGAAATATATTGCCATTCTTCATCGTTGCTGGGTCAAAATCCTGGAACTCCCCCCCCCAACAGCACTGTGGGAGTACCTTCACTACATGGACTGCAGCTGTTCAAGAAGGCATCTCACCACCACCTTCTCGAGGGCAATTAGGGATGGGCAATAAATGCTGGCCTTGCCAGCGACGCCCATATCCCGTGAATGAATAAAAAAAACATCATCACATTTTATTCATCTCGTCTCTCCAAGAAGAGTTTTAGGCTACAGGAAGCATGTCTTTTAAAACTGGGCAGTTGTCGTTTTGGGTAGTGTAGGGTTTGAAAATCCACAACCACGTTTTATTGGAGCCCTCTAAGGGCAAGGTGACCAAAATTGGATTGCCCTGCAGTGGTCCCGAAAAGCAGGCTGGGATATCTGATTACAGGGGACTGTGGCTCAGAAGCGAGCCATAGATGTCAGCCAATCAAAACAAAGCGCATTCTCAAAGGCCAATCAGGGGACTGAGTCGGGCCTGAAGCAAGGATATGTGACTCACCCCTAATCGAGCTATGAGTACGGGCCATCATCACCTTAATCAACTCGGACTAGGGACAATAGTTTTGGGATCACTACAGTTAAGAGGTGGCCCAAAATAATCAAGTCCCAGGACTGACACAATGGGACAGCAGACTTGGAGGAGCCGCTGTGCACTCAAACAATACCCCTGCCCTCGAACTTGTAAACACCATTGGGCGCGAAGAGGCCGAAATGGAATTGGGTATCAAATACAGAACCAAGAGATTAAAAAAGGAGACCAGAAGAAAGAGCAGGAGAGCGAGTTAAGAAGCTGAGGGAGAGACAAGCTGGGGCGAACTACCATCTAAAGAACTCCAACCACGCTGATGAGAAGATCCACCATCAGGCCCCAGACTCAATCGGCATACTGAAAGTTTACTCCGCTACCAGACAGCACAACATCACCGCAAGAAACCGCACCGTATACCGACTCCCGTCCCGGGGACATCAACAAGAAGACACCAACGACCGAAGAGGCTGTGGAAGACGGCATTCACTCCCGCTATTTCGGGAGCCTTTTCCATCAAGCACAAACCAAGCAACAACCCAACAACCGCACTCAAAAGTAGGCTGTGAGTATAATCCAAGGGCCTGCAACTGTCAGTCTAGTCTAGGTAGGAAAGTGGGTTGGTGGGATTGGACTTGGTAAAGTTAAAACAGTGTAAAACATTCTCTTTATGTCCGTTCTCTCCCATATATTATTTATAGTTATAGAGTGTGTGTGTTTATTACGTTTGTGGTAGAACCAAATAAAATTGGTTGTCACCTGTTTTTTCCAAGGACTACTTGTCTCCGAGTGTCTATTTAAAGTGCATCGTTCTCCATCCAAATTCTGGAGTTAGAACCAGATAGGGGCATTAGGGCGCTTCGAACCCGCCAAACAAGGGAACAGCAGGCTAGGGAAAAAGAGAGAGGACTACAGGAGCCCTTGGGCTCAGGAGTACCCCGCAGATTAGGTATAAACTGTGCGGGTCGTCACCGTATTCTAGTCCTCCTCTATAAGCTGTTGTTCTCTATCTCCTTAGAGGGTGTTTAGTGACACCCGACCTGCAGGCTAACATAAGCTGCAAGGGTATAAAGGAGACAGAGGCCCAATACATTAACAGGCACTAAAGACCCCTGTAATTGGGCAGAGCAAAACCCCCTACAGTAGCCTCTCACAGCATCCGATCGGCCCCAACCAAAGTAATGAACAAAATGCTCTGTGGCTGTGACTGCATTATTTCTCCTCGGCCTCCCTCCAGTTTTTGCCCAACATTTTCCTATATGCATTTTCATCTGATAAAGTTCCGCACCATTGGTGCGTTCTCGTAAAATTACCCTAATATTTAATTGTCAAGACTGTGCAGTCATCTGGGGACACACGGTGATTAAGCAGCCATCCATAATACAGCTTATTTGACATTACTACATCATTATAGTTAATCCAAGAGCACTACTAAAAATGTACCATTTGTTCTCTTCACAGAAAAGATGAGAACACATGGAGAAGGAAGTTGGGCCAACTCACCCAGAGGCCTGCTCCTTTCTACCCAGAGGCTGTTCTCTTACAGAGCATTGGAATCGTTGAGTCTGGGGGCAACAAAGGTATGGATGAGTGTCCGAATGGCCTCCTCCTGTGCTGTATCATTCTATGATTGTGCTGCCAACAGGGGAGGACTGGCTCCCCCGAAACGGCACGGGATTCTCACAGGAAAAAGGAGGGCACGGGGACCCATAATACAGAGTTATGGAACCATTCACAGGTACACTGGGGAAATCTCTAGATTTCGGATATAGTCAGTCTGCTCCTGGTTGCCAATATAAATTATATAAACTACCACTGTACCTCCCACCTCGGTGTGGGTCTCTTGGCTAGGACTGCCGCTGTACTCAGTAAACGGAAGCCATTCTAATGTTCTATCCAATTTCTATCTGGGATGTGCTGACCTCACTAATTTGGTCAAGTCCATCATAGTTCCCAGCTAATAACAACAGAAAATGCTGGAAAAACTCAGCAGGCCAGGCAACATCCGTGGAGAGAGAAATAGGGTCAACGTTTCGGGTCGAAACCCTTCTACAGAACTGAGAGAAAAGGCAGGAAATGAAACAAAAGGCAGTTTGGGGGCTGGGAAATGGGGGAGGGGATGAAAGAAGAGACATTAAGAGATATTCAAGGTGAGACGAAATAGTAATAGGACAGGTAAAGAGACAAACAATGGCTGTAGATGAAGTGCGAAATGCGCTGGCAGAGTGAGAGACAGCTGCCATGTGGGAGAGAGAGGAAAAAAAAAGGAAAAGGTACAAACCAAAAGTGTGGATAAAAAATATAAAAATATAATAGGGGCCGAGGTTATGATCTGAAGTTGTTGAACTCGATATTGAGTCCGGAAGGCTGTAAAGTGCCTAATCGGAAGATGAGGTGCTGTTCCTCGAGTTTACGGTGAGCTTCCGTGGAACAATGCAAGAGGCCGCAGACAGTGAGGTCTGAGTGGGAATGGGGCGGTGAATTGAAATGACAGGCGACCGGAAGCTCGGGGTCACGATTTTGCTATCATATTATAGTTCCCAGCCACCCTTTGATTCAGCAGCTTCAGCCTTTTTATTGGACAGACGGTGAGACAGAAAAGCGTGCTGGGGCTTTGGGAATTAAGACCTTCGAATCTCAAATCTGACTTTATATCAAAAACATATTTACCTGGAAATTCGGTGAGGACTCTTCCAATGTCCCGCTATAACGACGGCAGCTGACTAGCTTGTAAATAGCCGAAATTCTACCCCTTTAAAGCTGGAAAAAAAACCTCTAGGCCAAAGGCTTCTAGGCTTGAAACATGGTATGTGCCTTTGCTTGTCAATGTAGGCATGAGGGACTGCAGATTGGGTGAGATTTACCCTCTGATTAGCTTGGCACCGCTCCCTTTCTCCAGTGGGACATTCTCATGGACCAACCCATTGAACCAATATGGTAGATAGTCCAAAGAAATGCGAGTTTAAGAACGTTTGATATAAAGCCTTCTGACCAACTCGGTGCTGATGGAGAAAAAGGAAAAAGTATACCACAAAAAATAGCCAAGAAATGCAGCAATAAAGTCTTTAGATATGTTTTTCTCAATCCACCTAAATGTAACATATCCCCAAACAACCCTAGTTGTCCATTTTACATGGGCTGGTACATGAAATGGTTCTATGAAATTGTATGAATGACATAATGGTGCCAATTTGTCCTAATTTGCATGAATCCACTGATGTGCACTTATGGTGCTCTTGAAAATTGGTGTTTCAAAACAAGACACACAGCAAAATAGGTAGAGACCCAGCGTTACTGATAGAAATTTACGGCACAGAAGGAGGCCATTCGGCCCATTGTGTCTGTGCCAGCCGAAAAGTAGCTATCTAGCCTAATCCCACTTTCCGGGGCTTGGTCCGTAGCCTTCTAGGCTACGACACTTCAAGTGCACTTTTTAACTGCAATGAGGGTTTCTGCCTCTACCACCCTTTCAGGCAGTGAGTTCCAGACATTCACTGCCCTCTGGGTGAAAAAAGTTCTTCTCAACTATGGGAATGGTAGCATAATGGTTATGTTACTAGACTAGTAATCCAGAGGCCTGGACTAATGATCCAGAGACGTGAGTTCAAATCCCACCACAGCAACTGGGGAATTTAAATTCAGTTAATTAAATAAATCTGGAATAAAAAGCTAGTATCAGTAATGGTGACCATGAAACTATCGGATTGTCGTAAAAACCCATCTGGTTCACTAATGTCCTTTCGGGAAGGAAATCTGCCATCCTGGTCTGGCCTATATGTGACTTCAGACCCACAGCAATGAGGTTGACTCTTAACTGCCCTCTGAAATGGCCGAACAAGTCACTCAGTTGTAAAAAACCGCTACAAAAAACAATACCACACGGACTGCAGCGGTTCAAGAAGGCGGGCCAACACCACCTTCTCAAGGACAGCTAGGGATGGGCAATAAATGCTGGCCTTGCCAGCGATGCCCACATCCCATAAACAAATAAAACTACCCTCTAATCTTTCTACCAATTACTTTAAATCTATGCACCCTAGTTATTGACCTCTCTGCTAAGGGAAATAGGTCCACTCTATCTAGGCCCCTCATAATTTTATACACCTCAATTAAGTCTCCCATTAGCCGCCTCTGTTCCAAAGAAAACCACCCCAGCCTATCCAATCTTTCCTCATAGCTAAAATTCTCCAGTCCTGGCAACATCCTCTTAAATCTCCTCTGCACTCTCTCTAGTGCAATCACATCTTTCATATAAGGCACCAGAACTGTACAGAAATAGGCCCTACTCTTTCTTTAGTTATCCTCTTGCTCTTTATGTATTTATGAAATATCTTTGTTTTCCTTGATTTTACTTGCCAATATTTTTTCGTGCCCTCTCTTTGCTTTCCTAATTTCCTTTTTAATTTCACCCTTGCACTTTCTATACTCCTCTAGGCTTTCTGCAGTATACAGCTCTAGGTATCTTATATAAGCTTCCCTTTTTTGCCTTATCCTACCCTGTATGCCCCATGACATCTAAGGGGCTCTAGATTTGGGAGTCCCACCCATTTTCTTTGTGGGAACATATTTGCTCCGAACCGTCACTATCTCCTCCTTGAATGCCTCCCACTGCTGTGACACTGATTTACCTTCAAGTAGCTGTTTCCAGTCCATTTTTACTAAATCACATCTCAGCTTATTAAAATCGGCCTTTCCCCAATTTTACTCCTGATCTATCTTTGTCCTTTTCCATAACTACGCTAAATTGTACTGAATTATGATCACTACCACCAAAATGCTCTCCCACTGATACCCCTTCCACCTGCCCAGCTTCATTACCTAAAACTAAGTCCAGATCCGCCCCTTCTCTTGTTGGGCTTGCTACGTACTGGCTAAAAATGTTCTCTTGAATGCATTTTAAGAATTCTGTCTCCTCTATACCTTTTACACTGATTCTATCTCAGTTAATATTAGGGTAGTTGAAATCCCCTACTATTACTGCCCTATTGTTTTTTCACTTCTTAGAACTTTGCCGACATATTTGCCCTTCTACCTCCCTTTAATTGTTTGAAGGGTTTATAGTACAGTTCCAGCAGTGTGATTGCCTTTTTTTTGTTCTTCAGTTCAGCCCTTTATAGCTTCATTTGACGATCCTTCTAACATATCATCCCTCCTCACAGCTGTCATTGTTTCTTTAACCAATATTATGACTCCCCCTCCTTTTCTATTCCCTCTCTATCGTGTCTGAAAACCCTGTATCTAGGAATGTTGAGCTGCCATTCCTGCCCTTCTTTCAGCCATGTTTCAGTAATAGCTATGATATCATATACTTCCTCGTGTCTATCTGTGCCTTCAGCTCATCTGCCTTATTCACCAGACTCCTTGTATTAAAGTATATACCATTAAGCACCGCCAAACTCCTTTGTTGTCTATTTTCTCGCCTTTGTTTCCTCCGCCTTCCAAACTCACTTGGATATTGGTCCTGACCCTTTTCACAATCTGCTGCGCCCATATTGGCATAACTAATTGGAAAATCTACCCTAGCAAGTCAAATTAAGAAGTCTTGGGGCCCTGGGCACCAAGAATATTCAAGGCCCCGCCGCACCCCCTGCACAAACACCCCATCCATTAAAACACAAATGTGTAGTGAAATGCATGAAGAAATGGGCCCGCAGAATGTTTACACACTGCATTTTAATAAAGCAAATCATACCACAATGTACCATGCTAAAATGAAACTGATCCAGTGATTATATGCAATTTCTCTGCATTCTGGGGTCCCATATTCAGCTGGGGCTTTGGGCATGGGCTCCATTGCCCCATGCGTTAATACACTCCTGCCTGGGGGGTTCTCCTGATATTCAGCCAGAGATCGGCGGAACCTCTGGAGAAATAACATCAATGTACCACAAGGTGGTGTTCATAGATGATGTGTACTTGTAAGATTACTTGTCCAAACATTTCTGAGTGCCATGTGATACTGTAAAGAAATGTATTATGATAATGGCACAGATTTATTAAGTAATATACTGAGTATGTCCAAGGCTGAGATCGATAGATTTTTGGACTCTAGAAAAATCAAGGGATATGGGGATAGGGTGAAAGTGGAGTTGCGGTCGAAGATCAGCCATGATCTTATTGAATGGCGGAGCGGGCTCGAGGGGCCGAATGGCCGACTCCTGCTCCTAATTCTTATAAAGGCTGAAAGAAGTTGCAAAATAAATAAATAAACCAGTAAACCTTTGCAAATAACTTTTTTTTTTCCACTTAACATGGGCCACAAACAGCAGAAAAAAAATATTCAGAGAAGAAACGGAGTCGAAAGCTAAAAGTTGCGAGCAGTTACTCACGACGGTGTGTACAGCTCGCTGGTACCTCACCTAGTGGCCTAAATCGAGAGTGTATGTCAGCTATTTCACCATGGGAGAATCACAGCCAATCTGACGTTCACATGGGGCATCTTCCAGGAGGGCTCCTAAATACTGACCAGGAGTTGAAACCCTAGCGGTGAATAAGAGGCTGGAGATCTTTAAATTCAGATTTTTGCAGGTAGAAAACGAGTTTTAAAGCAATTTAAAAAATAATAATAATTCTGGGTGCAGCCTGCACCTTCTTCAGACTGTTTCTCACTGAGTCAGACCACTGGCAGATTGTTGGACCCCCACCTCCTGCCTACCATCGGGGCTTCTCAGGATCATGTCCGGCATAGCCTAAGGCACCTAATCTCATGCTTCTTCTAGGTACCACCTGAGGGCCAGGATCGCGGGAGGGAGGTGATTGGCTGCTCACGCTCTACAATAGGCTCATGGGACTGAGGGGGCTCTCGTCTCAGGTCAGCTTACTCCTTGGCAGGTCGGTGTTGCCTCCGGTGTTGCGCAATGAGGGGGTGCGGCTGGAGGCCTGGCATGTGCTGCTGTCCTGAGAAGCGGCAGTATCTCACAGCTGCGACTCTTGGGTGGATTGGTCCTCTCCATCCTCTTCCTCACCATCATCCTCCTCCTCCTGCTGCACCGCCCGCTGCTGTGTTGGACCTGCAAGGAAAGGAGGGCAGAAGCTAAGAATGTGTGAGCATCACCCCCCTTGTGACCAAGGAGGCAGAGAAGTGGGTTGAAGGATGTGGGTGTGTGGTGCTTCACAGGGATGCCAGGAACACTGTACGGTCAGTAACCTGACGTGAATGGTTTAAAGGTGGGGATGTAGCTCCGGTGGCCTTCCTGTGGTGGGCATCGTGCGCCAAGTTGTCCTGCAAGGGGATAGAATGAATGAACTAAGGTCAGCAGTTGAGGAGTGTCTGCCAAGTGGCACTGAAGAGGTGAAGTAAGAGACGTGGGGAGGGGTATGCGGCTGATAAAGTGGAGGAAGGGGTCAGGATTATGCATGTAAGTAACTGCTGTGATGGGAACTGTGTATTGCAAGTTGCTGAGTTGGAGTCCACTTCCCCCTGTTAACCAGAGAGGCCTGTGAAGGGTTAGTTATGGAAGTGTTGCTGGATGAAGAGTGTGCTGGTGCCCAGGGTGGGCAAGGAAGAAAAGAGAGAGGTGTGATGTGTGTTATCTTGCCTGCCCTGCTGAGGATAGGGGACTACTTGCGGCACTGTTCTGGAGTCCTGGGGTTGAGGGAGTTAGCAGTCAGTGCCAGTGCCACCTCTCTCCAGGTACCCACACTCACGAGTCTGTTCGTCGTACCTTTAGTGCCTTTCAGGAGGTCTGAATGAGTAACATTTTGTGATATTCTCTGGCTTGGTGCCATGGCCTGCTGATAGGAAAATCAGACGGAGTGTATAACGGATAGCCAATCCGCTACCCCTCCCCTCTTTTTCTGCCCAGCAATAAAGGTCAAAATTACTCACATATATTTAAAACTTTATTGGGTAAACTCAGTGATTCTGTGCTCCCAGTGCAGAGGCCTGCTGCAAGTGCTATCAAGCGGCACTTACTCACTAATAACCTGCTCACTGATGCCCAGTTTCAGTTCTGCCAGGACCACTCGGCTCCAGACCTCATTACAACCTTGGTCCAAATATGAACAAAGGAGGTGAATTCTAGTGATAGAAACATAGAAAAATAGGAGCAGGAGTAGGCCATTCGGCCGTTCGAGCCTACTCCAGCATTCAATATGATCATGGCTGATCCTTTATCTCAATACCATATTCCCGCTCTCTCCCCATACCCCTTAATGCCTTTTGTGTCTAGAAATCTATCTCCTTCTTAAATATATTCAGTGACTTGGGTTCCACAGCCTTCTGTGGTAGAGAATTCCACAGGTTCATCACCCTCTGACTGTGACCCCTCTTTCTAGACCCCCCAGCCAGGGGAAACATCCTTCCTGCATCCAGTCTGTCTAGCCCTGTCAGAATGTTATAGATTTCAATGAGATCCCCTTTCATTCTTCTAAACTCTAGTGAATATAGGCCTAGTCGACCCAATCTCTCCTCATACAACAGTCCTGCCATCCCAGGAATCAGTCTGGTGAACCTTCGCTGCACTCCCTCTATGGCAAGTATATCCTTTCTTAGGTAAGGAGACCAAAACTGCACACAGTACTCCAGGTGTGGTCTCACCAAGGCCCTGTACAACTGTAGTAAGACATCCTTGCTCCTGTACTCAAATCCTCTTGCAATGAAGGCCAACATACCATTTGCCTTCCTAACTGCCTGCTGCACCTGCATGTTTGCTTTCAGTGATTGGTGTACAAGGACACCCAGGTCCCTCTGTACATCAACATTTCCCAATCTAGCACCATTTAAATAATACTCTACCTTTCTGTTTTTCCTACCGAAGTGGATAACTTCACATTTATCCACGTTATACTGCATCTGCCATGTATTTGCCCACTCACTCAACTTGTCTAAATCGCCTTGAAGCCTCTTTGCATCCTCTTCACAACTCACAATCCCACCTAGTTTTGTGTCGTCAGCAAACTTGGAAATATTACATTTGGTTCCCTCATCCAAATCATTGATATATATTGTGAATAGCTGGGGCCCAAGCATTGATCCCTGCAGTACCCTACTAGTCACCACCTGCCACCCCGAAAAAGAATCATTTATTCCTACTCTCTGTTTTCTGTCTGTTAACCAATTTTCAATCCATGCCAGTATATTACTCCCAAACCCATGTGCTTTAATTTTGCACACTAACCTCTTATGTGGGACTTTATCAAAGGCCTTCTGAAAATCCAAATACGCCAGATCCACTGGTTCTCCCTTATCTATTCTACCAGTTACATCCTCAAAAAACTCCAGTAGGTTTGTCAAACACGATTTCCCTTTCATAAATCCATGTTGACTTTGTCTAATCCTGTTGATATTTTCTAAGTGTCCTGTTTTTATATCCTTTATAATAGACTCTAGCATTTTCCCTACTACTGATGTTAGGCTAACCAGTCTGTAGTTCCCTGTTTTCTCTCTCCCTCCTTTTTTAAATAGTGGGGTTACATTTGCCACCCTCCAATCTGCAGGAACTGTTCCATAATCTATAGAATTTTGGAAGATGACAACCAATGCATCCACTATTTCCATGGCTACCTCTTTGAGTACTCTGGGATGCAGATTATCAGGCCCTGGGGATTTATCGGCTTTCAGTCCCATTAATTTCTCCAGCACTATTTTTTTACTAATACTAATTTCCTTTAATTCCTCCTTCTCACTAGACCCTTGGTTCCCTAGCATTTCTGGGAAGGTATTTGTGTCCTCTTCCGTGAAGTCAGAACCAAAGTATTTTACCAAAGTCAGTCCAGTGTTGGGAGCGGTGAGAGTAGAGGTTCAGTGAGTATTTAAACTCACTTTTGCGGGCTTTTTTTCACAGGCCATTGCCGGGAGCGGTGAGAGCGGAGGCTCAGTGAGTATTTAAACTCACTTTCGTGGGCTTTTTTACAGTGGCTTACTAATCTCGCAGACCGGCAGCGGCGTTCAAGAACCACGTCACAATTCCAAACGTGACGCAGGCAGGAGGAAGCAGCTGATTGGGTGAGTACTTATACTGCTCTATAGTTTGACAGTTAAGGTTCATAGTTTATAAAGTTTAGAAGGTCTTAATTTTGTAGTTATTGTTTCTAAGGTCTCTGTTGTGTAGCGGGGAGTGCTAGGAAACAAGGGCCCTTGAGTATATCATTTAATTGTAGTATAATTGGTGGTATTGATTTAATTTAAATTAATTAAAGGGTAAGTCATGGTAGCAAAGCTCGGCCCCGTGGCATGCTCCTCCTGCACTATGTGGGAAATCAGGGACACTTCCTGTGTCCCTGACGACCATGTGTGCGGGAAGTGTATCCAGCTGCAGCTACTGGCAGACCGCATTGTGGCGCTGGAGCTGCGAATGGATACATACTGGAGCATTCGCGATGCTGAGGACGTCGTGGATATCACATTTAATCAGTTGGTCACACCGCAGGTAAAGGCTGCACAGGCAGGAAGGGAATGGGTGACCGCCAGGCAGAGTAGTAGGCGCAGGCAGGTAGTGCAGGGGTCCCCTGTGGCCATCCCCCTCTCAAACAGATATACTGCTTTGGATATTGTTGGAGGCGATGGCTTATCAGGGGAAGGCAGCAGCAACCAACTTCCTGGCATCATGGCTGGTTCTGCTGCATGGGATGGGAGGAAAAAGAGCGGGAGAGCTATAGTGATAAGGGATTCTATTGTAAGGGGAATAGATAGTCATTTCTGCGGCTGCAAACGAGACTCCAGGATGGTATGTTGCCTCCCTGGTGCAAGGGTCAAGGATGTCTCGGAGCAGCTGCAGGGCATTCTGGAGGGGGAGGGCGAATAGCTAGTTGTCATGGTGCATATAGTACCAACGATATAGGTAAAAAATGGGATGAGGTCCTAAAAGCTGAATATAGGGAGTTAGGAGGTAAATTAAAAAATACGACCTCAAAGGTAGTAATCTCAGGATTGCTACCAGTTCCATGTGCTAATCAGAGTAGAAATAGAAGGATATTTCAGATGAATATGTGGCTAGAAGAATGGTGCAAGGGGGAGGGATTCAAATTCCTGGGGCATTGGAACTGGTTCTGGGGGAGGTGGGACCAGTACAAACTGGATGGTTTGCACCTGGGCAGGACCGGGACCGATGTCCTAGGGGGAGTGTTTGCTAGTGCTGTTGGGGAGGGTTTAAACTAAAATGGCAGGGGGTTGGGAACCTGTGCAGGGAGACAGAGGAAAGGGAAGAAAGGATAGAAGCAAAAGACAGGAAGGAGAAAAGCAAAAGTGGAAGCCAGAGAAATCAAGGATGTAAATCAAACATGGCCGCAGTAAACAATAATTCTAAAAGGTCTAAGAGTGTTAATAAAACAAGCCTGAAGGCTTTGTGTCTTTATGCGAGGAGCATTCGTAATAAGGTGGATGAATTAGCTACACAAATAGATGTAAACGGATATGATATAATTGGGATCACGGAGACATGGCTCCAGGGTGACCAAGGCTGGGAATTCAACATCCAGGGGTATTCAATATTCAGGAAGGACAGGCAAAAAGGAAAAGGCGGTGGGGTAGCATTGCTTGTTGAAGAGGAGATTAACACAATTGTAAGGAAGGATATTAGCTCTGATGATGTGGAATCTGTATGGGTAGAGCTGAGAAATACCAAGGGGCAGAAAACATTAGTGGGAGTTGTATACAGACCCCCAAACAGTGATGCAGAGGTTGGGGATGGCATTAAATGGGAAATTAAAGATGCGTGCAGTAAGGGCACAGCAGTTATCATGGGTGACTTTAATCTACATATAGATTGGTCTAACCAAATTAGTAACAATACTGTGGAAGAGGAATTCCTAGAGTGTATACGGGATGGTTTCCTGGACCAATATGTCGAGGAACCAACTAGAGATCAGGCCATCTTAGACTGGGTATTATGTAATGAGAAAGGATTAATTAGCAATCTTGCTGTGCGAGGCCCCTTGGGTCGGAGCGATCATAATATGATAGAATTCTTCATTAAGATGGAGAGTGAAGTAGTTGATTCAGAGACTTGGGTACTGAATTTAAATAAAGGAAACTACGATGGTATGAGGCGCGAGTTGGCTAGGATGGATTGGGGAATGTTACTTAAAGGGTTGACAGTGAATAGGCAATGGCAAACATTCAAAGATCGCATGGATGAACTACAGAATTTGTTCATCCCTGTTTGGCATACAAATATAACAAAAAAGGTGACTCAACCATGGCTAACAAGGGAAATTAGGGATAGCATAAGATCCAAGGAGAGGACATATAAATTGGCCAGAAAAAGCAGCAAACCTGAGGATTGGGAGCAGTTTAGGATTCAGCAAAGGAGGAAAAAGGGATTAGTTAAGAGGGGGAAAATAGAGTATGAGAGTAAGCTTGCAGGGAACATAAAAACTGACTGTAAAAGCTTCTATAGATATGTGAAGAGAAAAAGATTGGTAAAGTCAAGCGTAGGTCCCTTGCAGTCAGAATCAGGGCAATTTATAATGGGGAACAAAGACATGGCAGACCAATTAAATACATACTTTGGTTCTGTCTTCACAAAGGAGGACACAAATAAACTCCCAGAGATGCCGGGGAATATAGGGTCTAATGAGAGGGAGGAACTGAATGAAATCAGTATTTATAGGGAAATGATGTTAGGGAAATTGACGGGATTGAAGGCCGATAAATCCCCAGGGCCTGATAATCTACATCCTAGGGTACTTAAGGAAGTGGCCCTAGAAATAGTAGATGCATTGCTGGTCATCGTCCAAAATTCTATAGATTCTGGCACAGTTCCCATGGATTGGAGGGTAGCTAATGTAACCCCACTATTTAAAAAAGGTGGTAGAGAAAAAACAGGGAATTATAGACCGGTAAGCTTGACATCGGTAGTGGGGAAAATGCTAGACTCCATTATAAAAGATGTAATAGCAGAGCACTTGGAAAACAGTGACAGGATCGGACAAAGTCAACATGGATTTACAAAAGGTAAATCATGCTTGACTAATCTACTGGAATTTTTTGAGGATGTAACTGGTAGAATAGATAAGGGAGAACCAGTGGATGTAGTGTATTTGGACTTTCAGAAGGCTTTCGATAAGGTTCCGCATAAGAGACTAGCGTATAAAGTTAAAGCACATGGAATTGGGGGTAAGGTACTGACTTGGATAGAAAACTGGTTGGCAGACTGGAAGCAAAGAGTTGGAATAAACGGGTCTTTTTCCGAGTGGAAGGCAGTGACTAGAGGGGTATCGCAGGGATCGGTGCTAGGACCCTAGTTATTCACAATATATATTAATGATCTAGACGAGGGAACTAGATGTAATATCTCCAAGTTTGCAGACGGCACAAAGCTGGGTGGGCGTGTGTGCTGTGAGGAGGATGCAGAGAAACTCCAGTATGATTTGGACAGGTTGGGCGATTGGGCAGATGCATGGCAGATGCAGTATAATGTGGATAAATGTGAGGTTATCCACTTTGGTGGCAAAAACAGGAAGGCAGATTATTATCTGAATGGCAATAGATTGGGAAAAGGGGAAGTGCAACGAGACCTGGGTGTCCTTGTGCACCAGTCGCTGAAGGTAAGCATGCAGATGCAGCAGGCGGTTAAGAAGACACATAGTATGCTGGCCTTCATAGCGAGAGGATTCGAGTACAGGAACAAGGATGTCTTGCTTCAGTTGTACAGGGCCTTGGTGAGACCACACCGTGAGTATTGTGTACAGTTTTGGTCGCCTTATCTGAGGAAGGATGTTCTTGCCATGGAGGGAGTTCAGCGAAGATTCACCAGATTGATACCTGGGATGGCAGGAATGACGTATGAAGAGAGATTGGGTCGATTAGGCTTATATTTGCTAGAGTTTAGAAGAATGAGAGGGGATCTCATTGAAACTTATAAAATTCTAACAGGACTAGACAGACTAGATGCAGGAAGGCTGTTCCCGATGGCGGGGGAGTCCAGAACCAGGGGTCATAGTCTAAGGATAAGGGGTAAGTCATTTAGGACTGAGATGAGGAGAAATTTCTTCACCCAGAGAGTGGTGAACCTGTGGAATTCTCTACCACAGAAGACAGTTGAGGCCAATTCATTAAATATATTCAAGAAGGAGTTGGATATATTTCTTAAGGCTAAGGGGATCAAGCGATATGGGGAGAAAGCAGGGACAGGGTACTGAATTTGGATGATCAGCCATGATCGTATTGAATGGCGGAGCAGGCTCGAGGGGGCCGAATGGCCTACTCCTGCTCCTATCTTTCTATGTTTAATTGTTCTGCCATTTCCTTGTTCCCCATTATAAATTCTTCCTTTTCTGACTGTAAGGGACCTATATTTGTCTTCACTAATCTTTTTCTTTTTACATACTTGTAGAAGCTTTTACAGTCCACTTTTATGTTCCTTGCATGTTTACTCTCATACTCTATTTTTCCCCTCTTAATCAATCTCTTGGTCCTATTTTGCTGAACTCTAAACTGCTCCTAATCCTCAGGCTTGCTACTTTTTCTGGCAACTTTATATGACTCCTCTTTGGATCGAATACTGTCCTTAATTTCTTTTGTTAGCCATGGTTGGGCCGCTTTTCCTTTTGTGTTTTTACGCCAGTAAGGAATGTATAACTGTTGTAATTCATGCATTCATTCCTTAAATGTTAGCCATTGCCTATCCACCATCATGCCTTTTAATGAAGCCCCCAAATCTATCATAGCCAACTCACTCCTCATACCTTGAGGTGGGAGTGACTGATGTTGACATCAAGGCAGCATTTGACCGAGTGTAGCATCAAGGAGCCCTAGTAAAACTGAAGTCAATGGGAATCAGGGCAAAAACTCTCCACTGGCTGGAGTCATACCTAACACAAAGGAAGACGGTTGTGGTGGTTGGAGGTCAGTTATCACAGCCCCAGGACATCGCTGCAGGATTCCTCAGGGCAGTGTCCCAGGCCCAACCATCTTCAGCTGCTTCATCAATGACCTTATCTCCAACATAAGGTAAAATATGGGGAGGTTCACTGATGACTGCACAGTGCCATTCACAACTCCTCAGATAATGACGCAGTTCATGCCTGCATGCAACAAGACCTGGACGACATTCAGGCTTGGGCAGATAAGTGGCAGGTAACATTCATGCCACACAAGTGCCAGGCAATGACTATCTCCAACAAATGAGAGCCTAACCACCGCCCCTTGACATTCAATGGCATTACCATTGCCGATTCCCCACCATCAACATCCTGGGGGTCACCATTGACCAGAAACTTAACTGGACCAGCCACATAAATACTGTGGCAACAAGAGCAGGCCAGATGCTGGGTATTCTGTGGCGAGTGTCTTACCTCCTGATTCCCAAATCCTTTCCACCATCTACAAGGCACAAGTAACAAGTGTGATGGAGTACTCTCCACTTGCCTGGATGAGTGCAGCTCCAACAACACTCAGGAAGTTCGACACCATCCAGGACAAAGCAGCCCGCTTGATTGGAACCCCATCCTCCACCTTAGACATTCACTCCCTCCACCACCGGCGCACTGTGGCTGCAGTGCGTACCATCTACAAGATGCACTGCAGCAACTTGCCAAGGCTTCTTCGGCAGCGCCTCCCAAACCCGCGACCTCTACCACCTAGAAGGACAAGGGTAGCAGGCAATGGGAACACCACCACCTCCAAGTTCCCCCTCAAGTCACACACCATCCTGACTTGGAAATATATCGGCTATCCCTTCATCGTCGCTAGGTCAAAATCCTGGAACTCCCTCCCTAACGGCGCTGTAGGAGTACCTTCACCACACGGACTGCAGCGCTTCAAGAAGGCGGCTCACCATCACCTTCTCTAGGGCAATTAGGGATGGACAATAACTGCTGGCTTTGCCAGCGACGCCAAGATCCCATGAATGAATTAAAAAAAAGTGAGTGCAGGTCAGAGGATTGGCGCTACAGTGTTGTAGCCCTATGTCTGAATGTGGCTCCCCACTGGGAACGAGGGATTGCTGACTTTAACCTTTTACATGACCCCCTAAGTCTCCATAGTTTGCACCTAAGCAGCCCATGGCGACAAAAGGCTTGCACGCTCCTTTGGATCTTTCCCAAACAGCAATAAATGACACATTTCAAAGAGAAAAACAAATATAAACCCACAAGATTCAGTTATTCATCAAAAAAATGCAGAGCAGGAACATCTTCTCTGAGGCCTGTATTTTCCTTTGTGCCCACTTCTCGTGAGAAAGCTGACATGTGTAAACAGTAAGGCTCTTCTGGTTTAAAAAAAAGTGCTAATAGACTATTCATCTGTTCAGTGCTCCTCTGACGACTGTGGCTTTCCAAAAATGGTTTTATGAAAAGCAAGTGGAAAAGTGGGCACCCCTGAAAATTTGCACCCCCTGTACATCTGCCAGGAGTGCAGCAGAGGGGGTGGAAATTCGGCTGGGACCTGGGTACATCGGGCTAAGGAGATTCTTCCTCAGTTCTTCGGGTGAGTTGTGTGATGAAATATATGCCTTCATCAGCCCCTGTGTTTTACCTGCTTTGTATTGTGTGTACCGCCCCCTTTTTCCTATTGTGTGTATTGGCTACGCCCCTGTCTTTTGTCATATAAAGGTCTCAAGAGCTGTATGAGTCATTCTATCAGACGAACCCGATGTGGAAAGACCTGCAATGTTCTTAGTGATTAAAAGCCTTTAGTTGAATCCTTTAAACTCCTTGGCCTAGAAATTCAGTCGCGTTTGCGCCCACTTATTGGCTATAAAGTGGTTTGCGCCTGAAGTTTTTTATCGCCCGAAATTCAGATGGACCCTAACATCGGCGTTAGCCGGTAGCGCCGCGCCGGCACCGATGACGTCATCGGTGTGCGCAGCACCCCGGTTGCAATGCTATTCTGGCCCGATGACCGCATCGGATGCCGCAGCGGGAGCTGGACGCCTGAAAGTGACATTCATCGCCCCTAGCGAGGCGGCCAAACCCTGCAATAGCGCCCGCCGCCGTCTTGGCCCGTCGCAACTGAATTTTAGGCGGGCGCTACGGGAATCCTGGCGGGCGCAAAATTTCGGGCGCAAAAGACCTGGCGGGGCCATACCGAATTTCTAGGCCCTTGTCTTTGAGTTATTGATGGCACATCAATTTTAATCACTAAAACACCAAGATGGATCGACTCCTGAAACCAGAGCGCTTGGATCTGGACCCCCATGCCTCAGACGCAGCCATACAGTTCGGACACTGGTTCCAATGCTTCGAATTTTTCATCGCAAACTCATCCACCGCCATAGCAGCCGCAACCGCCACCGGAGACGTGAAACTGGGAATCCTGCGAAACTGGGTGAGCCATCGGATCTCCCCTCTCATCCAAGATGCCACCAGCTACGGGGATGCCTGCACCATTCTGAAGGCCCACTACGTGCGGCCAATAAACGAGGTGTACGCCAGGCATCTTCTGACTACTCACACGCAGCGGCATGGTGAGTCACTGGAGGACTTCATGCTAAGCCTAAAAGTACTGGGCAGAGACTGTAACTGTAAGGCCGTGTCTGCCATCGTGTACACGGAGGAGCTGATCCGAAACTCCTTTATTACGGGCCTCAGTTCAAATTACATTCGGCAGAAACTGTTTGAAAAGGAGGGACTGGACTTAAAACAGGCTATGGGTATAGCGCGATCGCTGGATATGGCCCAGAGGAACTCTGAATCCTGTTCCTCAGGCCACGCGGCCCACTCCGCCTCGTGCGCGCGTGGGGGCTGCCATCTTGGAAGCCATCTTCACCTCCCAGGTCTCAGGCCAGCCCAGCACCATCGGAGCCCCAGCCCCCACCCAGGAGCCCCACTACTGCCGCGATGCATCGGGGCCCGAAATGCTACTTCTGCGGCCAGGACAAACACTCCAGGCATCTGTGCCCAGCGAAGGGCACCACCTGTTTTAAATGCGGGAAGAAAGGACATTTCAGCAAAGTCTGCAGAGGGAACCCCGCCTCCAACTCCACCACCGCCGCGTGCGCACCGTGGGGGCGGCCATCTTGGACACCATCTTGTCCACCCTCATGGAGTCCACCATCTTGCCCCGACTACACGGACCTCCAGGACCCACTGGTGGCCTCGATCACAGTGGATCAATCCAGGCCGCATCCGTTGTCTAAATCGATGATGGACATAGAGGTAAACGGGAACAAGGTTAAATGCTTGATTGACTGCGGGAGCACCGAAAGCTTTATTCATCCTAGCCTGGTAAAATGACTTTCACTAACGATAGTCCCCACACAGGGCAAAATCGCCATGGCTGATAAGACTCATACCTCAAAAATTACAGGTTTCTGCGCGGTTATGTTGTCGGTAAAAGGCACTGATTACAGAGATTTTAAACTATTGATAATGCCAGATCTCTGTGTGAGCGTGATCTTGGGTCTGGACTTCCAGTGCCACCACCAAAGTATCACGCCTACCTACGGTGGGTCCCAGCCGCCCCTCACAGTGTGCGGTCTGGCTACCCTGAAGGTCAAGCCGCCCTCTCTGTTCGCCAACCTCGCACCCAACTGTCGACCCATAGCGACCAAGAGTAGGCGGTACAGCTGGGAGGATAGACGGTTCATTGCGTCGGAAGTAGAAAGACTCAAGCGGGAGGGTATCATCGAATGCAGTACCAGCCTGTGGCGCGCCCAGGTAGTAGTAGTTAAGGGTAGTGAAAAGAAGCAGATGGTGATAGATTATAGCCAGACGGTTAATCTATACACCCAGCTAGGCGCCTACCCTCTGCCCCGCATAGCGGATATGGTTAACCAAATTGCGCAATACCGGGTGTTTTCCACCACTGACCTAAAATCGGCATACCACCAGCTCCCCATTAGGCCGGAGGACCGTCCATACACCGCCTTCGAGGCGAACGGATGCCTCTACCACTTCCTCAGAGTCCCCTTTGGGGTAACGAATGGGGTCTCGGTCTTCCAGCGGGAGATGGACCGCATGGTCGATGAGAACCAGTTAACAGCCACCTACCCATACCTAGACAACGTCACCATCTGCGGCCATGACCAGCAAGATCACGACTCGAACCTCGCGAGATTTCTGAAAACCGCCCTCAGACTCAATCTCACCTACAACGAGGATAAGTGTGCCTTTAGCACCACGCGCCTCTGTATCCTGGGCTGCGTGGTGGAAAACGGGGAAATCGGTCCGGACCCCGACCGATTGCGCCCCCTACGGGAGCTACCCCTACCAAACACTCCCAAGGCCCTGAAAAGGTGCCTGGGGTTCTTCTCCTATTACGCCCAATGGGTCCTCAATTATTCCGACAAGGCCCGTCCCCTCCTGAAATCAACGTCCTTCCCGCTCACGGCCGAGGCCCACGCCACCTTCAACAGCATTAAACACGACATTGAGAAGGCCGCGCTGCAGGCAGTGGACGAAAACATCCCTTTCCAGGTCAAAAGCGATGCGTCCGACTTCGCTTTAGCAGCCACCCTCAACCAGGATGGGCAGCCCGTAGCCTTTTTCTCAAGAACCCTCCAAGGGCCCGAGATCAGGCACTCCTCGGTAGAGAAGGAGGCCCAGGCCATAGTGGAGGCAGTGCGGCACTGAAGGCACTACCTAGCCGGCAAACGCTTCACCCTGCCTACCGACCAGCGGTCGGTAGCCTTCATGTTTAACAACAAACAGAGGGGGAAGATCAAGAACGACAAAATTCTCAGGTGGCGGATCGAACTCTCCATGTTTGAGTACGACATAATATGTAGGCCAGGGGCCCTCAACGAATCCCCCGACACCCTATCACGAGGTATGTGTGCCAGCATCCAGGGGGACAGGCTACAGGGCCTCCACAATGGCCTCTGCCACCCGGGGGTCACCCGGTTATTTCACTTTATAAAATCCCGTAACCTCCCCTATTCCATCGAGGAGGTCCAGTCGATGACCAGGGACTGCCGCACCTGTGCGGAATGCAAGCCCCGTTTTTTCAGGCCCGACCGAGCCCACCTGATCAAAGCTACACGGCCATTCGAGCGCCTGAGCTTAGATTTCAAGGGACCACTCCCCTCCATCGACCGCAATGTGTACTTTCTCAACATTGTGGACGAGTACTCCCGCTTCCCATTCGCCTACCCCTGCCCAGACATGACCAGTGCCACGGTCATCAAGTGCCTCGGCAACCTGTTTTGCACGTTCGGCATGCCTAACTACATCCACACTGACAGGGGGGCGTCGTTCATGAGCGACGAACTGCGCCAATACCTGCTGTCGAAGGGGATAGCCACGAGTCGGACCACTAGTTATAACCCCCGGGGTAATGGGCAAGTGGAGAGGGAGAACGCGACAGTGTGGAAGGCGGTCACCTTAGCACTAAGGTCTAAAGGCCTCCCCACCCCCCGCTGGCAAGAGGTCCTCCCAGACATACTCCACTCGATAAGGTCGCTACTGTGTACTGCTACTAACGCCACTCCTCACGAGAAGATGTTTGTTTTTCCCCGCAAATCAACCTCAGGAGTGTCCCTACCCTCGTGGCTCTCCACCCCAGGGACAGTCCTATTACGGAAGCATGTGAGGGGCCACAAAACGGATCCCCTCGTGGAGGCAGTACACCTACTCCACGCAAACCCACAGTACGCGTACGTCAAGCACGCCGACGGGCGTGAGGACACCATGTCCATAAAAGACCTCGCCTCGGCAGGAAGCGACGACGACCCATCACCACCACCCCCAGAAGAACCTCCACCATCCCCAGGCTCACCACCCCCAGAAGTACCTGCAACACCCCCAACACATGGGTATGCCCAGGAGGGCACCACGGACGCCCGGTCGGAACCCGAGGTACTGTTGCGACGTTCAGGAAGGACTATCACGCCCCCGGACAGACTAAATCTGTAGAAGGGGTGAATGTGATGAAATATATGCCTTCATCAGCCCCTGTGTTTTACCTGCTTTGTATTGTGTGTACCGCCCCCTTTTTCCTATTGTGTGTATTGGCTACGCCCCTGTCTTTTGTCATATAAAGGTCTCAAGAGCTGTATGAGTCATTCTATCAGACGAACCCGATGTGGAAAGACCTGCAATGTTCTTAGTGATTAAAAGCCTTTAGTTGAATCCTTTAACCTCCTTGTCTTTGAGTTATTGATGGCACATCAAGTTGCACAGCTGGGCACTGTCATTTTCTACTGGATATATTTACCATCACAGTCCTGCTGTACGCTTCATTCATATTCTTGTTGTATTTATTTTTTGCCCTGTTCAAAGTCGGTTTTGTTTGATTGCTGCCTTATTTGACTAAGCGCAATTTAAGGTTTTTAGAGCACAACAGCTAATGCTGATAATAGTCGAGGTTACTTTGAAAGCTTTTTTTTAATGTGAACTTGGGATTTTTAAGAGGTAATGGCGGGGGGTGGGGTGGGGGGTGGGGGGAAGGAGAGGAGGTAATACAGCTGTGGTAAACCACTGTTATTGTTGTTCACCGTTGTTGTTGTTGTTGCACACTGTTGTATCTATGCATGCCTCAGCTGGCTCCGCCCCTGGCTCCACCCACATGCCCAGGTATAAAGGTGACTGCTCTGCAGCCCCCTGCCTTCTTGGAAACCAGTCAACCACGAGAGGCATGCTCTGTTCTTTGTTAATAAAAGTGTTTTTGTTACTCTCCTAACTCTCCGTCTTTTATGAGTAATTGATAGCGCATCAATTTTATTAACAAAAACAAAATGTCGGCACCAAACGCTGAGCAGCAGGCGCTGCAGCAAAGGACGGCACCAAACGCTGAGCAGCAGGCGCTGCTGCATGCCCTCAGACCAACATGCCTGGACCTAGACCCTCAAGAGGCGGGTTCATCTACCAAGTTCGCACAATGGCTGCGTTGCTTCGAAGCTCACCTGGAAGCCTCAGCCGTGACACTAGATGGAAACAAACTAAAAATCCTGGCCTCCAAGGTGGGCCACCAAGTCTACACGCTCATCCAGGACGCGACTACCTACGCGACGGCTATCGATCTGCTAAAAGGACAATACACACGCCCGGTAAATACGGTTTATGCCAGCCACCTCCTGAGATCCCGCAAACAGCAGTCCGGGGAATCGGTGGAGGCATTCCTACGGGCACTACAGATACTCGGCCGAGCCTGCGATTGTAAAGAGGTATCGGCCGCGACACACACGGAGGGACTTATCCGAGATGCTTTCGTTGCGGGCCTCAAGTCCGACTACTCCCGGCAGAGACTGCTGGAGAAGGGCGAAATCGACCTGAAGAAGGCAGTGTCCCTCGCGCTCTCGCTAGACGTGGCCCACCGGAATATGGACACATTCTCCCCTAACCGCTCCGCACCGTGGACGCCGCAACCTTGCCACCCCCGGCACCAACTGCTGCAGCGATGTCCAAGGGCCCGAAATGTTACTTTTGTGGCCAGGCAAAACACCCCAGAGCACGCTGCCCGGCGAAAAACGCTACCTGCTCTGGCTGCGGGAAGAAAGGACACTACGTCAGCGCCTGCAAAGGTAAAACCGCTAACGCCAGCAGCGCCGCGTGTGAACCGTGGGGGCAGCCATCTTGTCCGCCATCTTGGACACCTCCAGCCGCGTGGGGATCGGGATCATGGGCGCAGCCATTTTGTCCACCATCTTGGACGCCTCCAACTCCAATCGCGGGTGACCCGGACTCAACCACCGCCTCGTCTGACGACCACAGCGGCTCGCTCGACCATACGCTGGCCTCCGTGACGCTGGACCAATCTCTCCCTCACCAACTGTCCAGGTCCATGATGGACATTATGGTAAACGGCCGCGCCACTACCTGCCTTTTCGACAGCGGGAGCACGGAGAGCTTTATCCACCCCGACACGGTGCGCAGTTACTCTCTCCTGGTCCTGCCAACGCGCCATCGGATCTCTATGGCTTCCAAATCCCATTCAGCAGACGTCGGTGGCTACTGTGTAGTGACCCTTTCAGTAAGGGGCACAGAATACAAAAATTTTAAACTTCTTGTCCTGCCCCATCTCTGCGCTGCCGTTCTACTGGGGTTGGATTTTCAGTGCCACCTTAAAAGTGTCACATTAGCATACGGCGGACCCCTCCCCCCACTCACAGTCTGCAGCCAGCAGCTTTTAAATCGCCCGCCGCGCACCATTTGCAGCCTCTCCACACTTAAAGTCTCCCCCCCCCCTGTTCGCTAACCTCACCTGCGACTGTAAGCCCATCGCTACCAAAAGCAGGCGGTACAGTGCCGGGGATAGGAGCTTCATTAAATCCGAAGTAGCAAGACTCCTGAAGGAAGGGATTATTGAGGGTAGCACTAGCCCATGGCGAGCACAAGTGGTGGTAGTGAAGACTGGCGAAAAACAGCGCCTAGTTATTGACTACAGCCAGACGATCAATCGCTACACCCAGTTAGATGCGTACCCACTCCCCCGCATATCTGACATGGTCAATCAGATAGCACAATACTGGGTGTTCTCGACGATTGATCTGAAGTCGGCATACCACCAGCTCCCCATCAGGGCTGAGGACCACCAGTGCACAGCTTTTGAAGCTGACGGTCATCTCTACCACTTCCTCCGAGTCCCCTTCGGCGTCACCAACGGGGTTTCGGTCTTCCAAAGGGAGATGGACCGAATGGTTGACCAGAACGCGCTGCAGGCCACCTTCCCCTATCTAGACAACGTCACCATCTGCGGCCACGACCAGCAGGACCATGACGTTAACCTAGAGAAATTCCTCCGTACGGCCCAGCGGCTGAATCTAACATACAACAAGGACAAATGTATGTTTCGCACCACGCGCCTCGCCATTCTTGGCTGCGTAGTGGAGAACGGAGTCATCGGCCCCGACCCCGACAGAATGCGCCCCCTTATGGAGCTCCCCTTCCCCCACTGCCAAAAAGCACTGAAGAGATGCCTAGGGTTTTTCTCTTACTATGCTCAGTGGGTGCCCAACTATGCGGACAAAGCCAGACCCCTCATCAAGTCCACCTCCTTCCCCCTGACAGCAGAGGCATGTGCAGCCTTCACTCTCATAAAAAGAGATATTGCGAAGGCCACAATGCACGCAGTGGATGAGTCCATCCCTTTCCAAGTGGAGAGCGACGCATCCGACTTCGCCCTAGCTGCAACCCTTAACCAGGCGGGGAGACCCGTGGCCTTTTTCTCAAGGACCCTCCAGGGCCCCGAGATTCGACACTCCTCTGTCGAAAAGGAGGCCCAGGCCATTGTGGAAGCGGCGCGACATTGGAGGCATTACCTGGCCGGAAAACGATTTACCCTGCTCACTGACCAGCGTTCAGTAGGTTTTATGTTTAACAATAAGCAGAGGGGCAAAATCAAGAACGACAAGATCTTGAGGTGGAGAATTGAACTCTCCACCTACAATTACGATATCTTGTACCGGCCCGGGAAACTCAATGAGCCCCCAGACGCCCTATCACGTGGTACATGTGCCAACGCGCAGGTTGATAGACTGCAGACCCTCCACAATGACCTCTGCCACCCGGGGGTCACCAGGTTCTTCCATTTCATCAAATCCCGTAACCTGCCCTACTCCATCGAGGAGGTCAGGACCATGACCAGGAACTGCCAAATCTGTGCCGAGTGCAAACCGCATTTTTATAGGCCAGACAGAGCAAGCCTGATCAAGGCCACTCGCCCCTTCGAGCGCCTGAGCGTCGATTTTAAAGGGCCCCTCCCCTCCTCTGACCGCAATGTGTACTTCCTCAACATAATCGATGAGTACTCCCGTTTCCCGTTTGCCATCCCTTGCCCAGACATGACCAGTACCACGGTCATTAAAGGTCTGAATGACCTTTTCGCCTTGTTCGGCTTCCCTAGCTATATCCATAGCGACCGGGGCTCATCCTTTATGAGCGACGAACTCCGTCAGTACCTGCTCACGAGAGGTATTGCTACAAGCAGAACCACCAGCTGCAACCCCCGGGGGAACGGCCAGGTGGAAAGAGAGAATGCGACGGTTTGGAAGGCTGTCCTCTTAAACTTAAAATCTAAGGGCCTTCCGACCTCTCGCTGGCAGGAGGTCCTCCCTGCGGCGCTCCACTCCATTCGGTCACTGTTTTGTACGGCCACCAATGCCACCCCCCATGAAAAAATGTTCACTTTCCCCAGGAAGTCCACATCGGGGACCTCGCTACCGACATGGCTGACGTCTCCAGGACCCGTCCTACTGCGGAAGCACGTGAGGTCCCATAAAACGGACCCCCTGGTCGAGAGGGTGAGCCTCCTCCACGCCAACCCCCAGTATGCTTACGTGGCGTACCCGGACGGGCGGGAGGACACAGTCTCCATACGAGACCTCGCACCTTCGGGTGCCCCTGAAACACTGCCATTGCCATCCACTACTACCCACAACCCAACCCCGGTAGACGGCATGCCGCAGCCCCAGGACCCGTCATTGACCACCCAACCACTCAATGAGACGCCAGATTCAACGTTGGATGCTGCACCATCACCGCGGCCACCACGACGATCAGGACGGCATACAAGGCCACCTGATAGACTTACTTACACGAACCTTTAGTACACTTCACCCCGCCGGACTCAATTTTAAACAAGGGGTGAATGTGGTAAACCACTGTTATTGTTGTTCACCGTTGTTGTTGTTGTTGCACACTGTTGTAGCTATGCATGCCTCAGCTGGCTCCGCCCCTGGCTCCACCCACATGCCCAGGTATAAAGGTGACTGCTCTGCAGCCCCCTGCCTTCTTGGAAACCATGGTGTGGAGATGCCGGAGTTGGACTGGGGTGGACAAATGTAAAAAGTCACACAACACCAGGTTATAGTCCAACAGCTTTATTTGAAATCACAAGCTTTCGGAGCGCTGCTCCTTCTTCAGGTGAAGTGGAGAAATGCATAAAGACACAGCTTATATAGTCAGAGAATCATGTCAGATGTTTACAGGTAACCTTTCCAACTGCCATTAATCACACCTCGGCAGAGAGATAATCACAGCAGTCAAAGGTGTGAATGGTGTCCAAACAGGTCAGTTAGGGAAACATTACATCAAAGAACAAACAGGTGAGGTCACAAGGGGTCAAATATTGCAGATGCTGGTGTCTGTATGAAAAACAAAAAAACAGACAAAAAACATTTTTTTTTTTGGCTGGAAATCACAGCAGGTCCGGCCGCATCCGTGTAGAGAGAACAAGCCAATGTCGACTCGAGTCTGGATGACCCTGCATCAGGTGGGGTTACATGTAGCGTGACATGAACCCAAGATCTCTGTTGAGGCCGTCCTCATGGGTGCGGAACTTGGCTATCAGTTTCTGCTCGACGATTTTGCGTTGTGTGTCTCGAAGGCCACCTTGGAGAATGCTTACCCGAAGATCGGAGGTTGAATGTCCTTGACTGCTGAAGTGTTCCCCGACTGGGAGGGAACACTCCTGCCTGGTGATTGTTGCGCGGTGTCCGTTCATCCGTTGTCGCAGTGTCTGCATGGTCTCGCCGATGTACCATGCTCCGGGGCATCCTTTCCTGCAACATATGAGGTAGACAACGTTGGCCGAGTCACATGAGTATGTACCATGTACCTGGTGGGTGGTGTCCTCACGTGTGATGATGGTATCTGTGTTGATGATCTGGCATGTCTTGCAGAGGTTGCTGTGGCAGGGTTGTGTGGTGTTGTGGTCGCTGTTCCCGGAGCGGAGAAACTACGCCATGTTCTTCGCAGCCTTCAACATGTCATCGATGATGACGAACACCTCGCTAAGGCCATCCCCACGCCTCCACTACTCGCTTTCAAACAGCCGCCTAACCTCAAACAGACCATCGTTCGCAGCAAATTACCCAGCTTTCAGGAGAACAGCGACCACAACACCACACAACCCTGCCACAGCAACCTCTGCAAGACATGCCAGATCATCAACACAGATACCATCATCACACGTGAGGACACCACCCACCAGGTACATGGTACATACTCATGTGACTCGGCCAACGTTGTCTACCTCATACGTTGCAGGAAAGGATGCCCCGGAGCATGGTACATCGGCGAGACCATGCAGACACTGCGACAACGGATGAACGGACACCGCGCAACAATCACCAGGCAGGAGTGTTCCCTCCCAGTCGGGGAACACTTCAGCAGTCAAGGACATTCAGCCTCCGATCTTCGGGTAAGCATTCTCCAAGGTGGCCTTCGAGACACACGACAACGCAAAATCGTCGAGCAGAAACTGATAGCCAAGTTCCGCACCCATGAGGACGGCCTCAACAGAGATCTTGGGTTCATGTCACGCTACATGTAACCCCACCTGATGCAGGGTCATCCAGACTCGAGTCGACATTGGCTTGTTCTCTCTACACGGATGCGGCCGGACCTGCTGTGATTTCCAGCCAAAAAAAAAAAAAATGTTTTTTGTCTGTTTTTTTGTTTTTCATACAGACACCAGCATCTGCAATATTTGACCCCTTGTGACCTCACCTGTTTGTTCTTTGATGTAATGTTTCCCTGACTGACCTGTTTGGACACCATTCACACCTTTGACTGCTGTAATTATCTCTCTGCCGAGGTGTGATTAATGGCAGTTGGAAAGGTTACCTGTAAACATCTGACATGATTCTCTGACTATATAAGCTGTGTCTTTATGCATTTCTCCACTTCACCTGAAGAAGGAGCAGCGCTCCGAAAGCTTGTGATTTCAAATAAAGCTGTTGGACTATAACCTGGTGTTGTGTGACTTTTTACATTCTTGGAAACCAGTCAACCACGAGAGGCATGCTCTGTTCTTTGTTAATAAAAGCCTTTTTGTTACTCTCCTAACTCTCCGTCTTTTATGAGTAATTGATAGCGCATCAACAGCCAAGCTAGTTTCTGCTACTTTAACATCAGTTTGAAAGAATGAGGGGATATCCTTGAGCATTCTTTGTATTTTTCTTACTCCTTCGAGATGTTTTACCTGATGAAAGTGACTGTTGCTGAATTTAATGTACGAACAGGGAGGGGTCTTTGTTTTTCCTCGGGATTTGGGTGACACTGGCAAGGGCGCACTTATTGCCTATCTCTAGATGCACTCATAAGGTGGAGGGCTGCCTTCTCGAACCTCTGCCGTCCTTGTGGCAAAGTTCAGTAAAGAAAAATCTGCAGGGCACCAGGACTAGATGGCACACACCCGAGAGTGCGGAAGGAAATAAGAGAGAAAATAGATGAGACCAAAAATAGTTTTGAGTAGCTCAATAAATACAGGTGTTGTAGAGTTATAGAGTAATACTGCACAGAAAGAGGCCCTTCGGCCCATCGTGTCCGCGCCGGCCATCAAGCCCTGTCTATTCTAATCCCATTTTCCAGCACTTGGTCCGTAGCCTTGTATGCTATGGCGTTTCAAGTGCTCGTCTAAATGCTTCTTGAATGTTGTGAGGGTTCCTGCCTCTACCACCCTTTCAGGCAGTGAGTTCCAGATTCCAACCACCCTCTGGGTGAAAAAGTTTTTCCTCAAATCCCCTCTAAACCTCCTGCCCCTTACCTTGAAACTATGCCCCCTGGTTATTGACCCCTCTACTAAGGGGAAAAGTTCCTTTCTATCTACCCTATCTATGCCCCTCATAATTTTGTACACCTCAATCAGGTCCCCCCTCAGCCTTCTCTGCTCTAAGGAAAACAATCCCAGCCTGTCCAGTCTCTCTTCATAGCAGAAACGCTCCAGCCCAGGTAACATCCTGGTGAATCTCCTCTGCACCCTCTCCAATGCAATCACATGCTTCCTATAGTTTGGCGACCAGAACTGCACACAGTATTCCAGCTGTGGCCTAACTAACATTTTGTACAACTTCATCATAACCTCCCTGCTCTTATATTCTATGCCTTGGCTAATGAAGGCAAGTATCCCATATGCCTTCTTAACCACCTTATCTACCTGTCCTGCTGCCTTCAGGGATCTATGTACATGCATACCAAGGTCCCTCTGATCCTCTGTCCTTCCTAGGGTCCTACCATTCATTGTGTATTCCCTTGCCTTGTTAGTCCTCCCAAAATGCATCACCTCACACTTTTCAGGGTTAAATTCCATTTGCCACTGTTCTGTCCATCTGACCAACCCGTCTATATCGTCCTGTAGCCTGAGGCTTCCCTCCTCGCTATTTACCACTCCACCAATTTTCGTGTCATCTGCGAACTTACTGATCATACCTCCTACATTCATATCTAAATCATTAATGTACACTACAAATAGCAAGGGACGCAGCACCGATCCCTGTGGTACACCACTGGACACAAGCTTCCAGTCACAAAAACAACCTTCGACGATCACCCTCTGCCTCCTGCCACTAAGCCAATTTTGGATCCAATGTGCCAAATTGCCCTGGATCCCATGGGCTCTTACCTTCTTGACCAGTCTCCCATGTGGGACTTTGTCAAAAGCCTTCCTGAAGTCCATGTAGTCTACATCAACTGCACTACCCTCATCTACACACCTAGTCACCCCCTCGAAAAATTCAATCAAATTGGTTAGACATGATCTCCCCCTGACAAAGCTGTGCTGACTATCCTTGATTAATCCTTGCCTCTTCAAGTGGAGACTAATTCTGTCCCTCAGAATTTTTTCCAATAATTTCCCTACCACTGATATTAGGCTCACTGGCCTGTAATTCCTTGGTTTATCCCTACTACTCTTCTTGAATAATGGTACTATGTTAGCTGTCCTCCAGTCCTCTGGCACCTCCCCTGTGGCCAGAGAGGTTCTGAAAATTTCTGTCAGAGACCCTGCAATCTCCTCCCTTGCCTCACACAGCAGCCTGGGATACATCTCATCTGGACCTGTGGATTTATCCACTTTTAAGCCCACTAAAACCACTAGTATCTCCTCCCTCTCAAAGCTAATTTGTTCAAGTATATCACAATCCCCCTGCCTGATTTCTATGCCTACATCGTCCTTCTCCATAATGAACACAGATGCAAAATATTAATTTAAAACCTCACCTACATCTTCCGGTCTACACACAGATTGCCACTTTGGTCCCTAATGGGCCCTACTCTTTCCCTGGTTATCCTCTTGCCCTTAATATACTTATAAAACACCTTGGGATTTTCCTTTATTTTGCCCGCCAGTGTTTTTTCATGCCCCCTCTTCGCTCTCCTAATTTCTTTTTTTAAGTACCCCCCTGCACTTTCTATACTCCTCTCGGGCTTCCACTGTTTTTAGTCCTTTGTATCTGCCAAAAGCCTCCCTTTTTTTCCTAATCCATTCTTGTATATCCCTTGACATCCAGGGTTCCCTGGACTTGTTGGTCCCACCTTTGACCTTTACGGGAACATGTTGGTGCTGTACTCACTCTATTTCCTTTCTGAATGATTCCCACTGCCCTGATGTGGATTTTCCTACAAGTAACTGATCCCAGTTCACTTTGGCCAGATCCTGCCTTATCATATTAAAATCGGCCTTCCCCCAATTTAGAACCTTTATTTCCGGTCCATCTTTGTCCTTTTCCATGACTACCTTAAATCTTACCGAATTATGTTCACTATTACCAAAATGCTCTCCTACTGACACTTCTACCACTTGCCCGGATACATTCCCTAGAACTAGGTCCAGTACCGCCCCCTCTCTTGTAGGACTTTCTACATGCTGGCTCAAAAAGCTCTCCAGGATGCATTTTAAGAATTCCGCACCCTCTCAGCCTTTCACACTCTGACTATCCCAGTTAATATTGGGGAAGTTGAAATCCCCTACTATTATTACCCTATTATTTCTACACTTCTCTGAGATTTGCCTATATATCTGTTCCTCTATCTCCCCCTGACTGTTTGGGGGCCTATAGTACACTCCCAACAAAGTGCTTGCCCCTTTTTATTTTTAAGTTCTACCCATATGGCCTCATTAGAGTAATCTGCTAAGATATCATCCCTCCTTACTGCAGTAATTGACTCCTTGATTAATATTGCACCTTTTGCTCTTTTACACCCCCCTCTGTCTCGCCTGAAGATTCTATACCCGGAATATTGAGCTGCCAGTCCTGCCCCTCCCTCAACCATGTCTCTGTGATAGCAACAATATCATACTCCCATGTGTTCATCAACACCTGCAATTCATCTGCCTTGTGGAGTGGAAGTCTGGCAAGTTCAGATACAGATGTAGAATGTTTTAGACACTAATTGACTCAAATGAATAGAGTTCTAGACAACCAGTAAAAAAAACATGTAGAATACATGTAGAATTTTATTGTTTTTATCTTATACAAAGCTACACATTATAGAAACGGATAATTACAACACTCTGTGCAGCAGCTTTAAAATAGCAAAGTCTTGCAATATATTTCAAAAGAATAGGGAAAGGCAACCGCTAACGTGGGGTTAGGAGAAAGGTTAGGGGAGGTGGCGGAAGTGTCGTTCACAACATAGGTTTTGAAATAACAGCAGAAAATGCTGGAAAAACTCAGCAGGCCAGGCAACATCCGTGGAGAGAAATTAGAATCGACGTTTCGGGTGAACCCTTTTTCAAAACTGGAAAGGAAATGAAATAGATCGAAGGCAGGGCTGCGATAGAACAAAAGAAGTAAAGAGACATTAAGAGGTATTCAAAACCAGACGAGATGGTAATAGGATTAGTGGAGACAAAAGACGGCTGAGATTAGGTGTGAAGTGTACTGGCAGAATGAGAGACAACTGCCATGTGGGAGAGAGAAAAAAAAGGAAAGGGGGGGGTAAGGGAAAACCCAAAACAAAGGGGCGGAAAAAAAATATAAGTAAAAATGTAATAGCGGCCGAGGTTATGATCTGAAATTGTTGAATTCGATATTGAGTCCAGAAGGCTGCAAAGTGCCTAATCGGAAGATGAGGTGCTGTTCCTCGAGTTTACATTGAGCTTCCGTGGAACAATGCAAGAGGCCAAGGACGGTGAGGTCCGAGTGGGAATGGAGCGGTGAATTAAAATGACAGGCGACCGGAAGCTCGGGATCACCCATACGGACTGAACGGAGGTGTTCCACAAAGCGGTCACCCAATCTGTGTTTGGTCTTGAAGTTTTTGAAGGTGAGTAACGGTGTGATAAGGCAACCAGGAATTGCCGCGCTGCATTCCTCCCGGATGTGATTTTTTTTTATTAGAAATTTGCTGCCTAGCAAAGTTGCCTAATTATAACCCCTGCAGCAGCACATGACTTCTCACCCAGCAACGGGCAAACGCCCCCTAATTATAGCATTCTACACACCCAAAGGTCGCTCACATGATGCTGACCCTAGAAATTCACACAGAATCAGTGCACTACAGATGGTGGGTGATTCTCGCACTGCCCCACTTCCCATCAAATTCGTGTTTGATTGAAATATCCAGGCCGCTGTCTCACCTGTGCTTAGTTAGTTGGAGCAGATGGTGCTGACACTGAGGAGCAGCATGGTAACTAAAGTCCAGGCCACTGGTACGGCAACTTGAGAACAACCTGTTTAAACAAAACGCACAGTAATTGGCATCTTGAACATACAGTTTTAGACAAGTGAAGTGAAGGGCTCTGTTGTGATTTAACTACAGAGGGAGTAAAATTATTTAATAAATAACTAAAATGAAATGTTGACTGAAGGACAAATCTGTTACATGTATTGGCTAAGACAAAAGCTAGAATATATTCAACGAAAGAAAGATCTTGTATTTATATAGCGCCTTTCACAACCTCAGGTGCCCCAAAGCGCTTCACATCCAACTAAGTACATTTGAAGAGTAGTTACTGTTCAAGATTCAAGATTATTTTATTGCCATATGTAACTGGTACAATGGAATGCTTACTCCCCACTCACTCCCACATATAAGTATAAATATAAAAAGCAAAAGTAAAAACAAGTATAAATATAGAAACAATAAGCAAATAAGTATAGCAATGACAGTCCAAGTTGCAGGATATGATGAATAGTGCAAAAAGCCTCTATTACCACTGGAAGTAATAGTAATGTAATATGATAAGTATATGGTAGTATAAGTATAATATATATAAGAGTTGGTTTGTCTGTTTGTCTGTCTGTCTGTCTGCTATACACTCAAAAGTTATAGAGCGTACCTACACACATGTTATATCAAAAGAAAGCTTATCATTAGGGGAGTCTAATAGGCATATTTACTTTTTGGTCAGACAAAAATTGTTCGGACACTATACACTATGCAACGTTCAAAAAAAGGACAAAATCCGCTCATTAGCGGTTGACCAATCCTACCGCTCATTAGCGTTGAGTGACGTGATGGTTGACCAATTGGGGGGCGTTTCATGGCATTTGTGGGCGGGGCCCAATCGTTCAAACTGCCGAGTGGGAGCTGAGCTGAAGTGAGTGGCAGCCATTAAACGCCTGCTGGGCCT
Organism: Somniosus microcephalus; assembly: GCF_052327205.1. Taxonomy (NCBI): domain Eukaryota; kingdom Metazoa; phylum Chordata; class Chondrichthyes; order Squaliformes; family Somniosidae; genus Somniosus; species Somniosus microcephalus. The sequence goes on along the minus strand of NC_141007.1, from coordinate 69,800,468 downwards.
CAAGCTCAAAAAATGGTAATGGAGGTGAGGAAATTGTTGATTCATTAGTATTGACACATTAAATACAGATTTCCAGCAAAAGAAAAGTTGGCTTAAAAGAAAATAAAATCCATTTGCAAAGGGGACTCGGGCTTTCCCCCCCTCGGCGGTGGATCAGCTGCCTGCAGGCCTCAGGCCTTGAAGCCTCTCCTCGCCAGCCACGCCGGAGCTAGGCACCGCCCGTCCCGCTGGGCCCGATTCCAAACCAGCGGCCCGCGATCGCCGCCATCTTGGTAAAGGCTGGCGGGGCGGAGCCGAGCGTAGCCATCGCCGCCACCTTGGTAAAGGCTGGCGGGGCGGGACAGAGCCTAGCGGGAGGTGAGTTGGGGTCACTCAGCCCGGTCCTCGGCTCCGTTTACAGCCGGGGACTCGGGCTTTGCCCCCCTCGGCCCGGTCCCGGGGCTCGGCTCCGTTTGCGGCCGGGGACTCGGGCTTTCCCCCCTCGGCCCGGTCCCGGGGCTCAGCTCCGTTTGCGCCCATGGGCCGGGGACTCAGCCTTTCCCCCCCTCGGCCCGGTCCCGGGGCTCGGCTCCGTTTGCGGCCGCGGGCCGGGCACTTGGCCTTTCCCCCCCTCGGCCCGGTCCCAGGGCTCGGCTCAGTGTCCGGGCCTGAGGCGCTAGGGAGGGAGAGGGGAGGGAGGGAGGGACAGAGAGGAAAGCAGGGAGAGACAAGGGGAGGGAGAAAGAGAGGGGGAAGGAGGGAGAGAGGCAGGGAGAGGAGAGGGGGAGAGGGAGAGAGAGGGAGACGGGAGGGAGGGAGAGAGGGAGGCAGAGAGAGTGGGGAGGGAGGGGGAGAGACAGGGGCAGGGAGAGAGAGAGGGGAGTGAGAGGGGCAGGGAGTGAGAGGGTGAGGGAGAGAGAGAGGGTGAGGGAGGGAAAGAGTGAGGGGGGTGGGAGAGGGAGGGAGAGCTCGCCTTCCTTCCTTTGCAGGGGTCCATCGGGCCGGGCCTGAGGCGCTCCTTCCCCCCCTCTCTCTCCAGGCTAATCACGAACTAAATCCAGCAGTCTCTCTCTCTCTTCCCCCCCGTCTCTCTCTTCTCCCCCCAGTCTCTCTCTCTCTCTCTCTCTTCCCCCCGTCTCTCTCTTCTCCCCCCAGTCTCTCTCTCTCTCTCCCCCCCCACAGTCTCTCTCTCTCTCTCTCTCCCCCCAGTCTCTCTCTCTCTCTCTCCCCCCAGTCTCTCTCTCTCTCTCCCCCCCCAGTCTCTCTCTCTCTCTCGCTCCCCCAGTCTCTCTCTCTCTCTCTCCCCCCCCCCCCCCGGTCTCTCTCTACTCCCCCCAGTCTCTCTCTCTCTCTCTCTTCCAACAACAACATGCCCTCAAAAAACACTCGGCACCGCCGGGCACTCCAGCTAGTTTATATATAAATAAATATAAGTTATAAGTTGTACTCTTGGGAAACACTTTATATGGAAAAAATGTTTTTTGTGTCAATAGGACAATGGTTTTTTAACTTCTTGCAACTTTAAAATGAAATTGAATATACTTTTAAGGTTAACAATGAACCATTAGATTTTAATTAGCATTCAGATGCCAATGAATGGACCTCAGCACATATGTGAATCCATTTTTCCTGTGCAGAGAGTGACACGGGGCTGATATTACTATAACAGTTTATTTTTTCAGGATCTCTGTGTCTGCGTGAATGCATGTATGAGATGTTGGAGGATAGAAGATTGGGAAGCATTTAAAAGCCAGCAAAGAATAACTAAAAGATTAATTAAGAAAGGGAAGATAGATTATGAAAGTAAACTAGCAAAAAATATAAAAACAGATAGCAAGAGTTTCTACAGTTATATAAAAAGAAAAAGGGTGGCTAAAGTGAATGTTGGTCCCTTAGAGGATGAGACCGGGAAATTAGTGGTGGGGAACATGGAGATGGCAAAAACGCTGAACAAATATTTTGTATCAGTCTTTACAGTAGAGGACACTAAAAATATCCCAACACTGGACAAACAGGGGGCTATGGGGGGGGGGGGGAGGAGCTAAACACGATTAAAATCACTAAGGAGGTGGTACTCGGTAAGATAATGGGACTAAAGGCGGATAAATCCCCTGGACCTGATGGCTTACATCCTAGGGTCTTGAGAGAAGTAGCGGTAGGGATTGCGGATGCATTGGTGGTAATTTTCCAAAACTCCCTGGATTCAGGAAAGGTCCCAGCAGATTGGAAAACTGCTAATGTAACGCCCTTATTTGAAAAGGGAGGTAGACAAAAAGCTGGAAACTATAGACCAGTTAGCCTAACATCTGTGGTTGGTAAAATGTTGGAGTCCATTATTAAGGAAGCAGTAACAGGACATTTGGATAAGCATAATTTAATCGGACAGAGTCAGCATGGTTTTATGAAGGGGAAGTCATGTTTGACAAATTTGCTCGAATTCTTTGAGGGCGTAACAAACAGGGTGGATAAAGGGGAACCAGTGGATGTGGTGTATTTAGACTTCCAAAAGGCATTTGACAAGGTGCCACACAAAAGATTACTGCGCAAGATAAAAAATCACATGATTGGGGGTAATATACTGGCATGGGTGGAAGATTGGCTATCTAACAGAAAACAGAGAGTTGGGATAAATGGTTCATTCTCGGGTTGGCAATCAGTAAGTAGTGGTGTTCCGCAGGGGTCAGTGCTGGGACCCCAACGCTTTACAATCTATATTAACGATTTGGAGGAAGGGACCGAGTGCAACATATCCAAGTTTGCCAATGATACAAAGATGGGAGGGAAAGCAGTGAGTGAGGAGGACATAAAAAACCTGCAAAAGGACATAGACAGGCTAAGTGAGTGGGCAGAAATTTGGCAGATGGAATATAATGTTGGAAAGTGTGAGGTTATGCACTTTGGCAGAAAAAAATCAAAGAGCAAGTTATTATCTAAATGGAGAGAAACTGCAAAGTGCTACAGTACAAAGAGATCTGGGGGTCCTGGTGCATGAAACACAGAAGGTTAGTATGCAGGTACAGCAGGTGATCAGGAAGGCCAATGGAATTTTGGCTTTTATTGCAAGGGGGATGGAGTATAAAAGCAGGGAAGTCTTGCTTCAGTTATACAGGGTACTGGTGAGGCCACACCTGGAATACTGCGTACAGTTTTGGTTTCCATATTTAAGAAAAGATATACTTGCTCTCGAGGCAGTTCAGAGAAGGTTCACTCGGTTGATTCTGGAGCTGAGGGGGTTGACTTATGAGGAAAGGTTGAGTAGGTTGGGCCTCTACTCATTGGAATTCAGAAGAATGAGAGGCGATCATATCGAAACATATAAGATTGTGAGGGGGCTTGATCGGGTGGAAGCGGTGAGGATGTTTCCACTGATGGGTGAGACTAGAACTAGGGGGCATAATCTTAGAATATGGGGCTGCCCTTTCAAAACTGAGATGAGGAGAAACTTCTTCACTCAGAGGGTAGTAAATCTATGGAATTTGCTACCTCAGAGAGCTGTGGAAACTGCGGCATTAAATAAATTTAAAACGGAGATAGACAGTTTCCTAGCTGATAAGGGAATTAGGGGTTACGGGGAGCGGGCAGGGAAGTGGATGTGATTCTAGGTTCGGATCAGCCATGATCCTATTGAATGGCGGAGCAGGTCCGAGGGGCCGTATGGCCTACTCCTGCTCCTACTTCTTATGTTCTTATGTTCACTGAACAACATTTTCCATTGTGGCCAGACAGTGCTATTTGCTGTTCATAGCAGGTTCACATTTGAACTTTTAAGCACTGAAGTTTGCACTGTGGTAAATGCTGAAACGCTCGCTTATTATCTGCATTTTGAATGTGTAGAACTTCCTGTGTGGGAGTGGTGTTAGATTACATCTTTATTCTGCTAAACATTTGTAGTTTCAGATATGCACTGCCAACTTTTACAAAACCGCAAAACATTTGTACATAACATTGACGGTGTAGCTGTATAAACTGTCTCTACTGGAAATGGAGCTGTTAACATCGAGAAAATTATAGGCGTGAGATTTTTCAATCCTGGGCTGTATACTCGAGTTGTCACCTCACACCTTTAAACATCACTAACAGTAACAAACATTGTGGGCCACATGAGCGAATGGAGTTGCCAATAGACTCTTTCCTCTCATTTTCTTTACTCTGTCCTTTCCTTTTGTCTTTCTCTATTACCCTGCTCGTTCTCTTAACTTTTTCCTGCATTTCATTCTCTCTTAATAGCTTGTCTGGCTGTGGGATTTGAGAGTGTTTTCTCTTGTTGGACAAGAAGAGAAAAAAAGAGAATGATATGGAAGTGGGGTTATCCCAACAGTAACAGCCCTCTGTTAAAATCTACACTGCATCACAGAACCACCAGTGAGGTGAGCTCGTATTCTCGAACTGCCATGCTGGGATTTGAACTCACGTTCGTTGGATTATTAGTCCAGTAACATAACCACTACATTCCCTCACATGGTCCATCTCTGATTCTTCCCTTCCCTTCCTCGACTTCTCTGTCTCCATTTCTGGGTATAGGCAATCGACCAACATCCACTATAGGCCCACTGACTCCCACAGCTACCTGGTCTACACTTCCTCCCACCCCGCTTCCTGTAAGGACTCTATCCCATTCTCCCAGTTTCTCCGTCTCTGTCACATCTGTTCTGACGATGCCACCTTCCATACCAGTGCTTCCGATAGGTCTTCCTTTTTCCTCAACCGAGGATTCTCCTCTACTGTGGTTGACACGGCCCTTGACCGTGTCCATTCCATTTCCTGCACTTCTGCTCTCACCCCTTCCCCTCCCTCCCAGAACCATGATAGGGTTCCCCTTGTCCTCACCTTTCACCCCACCAGCCTCCACATGCAACGGATCATCCTCCGCTATTTCCGCCACCTCCAGCGTGATCCCACCACCAAACACATCTTCCCCTCCCCTCCCCTTTCAGCATTCTGAAGGGACTGCTCTCTCCACGACACTCTGGTCCACTCCTCAATCACCCCCAACACCCCCTCCCCTTCCCACAGCACCTTACCATGCAAGTGCAGGAGATGCAACACATGCCCTTTTATCTCCTCCCTTCCCACTGTCCAGGGCCCCAAACACTCCTTCCAGGTGAAACAGCGATTTACTTGTACTTCGTGCGATTTAGTATACTGTATTCTCTGCTCACGATGCAGTCTCCTCTACATTGGGGAGACCAAACACAGATTGGGTGACCGCTTTGTGGAACACATCCGTCAGTCCGTAAGTGTGACCCTGAGCTTCCGGTCACCTGTCACTTTAATTCTCCGCTCCGCTCCCACTCTGACCTCTCCGTCCTCGGCCTCTTACATTGTTCCAATGAAGCTCAACGTAAGCTCGGGGAACAGCACCTCATCTTTCGATTAGGCACTTTACAGCCTTCTGGACCCAACATCGAGTTCAACAATTTCAGACTATAACCTCGGCCCCTGTTTTTTCACATGGCAGCTGTTGATGATTCTGCCATTCCCATTTACACCTCCTCTAGATCCATCTTTTATTTCTTTTCTTGTCCCATTACCACCCCTTTTTGCCTCGCACCATCACCCCTTTTGTCATTTAATCTCTCCTGTCTTCCCTTTTGTCCTCTCCTCTCCTCCCACTTGCCCTGTCTCTGCACTTGCTTAAAATCTGTTGCATCTCTGACTTTTTCCAGTTCTGATGAAAAGTCCTCAACCTGAAACGTTAACTCTATTTCTCTCTTCACAGATGCTGTCTGACCTGCTGAGTATTTCCAGCATTTTGTTTTTATTTCACATTACTGTACCAGTTACCCACAGTAGGTGGTGGTGGGGTGATTGTATTTTTAATTGAGTGGCTTGCTCAGCCACTTCAGAGAACATGTAGGCCACGATTTTGCCAGTGCTCAGAGGGCGGATTCGGAGGCGGGTCAGCTGTTAAATTCAGATTGATTGATGACGGGTTGCGAATACGCCTCCATGTGAGTTTCCAAAGTGTCGGGTCTGCGATTTCAGAACAGACCCGACGTCAAGCGGCGGGGTAGGCATTTAAGATACTTAACTGCTTGTTAAGTGCTTGTTACTTGCTATTTTGCCAGCCTTTTTCTATTTTGCCACATTTTCAATGGGTTTCACGTCGTTCGGAGATCACGTCAGGTAAGTATGTCGTGAGTTCCAATGAGCTAAATAGTTCACAGCTGCAACTTCAGTATAAAAGCTAAACTCTCACATCTGTTCTCTGTCAAATGTCAGAGGTTGCTGATTTCAGGATTTGGAAGACACCTTGGGCTGGATTTTGATACTGGAGGCGTGTAGGAGGCGGGACTACAAGTTTTGGGGTTGTAGTTCTGCCTCCATCGAGTTGTAGCCAACCCACTCGATTTTCCCTTGATTGACCTTGTTGAGCCCGCCCAGTGGGCTCAGCAGGCCAATTAAGGGCCACCCGGCAACAGGTGACGTTACAGATTGACATTTCATCTGTCAAGACCTTTTGACAGATGAAATATCAGCATTTGACAGCTCTTTGAAGCTGTCAAACACTGACAATATGTACACTAAGTTAATTCCTTCCTCTCAGGCTGATTTAGAGATCTCCCCAGAACAGAAAGCAGAATGCGGCAGATTTTGATAGCTCACGGCCATTCTGCTTTCTGTGCCCGTGAGATGAGGGACTCCCAAGACCTGAAGGAAGGAAGGCTGTAAAGGTGAGTAAAACTTCTTTAAACACTTTACACACACCAAACGCACTTACCTCTTCACTCATGCACCCATCACTCACCTGAACACCGGAGGACATCTCGAACCCTCCAAGCCCTTCAGCCCGACGGTCCGCCTTGCTAACTTGGTGTGGTTTGGAGCCGTCAGGAATCCCACACTTCAGGGATAAAAATAGGGATTAGGCTAAAAACTGCCTGTTAACTACCTGTTAACAGGCAGTTAATTGGCACTAATCCCCTTCCCGCCTCGGGGAGGCGGCTCCCAGCACAGGTCGGATATCCGCCTCCTTTGAAACTGGCATGGAGGCGAGTTGGGGGCGGGATGGGTTCGTGCCCCCCGATTTTGCGATTTTAACCCCCCACACGCCTCCAATCCCGCCTCCACGGCCCAATGAAAATCCTGCCCATTTGATCTGTATTGAGGCTGCAAGTGTATGTTGTAAACTTTATATGCACTGTCACCTCTTTGGAATAACCTCTCTCCCCATTGACTGACTGCTTCTAAGATCTCATCCTCAACTGCCATATATAACAGCTGAATGGGAACGACTTATACTCTGTCATCCTGGTCCTCAGAATCGGAAGATGATCATCCGCAGCAGCAGCAAAACCAGGCACACCAGCAGCACCAACAACAAGAGCGCCAACCTTCTCCTCAACCACCTGATGCTGCACAGGGCAGAGGCCGCCAGCACAGGGCTGCACCGCGCCGCAGGAGATACCCCTAACACAGGATTTACAGACAGAGGATGAGCTTCCTCTACATGACCGAGCAGTAGTGCCGAAGGAGGCTGAGACTTTCATGAGAGGTAGTCGCAGACATCTGCACAATGCTTGATCAGGACCTGCAGCCCAGAGGAGCGGGTGGACATGCCTTACCAGTGGCTGTCAAAGTCACCACCACCCTCAACTTCTTTGCGTCAGGCTCCTTCCAGGGATCAGCAGCAGACATTAGCGGCATTTCCCAGTTGGTCGCCCACAGATGCATCACGCAGGTCACCGATGCCCTCTTTGACAAGTCCGCCAATTACATCCACTTTTCCACTGATGAAGCCAGTGTTACTGAGCGGGCACTCGGTTTTGCCACTCTGGCTGGCTTCCCATGGGTGCAGGGCATCATCGACTGCACACATGTGGCCATCAGGGCACCCCATCAGAACCCAGCAGCATTTGTAAACTGCAAGGGCTTCCACTCCCTTAACATGCAGCTGGTCTGCAACCATAGGAAGAGCATTATGCATGTGTGTGCGAGATTCCCTAGCAGCTGCCATGACTCTTACATCCTGCGCCAGTCCACTGTCCCTCAGCTGTTCCCACTACCAAATGAGCTTTCTGGCTGGCTCCCTGGTGACAAGGGCTACCCCCAAAGACATGGCTAATGACACCGTTGAGGAGGCCCTCAAACGAGTCTGAGAAGCGTTATAATCAAAGCCACATTTCCACTCGATCTCTCATAGAGCAAACAATAGGGTTGCTCAAAATGCACTTCAGATGTCTGGACAGATCTGGTGGAGCCCTTCAGTATGCACCAGCCAGGGTCTCCAGAATCGTTGTCTGCTGCGCCCTGCACAACATCGCACTGCAGCGAGGATTAGCGCTGCATGAGGAAGAAGGCGCAGAGCGCACAGCCTCTTCAGAGAAGGAGGAGGAGGATGAGCAGAATGAGATTCAGCAAGAGGAAGACCTGGAGGAGGTGGATGACCCAGTGCGACCAGCACGCGAGCACGTTGCTGCCCGTGATGCCAGGGATGGCCTAATCAATGCCAGATTCATGTAACTTTATGCAGCACAGACATGTGGCTGCCACATACACATGAAGGTTAGCATTACCACACTGCAACACCATAGAGCATCTCTACAATGAACTGTTCAATCCTTGCACTCTCACCACCATTGCTGGACAATAAAGGCACCCTTACCCTTGTCTGTGCCACCTCAATTTGTGACCAAACATGGCAACAACATCGATCATTCACTTTATTACAACAAAATAAAAGAACTGAGACTTAGCATTCATTTATAGGAAAACACCCAAGTGACTACCCTAGTGACTATTTATGTGTGAGCTTTCTTTTACGCGTGCTTCTATGAGGTGCAACCGCTGTGGCTTCACCAGATGTAGAGGCAGGCTGCTCACTTCCCTGCTGCGCCTGCTTAGACACCTTTGGTGGTCGTCCTCTGGGTTTTAGAGCCTTTGAGGGCCCCGCCAAAGCCTGCTCCTCCTGTGGCTGTGCAGGAGTCGACTCGGCCATCATTGTTCGGGGAGGCATATGAGGCTCTGACCAAGGGGTTGGCAATGGGGGGGGAAGTTGGAGCACTTGGAGAGGAGCCCCTACTTCCATGTCCCCTCCCACCATCATCCCTCTCATGGGCCACCTGCACTTTACTGCTAGCACTTAGCTGGAGAGCACCTTGCTGCACATCAGTGGGGCCATGAGGACCCATTTCTGTGCTAACATTCCTCATAGCAAGGATATCCATGAACCTCTGGTTTCTCTCCTCAATAGATGCCCATCGATCCTCCATAGATGACCAAATATTTAGAAGTGTTACCATGTTCTCCCGAGTCTGGCGAATTATAACCTCCATGGAGGTTGCCATCCTTTCCATGGCAGAACCTACATTTGCCAGTGCGTGCGCCATGGTGTTGCTCATATTTGAGATGGACTCCTCCATTCTCTGCACACTCGCAGTCACCGTGGTTGCAAACCCTGTCAGAGCCTCCTGAACTTGTTCCTGAAGCTCCAGGATCGCCCTCTTCCTGGATGGTCCCCGAGGCTCAGTGTCTGCATGCAGCTCAGCAGAGCTAGGAAACTCCTGTGGCCTCCGACGAGGACTCTCCACTGCTGTCCCTGTCTCCACCATCTGATCTTGCTCACTCGTGAGTTGTGATACACCGGGTGACAACACTACTCTATCTCGCAAACGACCCACCGAGGTGTGCATCTCTGCGCTGGTGCTGGGTGTGCTCATTGCTGCTGACGCTGCTCCCTCAGAGACTGGAGCATCCTCTGGGGAGTGCTCATGCTCTTCCTCCTCGACAGTGGGGACCGGGCTCTTGATGGTCCTGTGGGAGAGTAAAGACATGAGTTAGACATGTGATATGTAGATTGCAGACACATCCCATTGTGCACATGATTAGCACTCAATTTCTATTGACATCAGATCCCAATCGAGTCATTCATGATTGCAAAATAAGATGTCTGGAAAATAACTCTGTCACCAGGTTGTTCTAATGAGCTCCTCTCTCCGTCCCCCACTTCAGGCTGGTCAACTTCTCCTGCGATGTTCAGAGCTGCCTCCTCAGCGTTGATGAGATCAGCCAACGATGGTGGTCCTTCTCCTGTTCTCTCCCTCTCCCTCTTATTGTGGGCTCTCTTTTCCTGCAATGAGGGAAATAAGTGCAGTTTTAGTGAGAGTGATGGAATGAGTGTGAAGAATGGATAGCATAGATGTTTAGAGGGAGACTATGATGGAGTGGGGTGCCAATACCAAGTTGCTTCCTTTTGAGTTGTTAGTTGTTGTCATTGCATAACATTGAGGGTGAGTGTGAGAGGTGCATAGTAAGATGGAGATATGATTCTGTAGATAGGGAGACAGGGATGGGTGATGGTGCAAGGGATATTGGAGTGAGTAAGGATGTGCAGGAGTAGGGTTGGCAATGCAGAGTGATGGGGATATGATGACGGACACAGCAGAATTATAGTAAGTGTGCTTTTATACTCACTTTTCCTGAACGTAGAAGATCATCGAACCACTTCCTGCACTGGACCCAGGTACCAGCAACAACAGACCTTGCAGTGACCTCCTCAGCTATTTGCAGCCAGGCTGCCTTGGTCTGGTGAGGAGGTCTCCTCCTTCCATTCCCAGAGAACAGAACCTCCCTGCGTCCTCTGACTCTCTCCACAAGAACATGGAGGGAGTCATCATTGAAGCGTGGCGCAGCCCTCTGTCTCTGTGCAGTCATTTTGCGCTTAAGCAGTACTCAGGAGTGTGGAAGTAGAAGTGAGAGTAAATGTGGACATGGCCCCCTTAAATACACCGGCAGCAAATGCGTCATCAGAGGAGCTCAGCAGACCCGCACCTAGTGAGTGGGCCGAGCAATGCCCACTGAGGGCTTAACAAGCCCAATCGTCGCAAAATTCTATCAGCAGAGCGGCTACAACCGGGAGCGGGTCCAGAACCCGTCAACTACCTCTCCCGACGCTAACCTGCCTCAGCTGGGAAAATCCAGCCCGAAGTGTGGGACTGGAGTCACATATAGGCCATTCTGGGGAGGGGTGGTAGGTTCCCTTCCTTGAAGGATGTTAGTGAACCTGTGGGTTTTAACAATAATCTGTCAGCTTCCAATCTGTCATGTTTTCCTGATGCGGATCATGAGATTTATTACATTCAGTTTCACAACTTGCCATGGTGGGATTTGAACTCTTACCCCATTACATAGGAACATAGGAACAGGAGTAGGTCATTCAGCCCCTCGAGCCTGTTCCGCCATTCAATGAGATCGTGGCTGATCTGTGACCTAACTCCATATACCTGCCTTTGCCCCATATCCCTTAATACCTTTGGTTAACAAAAATCTATCAATCTCAGATTTAAAATTAACAATTGATCTAACACCAATTGCTGTTTGTGGAAGAGAGTTCCAAACTTCTACCACCCTTTGTGTGTAGAAGTGTTTCCTAATTTCACTCCTGAAAGGTCTGGCTCTAATTATTAGACTATGCCCCCTAGTCCTAGACTCCCCAACCAGCGGAAATAGTTTCCCTCTATCTCTACCCTATCTGTTCCCCTTAATATCCTGAAATCTTCGATCAGATCACCCCTTAACCTTCTAAATTCCAGGGAATATAACCCGAGTTTGTGTAATCTCTAGTTTGTGTAATCACTAGTTTGTGTAATCACTAGTCCAGTACAAGAACAACTACACTGCCAGATGTGCTAAACAAATAGAAAACTGGGAATTCAGTCCTCAAAGAGGACTTGAATGAATACGTGTAATGATAGCTGCAATATGTGGCTGGATTATAAATCCCCAAAACGATTGTGAACAAAAGTTTTCTTGATTTCCCCCATCAGATCAACATTACAGCTTTCACAGGCTTTCCAGGCTAATTTTTGGAATTCTATATATCACATGGAGAATTTTCTCAATCACAATAAATAAAGTCGACAGAGGAACAATTAGTAAGTACTTTCTGATCTTACCAGTCACTTTTATATTAATACTGTCGCTCTGTTTTGCTTCAGGAATTGCTGCATTTGATGCCGCACAGTAGTACCTTCCACTGTGACGTTTGTTCACAGAGTTAATGGGATACACTGCTTCATTAGAAGATAAAGTTATGCTAAAAACGATTGGTCCATTGAAAAACATGTAGGTGATGGGAAAGGATCCTTTTGATACGGTACATTTTAGACTCAAAGCCTGCCCCTTCTTCAGGGTATCCTTATTGGGCTCTGACTGCAAGGTCGGCTTAGAGACTGCCAGTGCTATTGAAAAAAGCAAAACAAAGTCAGTCACTGTCTAGCAATGACTCTGTATATGTCACTGTGGAGGCTATTACTTTCTTAATGCAATTGTTATATAATGTGGAAATTAATAATTTATTAAACATGCTGGTAAAATTTGGAAACAAGCTGCAGAGCGATGTCACTGTGTTGTTGAATTAAACAGTAACAAGTTAAGGTGCTAACTTGTTTATTTTAACACATTTTATTTTAAACTAGTTAACAATCCTATTAAAATAGCAGAGAGCAGTTTAATGTGAATATTAAACATTCTTATGTTAATACTGTATTGCTAACAATAATTAATGGCTTGTAGAGAGAAAGTGTGTGAGGAGCATACAGAGACAGTAGGGAGTATACAGAAAAGACTAGACAGAGCCAATGAGAGACTTACAGAAAGAGAGAGAAAGTGAGAAAAAGTTGAATGTAAACAGAGATTGTGAGTAAAAGGCCTGGATATTAACAGGGGCAGGTTACATAGGCGGGTGGGGGGGGGGGGGTGGAGTTTCGGACGGGAAACCCGGAAGTCCGGGTTTTCCCATATGCTGTGGAGTTTTAACTCCACAGTGTGTGTCTTTTTTTCAACAGGTTCACTGCCTGGAAGCTAGCCTGATTGACAGGTAAGGAACCTGCTGCTGTGTTAGTGGGTGGGGGTGGGGTGGGGGTAGGTTGTTGTGATGGCAGGTTGGGTGGGGGGGGGCGGTCTGATGGCAGGGAAGAAGGTAGCTTGGCGGGCTGGGAGGAAACACTCCTGCTCCTCCTGGCCCACAAGCAGTGCTGTAAAGGGCACTTAACTTTTCCCCGAAGCTGTTCTCGCCTCCCTTGAGCTGCCGGGTTTCCTGAGGCCTGGGAAACCTGGCTGGCCAGGGTTAAACCTGTAAAAACAGGTTAAGTGTGAGGCTCCCAGCCTCATTATAATATTTAAATGGCCAACCCACCTTCTGGGAGCAGGTTGGCTGTCCGCTCCCCGTCCCGCCTCCATTAAACCTGTAATTGGGCAGGTTGCGATCAGGTTTGAGATTGTGAACATTTTTACATCTCACCTGACCCCAACCAACCCGTTTTTGGGGGTTAAACTTACCCCATGAAGTCCAGTGCTCCGAAATATGTCTGTTCTTTGCTTGGATTTTAGTGTTTGAGAAGATGCTTGAAGATTTGGTTGCTACAGGATGCAAGAGTTCCTGTAGTGCCTTCTTACTGAATAACCACCTCCTTAAACAGACCTCTTTTGATCCTTAAAGGAATAGCATGGTCTGTAGACAAGTTCTGGAATTAATTCGCTAAACCTCCCAGCCTCTCCACCTCTCTCTCCTTTAATACGCTCCTTAAAACCTACCTCTATGACCAAGTTTATGTGGCTCGGTGTCAAATTTTGTTTGATAATGCTTCTGTGAAGCACCTTGTGACATTTTTACTACATGAAAGGTGCTATATAAATGCAAGTTGTTGTTGTTGTGGTGGTAGGATACCTCCGACTTGGTCTTCTACCTTGGAGCAGGCATATCCTGCATGCCTCTCATTTTCTTTTCACCCTGTTCCTGTTCTGCCACCATTAGAAGCACGTGTATGGGAATGCCCAAAGGGAACCCCATGGCAAGAAGGATAGAAAAAGCAGAATTCCCTGCCTGAAACTGCAGCACAGGGGGAAAAAAATAAACGTTTTAAATCGCACCAATCAGAGCTGCGATATCAGAGGAAGTTCTTGGGCAGTTGTTGCCTGTGAAATCAACCACTTCCTGGTTTGTCAAGTCATGCAGCAATTCACGTCTCTGTCGTACAGGCTTGATGCAATGTCAGGTGCAATGTGGCTGAAACAATGGGATTTCACTTCATTATTCTGCCGTTTGCTCCTGCCTCTTTAGCGGCAGAACTCTGGTCTATCTGAATCCCACCGCAAATCCCAACCTTCCTCTACCATTTTTGTCCCAAAAAGATTGAGGAATTTCTTAAGCAGAATTTTAAAATGGAGGCCCTGTACTTCACGGGTTCTTCAACTATATGTATTAATTTAAGTATTTTGAAAGCTGCATCGCAGCTGACTTACCTCGCACAGTGATACGTACTATTTCACTGTGGTTTGAGGTACTGTCCTTGTCGCTCCCATAGACTGTACAGCTATAGTTTTTCTCTGTACTTTCTGTCACTTTCAGTGGGTACGTTACAACATTTTTACTGCTGTCTTTTGTCTCAGTGAGGCGGGACTGTCGTCCATTCTTGTGTTTATAGAATATGAATGTAAAAGGAGGAATTTCTCCAGATGTTTCACAGCGCAGCTCAATTGAATTTCCCACAGTCACCTCCAACGGATTTATGGTGAGTACAGGCCTCTGTAATTTTCCTAAAGTGGAATATAAAATGGAAATTAAGCCAAGTTTGTGCCGTTTAAAATCTGTTGTGTTTTTACTGCTTTAGAAAAGAAAAAGAAAAAGCTGTTCAGTCCTTCCAATTCTCCCCTTTGTGTTTTTGGCAGGATCCCCAGATCCCCATCTGCACCGTGGAGCCTACTTTGTGAGAGGGGGAAGTGCTTGCTGCAGGCCCCATGTGCCAGAAAAGGGCAGCATAAGTATTTTTGTGCCCAAAATTAAAATTTCGAGTGGGCAAGGAGTGATTCAGTCACCCAACAATTGATTCACTCTTTCGGGGAGGGGGAAGTTTAAACTATAAAGAGCCTTCCAAGGTGTCAGCCTTGGCAAGAACCCCTTTTCCATCCAGAGGTTCTGGAAAATAGACCGGTACCTGGCTCTGCACAGATTCCACCCCATTTAGACCGGACCTTTGAATCCTGGTCTGGGAGGCCGTGGGCCGATCTTCTACCCGCGCCCCCCACGTCAAGGAGATGTGTTGGGCTGGGCGTTCCTGAGCTACGCACCTTGAATTGCCTCAGGTGGAACTCGTGCCCCTAAGACCTAGCGTGAGTCATCTGAGGTCTTCAGAAGGCCCCAGCCTTTACTAGAATAAGCTACTCAATCCTGGAAGTGATTATTTACCTTCTCTAGCGTCGAGTGGCTCCAATGGGAGCTGAAGATCTTAATATTTATATATATATATATATTTTTTTTAATTAAAAAATCCTTCAGCAGTTTGGAACTTCAGACTTAGAAGGGCAGATTGGGATGGGCTGAGGCAGAGGCCACTGATGCCCTCCCGCAGGCCCCAGCTATCTGCCCGGATATGCAAATAAACCTGTCTCCAGGATTTGGACTGAGGTCTCCAGGATTTGGACTGAGGTCTCCAGGCAGGCAGGGGTTTCACTCCATGCCAGCAAAGTGAGGGTCGCAGGAATCTCTGGGCCTGTATGGCCCCACTTCTTCCATCTGTGGCCACCGAAGCATCGTGGTATTGGTGGCTTCCATCATGGCAGGGAGGAATGAACAAAATCGTGAAGTTCTTAATTTCCTTAGCGCTGCTCCTCCTCACTACCGTAACTTCATGGAAGTGCGGTGGAAACCCTGATTACGCGCATAAACAGGATTTCCGCTGGGCTTCCAGCAAAGTTACAGTGACAGAGTGACAGGTCCAAGGAAATTCCTGGCCTGTGATTCCGGGAAAAACCTCACTGGGCTGTATCGCAGAGCGCTACCAGATTAATCCAGGCACTGAAAACGAGAATTGAGAATTTCTATAGTCTGCTCTATGACACTTCTTGTAGTGGCATGGACCTCATTGTATCTGTTGCCCCCGCCCCCTCCCTCCCCATTGCCTGCGGAGGCCTTACTGGAGTCATATGCCATGACTGCAGGACATAGCCCTTAAGACCAATGAACCATCCTGATGTTCTGAGTCATGAGGGATGGTATGGTGGATTGTCACATGATGAAAGCATCATAGCAGCTTCCTGGGTACCTTGCAATGATGTGCAGGAGTGACATCATACTAACTGTACATTAATAGAATGGCAACTTTGCCTGTTCAAAAAAATGAGGGGGTTGTCATTTGGGGCTTTGAATCATAGGCATTTACAGCACAGAAGGAGGCCATTTGGCCCATTGTGCCTGTGCCAGCCAAAAAAGAGCTATCTAGCCTAATCCCACTTTCCAGCTCTTGGTCCGTAGCCTTATAGGTTATGGCACATGCACTCCATCAGTTGCTCCATGCACCTATGGGAACCCTGCCAGTCTCGCTTTGTCTGTCTGCTTCCATTGGGAAGGATATGAATTGCACAACAAAATGAGGTGGAAGCCGTGCCCGCTGACTTATCACCCCAAAATCAGACCTCCCAAGTTGCCTAACGCTCCTCCTGTGTTGTGCCCACCAATCCCATAGTGAACTCATT
The DNA here is from genome assembly GCF_052327205.1 of Somniosus microcephalus. NCBI lineage: Eukaryota > Metazoa > Chordata > Chondrichthyes > Squaliformes > Somniosidae > Somniosus > Somniosus microcephalus. The sequence goes on along the minus strand of NC_141007.1, from coordinate 69,784,019 downwards.
ATAACATATGGTAAAAGGGACAATAGTGCTGCATCCTCAAATTTCCCGGTTTTATACTTGCAGTGGACTTGGGATAAGTTAGAATGAGAAATATAAGGCATAGCTGCTACCAGGGTCTGCTGAGGCAGGCAGTGAGGAGTTTGTGAGCCTGATGACTATGAAGGGTTTGCATCGTGATTACTGCAGCTGGGACTGACTTTTGAGCAGTTTTTTTTGACATTCCGTCTACACAACTTTGGGCTTGCTTCTCGCTCCTGTGAGTCTGAGCCCACTGGGAAATCTTGACCCCTTGCTGCTCAGGAGCAGGTTTGGCATTCCCCACAGGCATACCCATGTATGACATTATAATGGAGGAAGAGCAGCAGCAGTGGGCAGAGGCAAGGATAACATAATAACCACAGATACACATTGAGGTACAATTTTCCAGAGTTGGTGGGAACACTTTGGTTGGAATCATGTTACTAGTCCCATATCTTATGTTGTGCTGTTAGACATTTCATATTTCACATTACCTTTAACTTTTATAAATGTTGTTCCACTTTTTTCCTTTGTCCTTCCTGCTTCCACAACACATTGATAGTATCCGGAATGTGATGCTCGAGCAGGTTGTATAGTATACTGGGAATCTTGCTTATCAGACGTGACGTTTTTTAGCAGGAAATCGTTCTTTGATTCCTTATAAAATAAGTACGAAATCCGAGATGATAGATCAGGAGATATCACAATATTTGCTGAACAAGTCAGGGTAATGGTGCTTCCCTCTTTAACATTTTCTGCCTGTTCAGGGTCAGATTTTATTTGTACATTGCTTATAGTCACACCTGTGAGAGAAGAACAGAAACAGAAATTAGCTTCCATTTGTACAATATTGTTTTCCCCTGTGCAGTACCTGCACAGAAAGCAAAGTTAGAGTTCAGTATTAGTGTTTATTTATACTTATATATTTTACAGAAATTCTGTGCAGAAGACTGGGACATTGCTGTAGTAACCAAACCATATTGTTAAAAATATAAACATTCAGTAACATATACCTTTTAACATTAAACTTTAACTCACTAACTATTGTACTGAGGTCGCTGTAGTCTTACTAACTCGAATTGTGATAGTTTATTTAGAAATTTGAGGAGTAATAAAGGCTATAATTGCTTCTGATGGAATCAAGACGTAACAGTGAAACTTTCTTATGGATGGCAAATATTTATTTTAAATTTCTTGTTGTGAGGTAAGAATGCCGCACTTGAGCCAAGAATCCGAAACACGACACAATGCAACTCTTATTCCCAACACAAACTAGGATGAACTTTAATGCCAATTTCTAACAGATAAGATTAGTGCATCACAGGATTAATATGTGTACAAAAGGCTGATATTTAAAGATATTTAGTAGACGAGACTCATATATGTATAACTTCAAGTGTAGCCATTGACCAAATAATATTACCCATAATTACTCCTGGGTAACTAAAAAGCTAAGACTTGTTCAAGATGTAGCTGCGAGGACAGTCAAAAGCAGTTTTGACTAAGTTTTGATAACAAACAACCACAGACTGCGAGTGAAGGTTAAATCATTAAATAACATATTATGATGCTAAGTAGAAATTAGAATTCGCTTAATAAAACTAATTGCAACGATATTTAAAAAATAATTAGTATAAAGACATAAAATGAGAGAGATCATGGAGATAAAGGCCTAGAAATTCAGTTGCCTTAGCGCCGTTTTTGAGGCGCTAGAGGGACTAGCGCCAGAGTTATGGCCAGTTTAAAAATTCCCTGGGGCCCTAAATCGGCGTTGCACCGGTAGCGCTGCGCCGGCACCGATGACGTCATCGGTGTGCGCAGCGTCCCGGTTGCCGTGGTAACCCGCCCGAACTCCGAAATTGAGTTGCGGCCGCCTCGCCCGTGGCAGCTGCAAGCAACGTTCTGTCAGAGGTGCCTTACTCCAGTTTGCGCCGGCGCATTAAAGGCCCCGCGGCGGCCGGCCACTTTCCCGCCGGCCGCCTGCCCGCAGCTCCCTCCCCGGACTTCTCCCCCCCCCCCCCCCCGGAACAGATGCAAGCCCGGCACTTGTCCGAGGTGCCGGGCTCATTTTTAAGCTGATTTGCGCGGGCCGCGGCCGGGTGCAGGCAGCTCCTCCTTAACAGGAGGAGGAGGCCTGCACGTCCCCAGCCTGCCGCACCGCATCGGGTGCCGCAGCGCCGGAATTGCGGCGCGAAACGGCAGTTAGCGCCGATGTACCGCCGCAAAGACCCTTCAGTAGCGCCGGCAGCCGTTTGGGCGCGGCACTACTGAATTTTTGGCGCGCGCAGGGGGACTTAGCGCCGGCACTAACTTCCGGCGCTAAAGCCCTGGCTACGCCAGAACCCAATTTCTAGGCCAAAGTATTTATCTGGTAGATTAAAGTGAGATAGTTTGGATACCTCAAGACTAGTGAAACAGCGCTGATATGGGCCCTTGGTATAAAGGCCTTGTACCAGGGAAGCTACAAATGAAAGAGATAAAGTAAATTCCAATGGGGTGAAAAACTATAAACAAGATAACACTCAACATGGCAAAGTTGGTGGAAAAATACTGGAAAGGCAGGATGCTACCTTAGTCTGAGTGACAATGGTATTTTGACCATTAGAACCAATTATAAAAAGTGATTTTGTTAAAGACCATATATGGACACTGGCCAAACCAACTTTTGATAAGAAAAGGGTTAAAACCTTGATACCCAAAAGAACAACTTCACACTGACGTACTGCGAGGACAAAGGAACAGACTTAAGATGACATCATCTGTGTCCGAGAGGTTCCAGAGACCGAGGGCTGTGAGCTACTCGTTAAAACTATCGCCTAATATTCAGTATATTACGCTGTATGCTTAATGAATCTTGATCTATTGCTCAAACATACTTGCTGCTGCCTATTGGTGTCTTGTCCAAGAACTCAGAGATCATTAAGATCTTACATACGTGACCATGAATATTGCAGATTCAGATACAGTTAATGGACAGATTTAATGTAAGCTCACAGTTAACCACTGTCTGTGGGAGAAATTACACTGCCCACTGAGAAGAAGTATCAAGTACTGCATTCATCGGGTAGGAAGCTGTGAGGCACTCGTGATTTTCCTACTCCCATTCACACAGGTCCTATAGACGTAAGGACTTAGGCTGACAACAACAACTTGTATTTATATAGCACCTTTAATGTAGTAAAACGTCCCAAGGCATTTCACAGCAGTATTAAAAGGCAAAAAATTTGACACCGAGCCACATAAGTAGAAATTAGGGCAGATGACCAAAAGTTTGGTCAAAGAGGTCGTTTTTAAGGAGCGTCTTAAAGAAGGAAAGAGAGGTAGAGAGGCGGAGAGGTTTAGGCAGGGAATTCCCAAGCTTATGGCCTAGGCAACAGAAGGCACGGCCACCAATGGTGGAGTGATTATAAGCAGGGATCCTCAAGAGGGCAGAACTAGAGGAACACAGATATCTCGGGGGCGGGGGGGTGGGGAGAGAGAGGGGAGAGGGATTGTGGGGCTGAAGGAGATTACAGAGATAGGGAGGGGCGAGGCCATGGAAGGATTTGAAAACAAGGATGAGAATTTTGAAATCGAGGCATTGCTTAACCGGGAGCCAATGTAGGTCAGCGAGCACAGGGGTGATGGGTGAATGGGACTTGGTGCGAATTAGGACACGGGCAGCTGAGTTTTGGATGACTTCCAGTTTACGTAGGGTGGAATGTGGGAGTTCGGCCAGGAGTGCGTTGGAATAGTCAAGTCTAGAGGTAACAAAGGCAAGGATGAGGGTTTCAGCAGCAGATGAGCTGAGGCAAGGGCGGAGACGGGTGATATTACGGAGGTGGAATATGCGGCAGATATGTAGTCAGAAGCTCATTTCAGGGTCAGATATGACACCAAGATTGTGAGCAGTGACCGACGCAAGTTACTTTCTGTATCGGCCGCTGAAAAACCAGTCCTCCAATTGTTTGGTTGCTAGGAAGCATGAGTCACCGCAAGGGTTGCCAACCCTCCCCGATTGCCTGGGAGTCTCCTGGAATGGGGTGTGCATCACCCGGGAGCTGCTGCCAGCTTTAGATTCCCCGCCGCAGCAGTGCTTTCCCTCTTGCTTCCGTGGCATCACCTTCCACCACCGTAGAGAAGCCTCTGTCTTGCTGATGTCACCTCTGCTGCCCAGGGAGAAGTTGGGGGGGGGGGTGCAGGTTGGTGGAGAGAGGGTAACTGGGGAATGGCATGGGGGTGTGGGGGATTTTCTGCAGAGCCAGGAGCAGCAGCAACGTGGTGAGTGGGAGCGGCACCGAGAGCGGAGCAGTCAGTAAAGGGGCGAGTGAAACCTGGGGACTGTACTGAGGGTAAAGAGTGAAAGATTATTTCCATCAGTGGGCGAATGGGGAACAAGGGGACGGAGAGTGAGGATTCTCACTGGAAGAAGGGAGAAGCACACCTTCCACTCTTCCCCAGCAAGAATTCCATCTCCTCCTCCTCCACAGTTCTTCATAGCCTTGAAGACCTCTATCAGATCACGCCTCAGAGCATAAATAATTTAAAATATTTTTCAGATCTAAGTAGAAAACAGCAATATCTATGGAACAAAAGTGACCCATTAGAACATTGATATGTTCTACCGGTGCTTGTTTACCAAGAGATGGGCTTTCGTTATGAGGAGAGGCTAGAGAAACTAGGGCTCTTTTTCTTAGAGCAAAGAAACACAAGAGTTAACCTGATAGAGATGTTCAAAAGGACCGGAGGCCTTGATGAAGTAAATCACTTATCAGTGAGTTGGTAAATCGAGAGCATAAATTTAGCATCACCAAAAGTCACCCCTCAGTCTTCTCTTTTCTAGAGAAAAAAGTCCCAGACTGTTCAATCTTTCCTGATAGTTATAAGCTCTCAGTTCTGGTATCATTCTAGTAAATCTTTTTTGCACCTTCTCCAGTGCTTCTATATCCTTTTTATAATACGCAGTCCAGAAATGTTCAAATATGGTCTAACCAAGGTTCTATACAAGTTTAACATAACTTCACCGCTTTTCAATTCTATCCCTCTAGAAATGAACCCCAGGGCTTTGTTTGCTTTTTTATGGCCTTATTAACTGGCGTTGCTACTTTTAATGATCTGCTTATCTGTACCCCCAGATCCCTCTGTTCCTCTAACCCATTTACACTTATTTTTCAAGGAGTATGTGGCCTCCTTATTCTCCCTACCAAAATGTATTACCTTGCACTTATCTATATTGAAGTTCATTTGCCAATTACATAACAACAACATGCATTTATATAACACCTTTAATGAAGTAAAACATCCCAAGGCGATTCGCAGGAGCGTTATCAAACAAACTTTGACACCGAGCCACATAAGGAGCGCCTTAAAGGAGGAAAGAGAGGTTTAGGGAGGGAATTCCAGAGCTGAACGACGGGCAGGTATGGCAGCTCAACATTCCTGGTTACAGGATTTTCAGACGGGATAGAGAGGGAGGTAAAAAGGGGGAGGGGGGGTCGCGGTATTGATTAAAGAAACTATTACAGCTGTGAGGAGGGATGATATGTTGGAGGGATCATCAAACGAGGGCATATGGGTCAAATTGAAAAACAAAAAAGGGGCGATCACACTGGGAGTGTACAACAGACCCCCAAACAGTGAGAGGGAGATAGAAGAACAAATATGTAGACAAATTTCTGAGAAGTGCAAAAACTATAGGGCAGTAATAGTAGGGGATTTCAACTGGGATAAAATTAGTGTGAAGGGTATAGAAGGTGCGGAATTCCTAAAATGCATCCAGAACTTTTTTAGCCAGTATGTAGCAAGCCCAACAAGGGAGGGGACGGTTCTGGACTTAGCTTTAGGGAATGAAGCTGGGCAGGTAGAAGGCGTATCACTGGAGGGGCATTTTGGTGCTAGTGACCATAATTCTGTTAGATTTAAGGTAGTTATGGAAAAGGACAAGGATAGACCAGGAATAAAAAATTTAAATTGGGGAAAAGCAAATTTCGCTAAGCTCAGAGGGGATTTAGCCATAGTGGACTGGAAACAGCTACTTGAAGGTAAATCAGTGTCAGAGCAATGGGAGGCATTCAAGGAGGAGATCCAGAGGGTTCAGACAAAACATGTGCCCTTAAAGAAAAAAGGTAGGACTAACAAATCTAGAGCCCCCCTGGATGTCTAGAGACATGTAGGGTAGGATAAAGAAAAAAAGGGAGGCGTATGACAAATACCGAGGGCTAAATACTGCAGAATCTTTTGAGGAGTACAGAAAGTGCAGGGGTGCAATTAAAAAGGATATTAGGAAAGCAAAGTGAGAGTATGAAAAATTCTTGGCAAGTAAAATTAAGGAAAACCCAAAGATGTTTTATAAATATATTAAGAGTAAGAGGATAACTAAAGAGTAGGGCCTATTAGAGACTATGAGGGTAATCTGTGTGTGGAGGCGGGAGACGTCGGTAGGGTTCTTAATGAATACTTTGCATCTGTTTTCACAAAGGAGAGGGGCAAAGCAGACATTGCTATCAGGTGTGGGGGGGGGGGGGGGAGTGTGAAATATTAGATGAAATAAACATAGTGAGAGAGAAAGTATTAAGGGGTTTAGCAGCTTTAAAAGTGGATAAATCCCCAGGCCCGGATGAAATGTATCCCAGGCTGTTAAGCGAAGCAAAAGAGGAAATAGCAGAGGCACTGACCATCATTTTTCAATCCTCTCTGGCTTCAGGTGTGGTGCCGGAGGACTGGAGGACTGCTAATGTGGTACCCTTGTTTAAAAAGGGAGAAAAGGATAGACCGAGTAATTACAGGCCAGTCAGCCTAACCTCGGTGGTGGGAAAATTATTGGAAAGAATTCTGAAGGTCAGGATAAATCTTCATTTAGAAAGATACGGATTAATCAAGGATAGTCAGCATGGATTTGTTAAGGGAAGGTCGTGTCTGACAAACTTGATTTAATTTTTTGAGGAGGTAACAAGGAGGGTAGATGAGGGTAGTGCATTTGATGTAGTGTATATGGACTTTAGCAAGGCTTTTGATAAGGTTCCACATGGCAGACCGGTCACGAAGTTAAAAGTCCATTGGATCCAGGGCAAAGTGTCAAGTTGGATTCAAAACTGGCTCGGAGACAGGAAGCAGAGGGTAATGGTTGATGGGTGTTTTTGTGACTGGAAGGCTGTTTCCAGTGGGGTTCCGCAGGGCTCAGTACTAGGCCCCTTGCTTTTTGTGGTATATATCAACAATCTTGACTTGAATATAGGGGGTATGATTAAGAAGTTTGCAGATGATACTAAAATCGGCTGTGTGGTTGATACTGAACAAGGAAGCTGTAGACTGCAGGAAGATATCAATAAATTGGTCAGGTGGGCAGAACAGTGGCAAATGGAATTCAATCCAGAGAAGTGTGAGGTAATGCATTTGCGGAGGGCTAACAAGGAAAGGGAATGCACATTAAATGGTAGGACACCGAGTAGTGTAGAGGAACAAAGGAACCTTGGAGTGCATGTCCACAGATCCTTGAAGGTAGCAGGCCAAGTTCTGACAAAAGGTCATGGACCTGAAATGTTAACTCTGTTCCTCTCTTCACAGATGCTGCCTGACCTGCTGAGTATCTCCAGCATTTTCTGTTTTTATTTTAGGCCGAGTAGATAAGGTGGTTAAGAAGGCATACGGAATGCTTGCCTTTATTAGCCGTGGCATAGAATACAAGAGCAGGGGGGTTATGCTTCAACTGTATAAAACACTAGTTAGGCCTCAGCTAGAGTACTGCGTACAGTTCTGGTCACCACATTACAGGAAAGATGTGACTGCACTAGAGAGGGTACTGAGGAGATTTACAAGGATGTTGCCGGGAATAGAGAATCTTAGCTATGAGGAAAGACTGGATAGACTGGGTTTGTTTTCCTTGGAACAAAGGAGGCTGAGGGGAGACATTATTGAGGTTTATAAAATGATGAGGGGCATAGATAAAGTGGATAGAAAGGAACTATTTCCCTTAGCAGAGGGATCAAAAACCAGGGGGCACAGATTTAAAGTAACTGGGGGAAGGTTTAGAGGGGATTTGAGGGGAAATTTCTTCACCCAGAGGGTTGTGGGGGACTGGAACTCACTGCCTGAAAGGGTGGTAGAGGCTGAAACCCTAACCACATTTAAAAAGTACTTGGATGTGCAATTGGGATGCTGTAACCTGCAGGGCTACGGACCAAGAGCTGGGAAGTGGGATTAGGCTGGATGGCTCTTTGTTGGCCGGCGCGGACACGATGGGCCGAAATGGCCTCCTTCTGTGCTGTAACTTTCTATTCTTAGGGCCTCGGCAGCTGAAGGAAACGGCCACCAATGGTGGAGCGATGAAAATCGGGGATGCTCAAGAGGCCAGATTTGGAGGAGCGCAGATTCTGCAAGCTTATTAATGTCATCCTGTATTTTGTCTCAGCCCTCCTCTGTATTAACTATAACCCCCAATTTGGTGTCATCTGCAAATTTTGAAATTTTACTTCCCAGACCATAGTTAAATTCTCAGAGTTGCTGTGCTTTTCTGTGTAGCTTTGCCATATCCCCTGTGACTTTCTTATTGTATTGTCATAATTTAAAACACATCCAAAATATTTGGGAACAATGCATTTTCCCTTTCTTTAATTTACAGAAACCATATAATGCTTTCTATTGCATAGTATTTATCACATGCTTGTTATATTATTCTCCAGTACAATCTTATAGTAAGAGCTCAGAATATTTAAGGATTAACGTTAAACACCTCCTTACCTTGCTGTGACGTCTTAACAGCTTGAACTGAAACAATGAAAACACAGTGAAGTTTAGATATTGGAGCTTCAAATTTACACAGTGTATTAAACACACACTACAGTGATCAATCTGAAAGGATATATATTGTAAGTTTTAAATCGCTTTGTAGTAGACCGTCCGTTATTGGCACAAACTTAGAGTCATAGTCATAGAGTCATAGCGTTTTACAGCACAGAAAGAGGCCCTTCGGCCCATCGTGTCTGCGCCGGCCATCTAGCCCTGTCTATTCTAATCCCATTTTTCAGCACTTGGTCCGTAGCCTTATATGCGATGGCGTTTCAAGTGCTCATCTAAATGCTTCTTGAATGTTGTGAGGGTTCCTGCCTCTACCACCCTTTCAGGCAGTGAGTTCCAGATTCCAACCACCCTCTGGGTGCAAAAGTTTTTCCTCAAATCCCCTCTAAACCTCCTGCCCCTTACCTTGAAACTATGCCCCCTGGTTATTGACCCCTCTACTAAGGGGAAAAGTTCCTTTCTATCTACCCTATCTATGCCCCTCATAATTTTGTACACCTCAATCAGGTCCCCCCTCAGCCTTCTCTGCTCTAAGGAAAACAATCCCAGCCTGTCCAGTCTCTCTTCATAGCTGAAGCGCTCCAGCCCAGGTAACATCCTGGTGAATCTCCTCTGTACCCTCTCCAATGCAATCACATCCCTCCTATAAAGTGTGGCGACCAGAACTGCACACCGTATTCCAGCTGTGGCCTAACTAACATTTTGTACAGCTCCATCATAACCTCCCTGCTGTTATATTCTATGCCTTGGCTAATGAAGGCAAGTATCCCATATGCCTTTTTAACCACCTTATCTACCTGTCCTGCTGCCTTCAGGGATCTATGTACATGCACACCAAGGTCCCTCTGATCCTCTGTCCTTCCTAGGATCCTACCATTCATTGTGTATTCCCTTGCCTTGTTTGTCCTCCCAAAATGCATCATCTCACACTTTTCAGGGTTAAATTCCATTTGCCACTGTTCTGCCCATCTAACCATCCCGTCTATATCATTTTGTAGCCTGAGGCTTCCCTCCTCGCTATTTACCACTCCACCAATTTTCATGTAATCTGCAAACTTACTGATCATACCTCCTACATTCATATCTAAATCATTAATGTACACTACAAACAGCAAAGGACCCAGCACCGATCCCTGCGGTATACCACTGGACACAGGCTTCCAGTCACAAAACCAACCTTCGACGATCACCCTCTGCCTCCTGCCACTAAGCCAATTTTGGATCCAATGTGCCAAAAGCCTTACTGAAGTCCATGTAGACTACATCAAATGCATTACGCTCATCCACACACCTAGTCACCCCCTCAAAAAATTCAATCAAATTGGTCAGATATGATCTCCCCCTGACAAAGCCATGCTGACTACCCCTGCTTAATCCCTGCATCTCCAAGTGGAGACTAATTCTGTCCCTCAGAATTTTTTCCAATAATTTCCCTACCACTGATGTTAGGCTCACCGGCCTGTAATTCCCTGGTTTATCCCTACTGCTCTTCTTGAACAATGGTACTATGTTAGCTGTTCTCCAGTCCTCTGGCACCTCCCCTGTGGCCAGAGAGGTTCTGAAAATTTGTGTCAGAGCCCCTGCAATCTCCTTCCTTGCCTCACACAGCAGCCTGGGATACATCCCGTCAGGGCCTGGGGATTTATCTACTTTTAAGCCCGCTAAAAACCGCTAGTACCTGCTCCCTCTCAATGCTAATTTGGTCAAGTATATCACAATCCCCCTGCCTGATTTCTATGCCTACATCACCCTTCTCCATAGTGAACACAGATGCAAAATATTCATTTAAAACCTCACCTACATCTTGCGGCTCTACACACAGATTGCTACTTTGGTCCCTAATGTGTCCTACTCTTTCCCTGGTTATCCTCTTGCCCTTAATATACTTATAAAACACCTTGGGATTTTCCTTTATTTTGCCCGCCAGTGTTTTTTCATGCCCCCTCTTCGCTCTCCTAATTTCTTTTTTAAGTACCCCCCTGCACTTTCTATACTCCTCTCGGGCTTCCACTGTTTTTAGTCCTTTGTATCTGCCAAAAGCCTCCCTTTTTTCCCTAATCCATTCTTGTATATCCCTTGACATCCAGGGTTCCCTGGGCTTGTTGGTCCCACCCTTGACCTTTACGGGAACATGTTGGCACTGTACTCTCTCTAATTCCTTTCTGAATGACTCCCATTGCTCTGATGTGGATTTTCCTACAAGTAGCTGATCCCAGTCCACTTTGGCCAGATCCTGCCTTATCATATTAAAATTGGCCTTCCCCCAATTTAGAACCTTTATTTCCGGTCCATCTTTGTCCTTTTCCATGACTACCTTAAATCTCACCGAATTATGGTCACTGTCACCAAAATGCTCTCCTACTTCCCAGATCATAGTTAAATTCTCAGAGTTCCTGTGCTTTTCTGTGTAGCTTTACCACAGTCCCTGTGTATTTCTTATCGTATTGTCATAATTTAAAACACATCCAAAATATTTGGAAATAATGCATTTCCCTTTTTTTAATTCCTTATCTCTCTGCCAACAATTTTTAGTTTTTATCATGATGCTTGTTGCCCCTGCAATCATGGCGAAATGCAGAACTTTCCAAAAAAAAAGGTTAACTCTATAATCCTGCCCCCCAACCTAACCACATTCATGTCAGGCTTTCTGTCTCTGGTTCTAATGCTGACCATTTACGTTGATGCTGATAAAATCATTTTAAAAATTAGTTGTTAAAGAAGATATATACTGTACTTACATAGCAGAACAATCCAAAGAGGAAAGCTTGTTTTCAACATCTTAGTTGAACTGCGATGATCAAAAAGTGCTTTTTTCTGGAGTAACAGTTAGTGTGAGATAAGCGTGTGCACATACGTCTGGCAGTGTAGATTAGGAAGTGCTATTTTTTGTTGTTACCGCATGACTTCCGTGCCTCATGCATATCGAATTAGATTCAACAACATTTAGCCCTTTCATCTGCTGAAACAAAGCTGCTTTTTTATTTGGACTTACTTCAACAAGTCATTTATACAGCACCTTTAACGTAGTGAAACATCCCAAGGTGCTTCACAGGAGCGATTATCAAACAAAAATCTGACCCCGAGCCGCATAAGGAGGTATTAGGGCAGGAGACCAAAAGCTTGGTCAAAGAGGTCGGTTTTAAGGAGTGTCTTAAAAGAGGAGAGAGAGGGGGAGAGGTTTAGTGAGGGAATTCTAGAGCTTAGAGTCATGATCTTGTATTCATAGAAACATAGAAACATAGAAGATAGGAGCAGGAGTAGGCCATTCGGCCCCTCGAGCCTGCTCCGCCATTTAATGAGATCATGGCTGATCATCCAAATTCAGTACCCTGTCCCTGCCTTCTCCCCATATCCCTTAATCCCTTTAGCCCTAAGAAATATATCTAACTCCTTCTTGAATATATTTAATGAATTTAATGAACAGTTGTAGAGAATTCCACAGGTTCACCACTCTCTGGGTGAAGAAATTCCTCCTCATCTCTGTCCTAAATGACTTACCCCTTATTCTTAGACTGTGACCCCTGGTTCTGGACTCCCCGCCATTGGGCACTTCCTGCATCTAGTCTCTCTAGTCCTGTTAGAATTTTATAAGTTTCAATAAGATCCCCTCTCATTCTTCCAAACTCTAGTGAATATAAGCCTAATCGACCCAATCTCTCTTCATACGTCATTCCTGGCATCCCAGGTATCAGCCTGGTGAATCTTCGCTGCACTCCCTCCATGGCAAGAACATCCTTCCTCAGATAAGGCGACCAAAACTGCACACAATACTCAAGATGTGGTCTCACCAAGGCCCTGTACAACTGCAGCAAGACATCCTTGCTCCTGTACTTGAATCCTCTCGCTATGAAGGCCAACATACCATTTGCCTTCTTAACCGCCTGCTGCACCTGCATGCTTACCTTCAGCGACTGGTGCACAAGGACACCCAGGTCTTGTTGCACGTCCCCTTCTCCCAATCTATTGCCGTTCAGATAATAATCTGCCTTCCTGTTTTTGCCACCAAAGTGGATAACCTCGCATTTATCCACATTATACTGCGTCTGCCATGCATCTGCCCAATCACCCAACCTGTCCAAATCATGCTGGAGTTTCTCGGCATCCTCCTCACAGCACACACGCCCACCCAGCTTTGTGTCGTCTGCAAACTTGGAGACATTACATCTAGTTCCCTCATCTAGATCATTAATATATATTGTGAATAGCTGGGTTCCTAGGACCGATCCCTGCAGTACCCCACTAGTCACTGCCTGCCACTCGGAAAAAGACCCGTTTATTCTAACTCTTTGCTTCCTGTCTGCCAACCAGTTCTCTATCCAAGTCAGTACCTTACCCCCAGTCCCATGTGCTTTAACTTTGCACGCTAATCTCTTATGCGGGACCTTATCGAAAGCCTTCTGAAAGTCCAAATACACCATTCCACTGGTTCTCCCTTATCTATTCTACCAGTTACATCCTCAAAAAATTCCAGTAGATTAGTCAAGCACGATTTACCTTTTGTAAATCCATGTTGACTTTGTACTATCCTGTCACTGTTTTCCAAGTGCTCTGCTATTACATCTTTTATAATGGACTGTAGCATTTTCCCCACTATTGATGTCAGGCTTACCGGTCTATAATTCCCCGTTTTCTCTCTACCACCTTTTTTAAATAGTGGGGTTACATTAGCTACCCTCCAATCCATGGGAACTGTGCCCGAGTCTATAGAATTTTGGAAGATGACCGGCAATGCATCTACTATTTCTAGGGCCACTTCCTTAAGTACCCTCGGATGTAGATTATCAGGCCTTGGGGATTTATCGGCCTTCAATCCCATCAATTTCCCTAACACCATTTCCCTACAAACACGGATTTCATTCAGTTCCTTCGTCTCATTAGACCCTATGTTCCCCGACATCTCTGGGAGGTTATTTGTGTCCTCCTTTGTGAAGACAGAACCAAAGTATGTATTTAATTGGTCTGCCATTTCTTTGTTCTCCATTATAAATTGCCCTGATTCTGACTGCAAGGGACCTACGCTTGAGGGCGGGAGGTTTAGAGGGGATTTGAGAAAGAACTTTTTCACCCAGAGGGTGGTTGGAGTCTGGAACTCACTGCCTGAAAGGGTTGTGGAGGCAGGAACTCTCACAACATTTAAGAAGCATTTGGATGAGCACTTGAAATGCCACAGCATACAAGGCTACGGACCAAATGCTGGAATATGGGATTAGATTAGACAGGGCTTGATGGCCGGCGCGGACACGATGGGCCGAAGGGCCTCTATCCGTGCTGTATAACTCTATGACTCTATGACTCTATAAATTCCGCTGATTCTGACTGCAAGGGACCTACGCTTGACTTCACCAATCTTTTTCTCTTCACATATCTATAAAAGCTTTTACAGTCAGTTTTTATGTTCCCTGCAAGCTTACTCTCATTCTATTTTCCCCCTCTTAATTAATTCCTTTGTCCTCCTTTGCTGAATCCTAAACTGCTCCCAATCCTCAGGTTTGCTGCTTTTTCTAGCCAATTTATATGCCCTCTCCTTGGATCTTGTGCTATCCCTAATTTCCCTTGTTAACCACGGTTGAGTCACCTTTTTTGTTTTATTTTTATGCCAAACAGGGATGAACAAATTCTGTAGTTCATCCATGCGATGTTTAAAAGTTTGCCATTGCCCATCCACTGTCAGCCCTTTAAGTAATGTTCCCCAATTCATCTGAGCCAACTCGCGCCTCATACCATCGTAGTTTCCTTTATTTAAATTCAGTACCCTAGTCTCTGAGTCAACTACTTCACTCTCCAGCTTAATGAAGAATTCTATCATATTATGATCGCTCCTCCCCAAGCACAAGATTGCTAATTAATCCTTTCTCATTACATAATACCAAGTCTAAGATGGCCTGATTTCTAGTTGGTTCCTCGACATATTGGTCCAGGAAACCATCCCGTATACACTCTAGGAATTCCTCCTCCACAGTATTGTTGCTTATTTGATTAGCCCAATCTATATGTAGATTAATGTCACCCATGATAACTGCTGTGCCCTTATTGCACACGTCTCTAATTTCCCATTTAATGCCATCCCCAACCTCAGCATTACTGTTTGGGGGTCTGTATACAACTCCCACTAACGTTTTCTGCCCCTTGGTATTTCTCAGCTCTACCTATACAGATTCCACATTGTCAGAGCTAATATCCTTCCTTACTACTGTGTTAATCTTCACTTTAACCAGCAATGCTACCCCACCTCCTTTTCCTTTTTCCCTGTCCTTCCTGAATATTGAATACCCCTGGATGTTGAATTCCCAGCCTTGGTCACCCTGGAGCCATGTCTTCGTAATCCCAATTATATCATATCTGTTTACATCTATTTGCGCAGCTAATTCATCCACCTTATTATGAATGCTCCTCGCATTAAGACACAAAGCCTTCAGGCTTGTTTTTTAACACTCTTAGTCCTTTTAGAATTATTATTTACTGTGGCCCTGTTTGATTTACACCCTTGATTTCTCTGCCTTCCACTTTTGCTTTTCTCCTTCCTGTCTTTTGTTCCTATCCTTGCTTCCCTTTCCTCTGTCTCCCTGCACAGGTTCCCAACCCCCTGCCATTTTAGTTTAAACCCTCCCCAACAGCACTAGCAAACACTCCCCCTAGGACATCAGTCCCGGTCCTGCCCAGGTGCAAACCGTCCAGTTTGTACTGGTCCCATCTCCCCCAGAACCGGTCTCAATGTCCCAGGAATTTGAATCCTTCCCCTTTGCACCATTCCTCTAGCCATGTATTCATCTGAAATATCCTTCTATTTCTACTCTGACTAGTACGTGGCACTGGTAGCAATCCTGAGATTACTACCGTTGAGGTCCTATTTTTTAATTTACCTCCTAACTCCCTATATTCAGCTTTTAGGACCTCATCCCATTTTTTACCTATATCGTTGGTACCTATATGCACCATGACAACTGGCTGTTCACACTCCCCCTCCAGAATGCCCTGCAGCCGCTTCGAGACATCCTTGACCCTTGCACCAGGGAGGCAACATAGCATCCTGGTGTCTCGTTTGCGACCGCAGAAACGCCTATCTGTTCCCCTTACAATAGAATCCCCTATCACGATAGCTCTCACGCTCTTTTTCCTCCCATCCTGTGCAGCAGAACCATCCATGGTGCCAGGAAGTTGGCTACTGCTGCCTTCCCCCGATAAGCCATCTCCCCCAACAATATCCAAAGTGGTATATCTGTTTGAGAGGGGGTGGTCACAGGGGACCCCTGCACTACCTGCCTGCGCCTACTACTCTGCCTGGTGGTCACCCATTCCCTTCCTGCCTGTGCAGCCTTTACCTGCGGTGTGACCAACTCCCTAAACGTGCTATCCACGACGTCCGCAGCATCGCGAATGCTCCAGTATGTATCCATTCACAGCTCCAGCGCCGCAATGCGGTCTGCCAGTAGCTGCAGCTGGATACACTTCCTGCACACATGGTCTTCAGGGACACAGGAAGTGTCCCTGATTTCCCACATAGCGCAGGAGGAGCATGCCATGGGGCCGAGCTGTCCTGCCATGACTTACCCTTTAATTAATTTAAATTAAAGCAAATCAATACCACTAATTACACTACAATTAAATGATATACTCAAGGACCCTTGGTTACTAGCACTGCCGCTACACAACAGAGACCGTAGAAACTATAAACCACAAAAATTAAGCTTGGAAGTTCTGCAAGGAAAAAAAAACATGCTCTTAATTAAAATAGAAAGCCAGACACAGTGGATGGATGCATTTGGAGGAATTTATGATGTGGTGTTTAGATATGTTTCTGTTTTTTTTTGAAAAATTAGAAATTAGCATGTGCAACTCAAAAATCTTGCTGTAAGTGATTACTTTATGTGCTACCCAGAGTCAGATTCTCTCACCACCCGCCACAGGCCCAGCCTGGCAGCTATGTCCTTCAGGACTCAGTCAGCTCGGTCAGTCCTGAAGGACATAGCTGCCAGACTGGGCCTGCGGCAGGTGGTGAGAGAACCAACACGAGGGAAAACCTTTCTTAACCTCGTCATCACCAATCTACCTGTCGCAGATGCATCTGTCCATGACAGTATTGGTAGCAGTGACCACCACATAGCCCTTGTGGAGACGAAGTCCCGTCTTCACACTGAAGACACCCTCCATCGTGTTATGTGGCACTACCACCGTGCTAAATGGGATAGATTCAGAACAGATCCAGCAGCTCAAAACTGGGCATCAATGAGGTGCTGTGGGCCATCAGCAGCAGAATTGTATTCCACTACAATCTGTAACCTCATGGCTTGGCATATCCCTCACTCTACCATTACCAGCAAGCCAGGGGATCAACCCTGGTTCAATGAGGAGTGTAGAAGAGCATGCCAGGAGCAGCACCAGGCTTACCTAAAAATGCGATACCAACCTGGGGAAGCTGCAACACAGGACTACATGCATGCTAAACAGTGGAGGCAGCATGCTATAGACAGGGCTAAGCGATCCCACAATCGACGGATCAGATCAAAGCTCTGCAGTCCTACCATATCCAGTCCTGAATGGTGGTGGACAATTAAACAACTAACGGGAGGAGGAGCCTCCATGAACATCCTCAATGATGGCAGAGCCTAGCACGAGTGCAAAAGACAAAGCTGAAGCATTTGCAATGATCTTCAGCCAGAAGTGCCGAATGGATGATCCATATCGGCCTCATCCTGAGGTCGTTAGAGGTCAATCACCTCAGCCCCAGGACATCGCTGCAGGAATTCCTCAGGGCAGTGTCCTACCCCGAAACATCTTCAACTGCTTCATCAATGACCTTCCCTCCATCATAAGGTCAGAACTGGGGATGTTTGCTGATGATTGCAGAGTGTTCAGCGCCATTCGCAACTCCTCAGAAAATGGAGCAGTCCACGCCCGCATGCAGCAAGACCTGGGCAACATTCAGCTGGGCTGATAAGTGGCAAGTAACATTCGTGCCACACAAGTGCCAGGCAATGACTAAGTCCAACAAGCGAGAGTCTAACCACCTCCCTTTGATATTCAACAGCATTACCATCACCAAATCCCCCACCATCAACATCCCGGGGGTCACCATTGACCAGAACCTTAGCTGGACCAGCCACATAAATACTGTGGCAACAAGAGCAGGTCAGAGGCTAGGTATTCTGCAGCAAGTGTCTTACCTCCTGACTCCCCAAAGCCTTTCCACCATCTACAAGGCACAAGTAAGGAGTGTGATGGAATACTCTCCACTTGCCTGGATGAGTGCAGTTCCAACAACACTCAAGAAGCTCGACATCATTCAGGACAAAGCAGCCCGCTTGATTGGAACCCCATCCATCACCTTCAACATTCACTCCCTCCACGACCGGCGTACCGTGGCTGCAGTGTGTACCATCTACAAGATGCACTGCAGCAACTCACCAAGGCTTCTTCGGCAGCACCTCCCAAACCCGCAACCTCTACCACCTAGAAGGACAAGGGCAGTAGGCGCATGGGAACACCATCACCTCCAAGTTCCCCTCCAAGTCACACACTATCCTGACTTGGAAATATATCGCCGATCATCATCGCTGGGTCAAAATCCTAGAACTCCCTCCCTGACAGCACTGTGGGAGTACCTTCACCACACGGACTGCAGCGGTTCAAGAAGGCAGCTCACCACCACCACCTCGGGCAATTAGGGATGGGCAATAAATGCTGGCCTTGCCAGCGACGCCCACATCCTGGAACTAATTTTTAAAAAGCGTGTATTTGTAAAGTGGTTTAGCATGGTTTCTGTAGCTCAGTGAAAGCCAAACCACCTGTTCCACCTGTTGCAGTGCAGCTGTAGGCAGCACCGGAAAGAGCTGCCAAGCTCCGTGCAAAGCGGCTGCGATACCCCAGACACACAGAAAGGGGAGATTTTCAACTCCTAGCTACCCATAGACGCGAAAGGCTGCTGTTCATCCACTGAGGATATTTGAGATGGCCCTAGTGGGTGACTTCGGACCTCTGACCAGAGAGCGCCCGGCTGCAGATTGTAGCATCGCGGCTACGGCTGGAGTAGTGTGGCCCTGCTGCTTTCTAGCACCAACACGGGCACTGGTTGAGGGGACTGGCAGGGGAGCAGAGTACGCTGTCGTCCTGAGAGAGGATGGCATGCGCCTCTCCCATGGCGACACTGCCACTTACATGGAGCTGCGGCTCAGCACTCCCACTGCTCTAAGCAAGAGCAGAGTGTAGGGGTGGTGTAACGGTTTGGAAGCCCCCAGTCATGCTTTCTTTCACGCTTAGCGAGCTGAAAGAGAGAGCGGAGCCCAGAGTCTGAACTACAGTAATCTGAGCTTCCATCAAAGCTGTCAGAGCTGCCACCACAGGCTGCGTAACTGAGAGGCCCACTGCTGTGGGTATAGAGGTGACCACATGCTCCGTGATTGACTGCATTAATTCAATGCTATGCACGTTGACCCCACATAAGTAGAAGGTGGACATCTCCACACTGTCCGATATTGTGTGCAGGCTTCCTGGCAGGCAGTCCAATTCACTGGGCTGTTGGTGGTAAACAACCCTCTTATAGGCAGGACCCACCAGGTGGGGCCCGCGTGCACTCTTATGGAGACCCCTACTCCTCCACTCACTTAGGCCTCCACTACAACTCCAGGTCCCAACTGTGGATCAGGAGTGGGAACTCCTGGCTTAGGGAATCCTGGCCATGCCCCTCTGCCCATCATTTGTCTTGTGAGAGGCCAGAAGAAGTTCCATCCCATGCAAATCAATGAGGAGACTTGGTGGAACCCCTTTGGACTTTCAGGGCCAGTATTTTCCAAGAAATGGCGTACATGGAAATAATATCACTGTGTATTGGGACCATCAGTAAATAGATTACTGCAATAACACGTCAATAACTCATTGGTGGAATCGTTTGGTGGAATTGTTGCAAAGTTCAAAAAGTAGCTTTGTCCGACTGCCCCTCCCTGTCACTCAGAAATGTCACTCTGAATCCCGAGCTTAGGTTTGTCGTTGGTTGCTCCACTCATGCGTGGCCTTCTGATAAACCTCAAGTATCTACATTTTCACAGCGGCTTCACGCACAATCATTGCGTGCTCCACAGCAGGATTGCTGTTGTTTGCATCACTTATACCAGTTGAGTGGCAATTTAGGTGCTTGTGAAAGGGGCTTTTTTTGCAGGTTTCTCATGATTGGTTCTTGCTAATGGAATTGTGCTTTGTAAAATCGCCCATAGAAATATCACCCCAGCCGCGATTTTAATTAGTAGCTGTTTGAGTGAGGGCTTCTGCTGAAATAACAGAGGAATCATTTCAGAGAAATATGTTCTGCATTAGTACACTACTATCCCATGGCATAATTTCAGGGACAGTTATTAGCCCTTTTTTAATAGAAAGTGAATACCCTTCTGCAGTGACAGATAGTGTGGACCCTAGTGGTGGGGGCTAATATGGATAGCCCCTGAAAACAGGCGCGAGGACCACAATGCGCAATTACCTCGTGCCCATGCAGGCAGCATGCTGTCTTCATGCTGCCTGCTCATTATCATGTTTTCTGCATGCAGCCATCACTAACCACACTGTTCATTGGCTGCACGCATCAGCAGGGAGCCCAATATCGTTACTTGCTAGCACTACCTAAAGCTAGCCTGCACTGCTTAAAGCTAGCCTGCACCTCATAAAGGGAAGGTGCATTGTGGCTACTGGAAGTGCTGACATCATTCGGAATAGTGCTCTGCAACAAAGAACAATAGCTGACCATGGGAGAGGGCATGCACCAAGGTTTTCGGATGCCGCACTGGAGGCCTTGGTGGAGGAGGTGGAAAGGAGGAGAGATGTCCTATATCGCAGTGGGGCAGGAGGCCCTTCAGACACATGGTCAAAAGGAAGTGGGAGCAGAATGCCAGGAGTTTAGCCCTGATGACCTGGATGCAGTGCCAGAAGTTTAATGACCTCACATGAGTGGTCAAGGTCAGTGAATGCGTCTTCAAATACCATCTCCTACCAACTGCACCACTAGCCTCAGCCACTGCTCAATGCACCATACCCCAATCACTCACCTACCAACAATCTCTATCAATCAGGACTCATACTGAACATTCATAAGCTTCACCTCCCCCTCACACACTTAGCACTGTTGCAAACCTAGCACACATTGCCAGCTATTCACCATGACAGCCACATCACCCAAACATATTGCACAATACTCACTGACACACTTCCCTCTCTCTTGTAGGAGAAGGTGCTGCACAAATGGAGACAGCAGGAACTAACCAGAGGGGGAAAGGTGCGCCTGCATGTTCTAACCCCACTTGGAGGAAATGGTGCTGACCATTAGTGGAAGGGCCATTGCTGAGGCTGTGGCCAGCGGCGGGACTGAATCCATTGAAGAGGACGGGATCCCCATACCTGATCCTCCTTCTCACATCCCAGTTCCCCCTCATCCCATAATCTCTTCTGACTTACAAGCTGCGGATGGTGTAAGCATGCACTTCGTACTTTCCCCTCTCCCCTCACCACAACCTTACACTTGTGCCCTTTTCCTTTCAGATACTCAAGAAGTGCAACCTGGCCAGGCAGTGGAGGAAGACCAAGAGGACAGTAATGATGAAGACACATCGTCGCCAATGTTCCCGTTAAGCTGCGCAGCCGCGTTGCAGCGCTCTGGAGGTCCCGCACCGGCTGCTTGCCGGCTTCACAATGGAAAATCGCACGTGTGCGGAAATTTGAATGGGCCGCGCAGCCAAGAAAAATTACAGGGATCATTGATCGTCACTAGATTTCACACTCGCAGCCACCAGCTCAGATACTGACACTGCGCGTAATTTAGAGGATAGCATAGAGGCGGGATCTGCACCTGGTGAGATACTGGGCACGAGTGGGCTGCAGCCAGGGCAGGGGGGCAAGGATAGCACAGGTGCCAGCTTGCCGGAGGGCGAGGTCGCGCACGAGTTCTGCTGCAGAGGACTCAGATGAGGACTACGATGGGGCAGGCCACAGAAGAACGCTGATGGGTTTGCACAATGAAATGCTTGGTGCATTGGGATGCTTGCCAGAAATCCAGCGTTCAATGTCAAAGGAGCATGGCACAGGGCTTTGCGCAGAGCTTGGAGCCCACCCTTTCCGGCATGGAAGTGGTGGCCAACACTTGTGGACCCAACCATGATGCAGCGTCTGATGGCCGATGTCTTAGCTTCCATTGCAGCACAAGCAGCAGCCACCCAACGTCGGAGTGCTGCAGTGGAAATGTAGACTGCTGTCATGCAAGCTCAGACTGCTGCCATCATGGCTGTGGATTACAGTCATAAAGTCATAGAGTTATACAGCACAGAAAGAGGCCCTTCAGCCCATTGTGTCTGCACCGGCCATCAAGCCCTATCTATTCTAATCCCATTTTCCAGCACTTGGTCCGTAGCCTTGTTCAAAGGGGCTTGCAGGGTGTCACGGTAGTCCAGCACACTGTCCTCCAACAGATTACTAGAATTGCTGAGGCGCCGCCCTGGGTGGTGGCTGAATTGCAGCTGGCACAGCGGACTGCCGCAGAATGAAGGCATTATGACTGCTGCCAGTATAGCGGGCATCGACCTGCATTATTCGCTGCCTAGGATCGCATGCTAGCTGGACGTTGAGGGAGTGGAATCCCTTTCGGTTCCGGTGTATGGCAGAGCTGACATGCGGCGGCCACAAAGCGATGTGCGTGCAGTCAATGGCACCCTGCACCCTGGGGAAGCCTGCAATCCTAGCGAAGCCGCGTGCTCGCTCCACCTGCTTCTCTCTGGCAAGAGAGAATGAAATGTAGCCAGCTCTCTTGGAATAGAAAGTCTCAGTGACCTCCCTTATGCAACAGTGGATGGCAAACTGTGAGATGTTGTAAATATCTCCAGCTCCCGCCTGGAAGGAGCCCGACGCATAAAAGTTCATCACCACTTTTGCAGCCACTGGCAACGCGGTCCTTGCTCTGCTCCGAGGTGCAGTTGTGGCTATAGCAGGTGGCAGATTTCAGTGAGAACGTCCTTACTGAAGCACAGACGTCTCACACATTGTTCCGCGCTGAGGTTCAGCTCGGAGAATTTCTCCCTAAACACCCTGGGTGCATATGGCCTCCTTCTGAGAGCCCTTCTCCCCCTCTTCCTTCTTCCTCTTCCAGCAGCTTGTCCTGCTCTGCGTGCCCTCGGTTCATTCTCCACGTCTGCCAGCAAGTGGTTTGTGCAAAAGCTTTGAAGACAGGAAAAGGTCCTTCAGCACCTGCCACACCACTGCCTGTAGACTTTAGCAACTTTAAGCAACTATAGAAAGAACCAAGCACTTGTAGAATCGTAGCAACAGCCGGTAGAAATAAATCAGCAATTAACCTGTGATGATCCCTTTAAATAGTGCTGGTGGCGGGCCCTTCCTGCTGCTGAGCATTTGTTCAGCTGTGCAAGGTTAAGAGAGGGCGTTAGCTGGAGCGTTGCGCTCCGAAATGGCACCGCTGGCGTCAAATCAGCGTTGTACGCTGATAGACGTCGTGATCTGCCGGCTCTGCGTACTTCCAGTGGATGTTCACTGCGCGCGCGTTAACGCCCTCATCAATATGGCAGCTGGCGCGATTTGCCCCATAATTGTGCGCGTGCGCCGCGGACAGCATTGGAACCAAAACGGCGCTAGTAGCTCTGAAAAAAACAGGCGCTAAGGATCCGAATTTTGCGCCCATGGTCTTTTTCTTTTACAATCTGTGGGCACTTTGCAATGTCCGGTTGTTTTTGTGTCACTTCTGTTCGGAAGGAGATTTGAAAATGTGGTAATACCATCAAAAAAAAGTGATAGGGCCAGAAATTCCAGGCCAGAAGCGTGAGTGCGCTCGGTGTACTCACGCTTCTGGCCGTTGGAAATGCCGGCGTTCAGCAGGAACAGCGCATGCGGGGAACGCCGGCATTTCCAGACCTCGAGCGCGTGCGACTGCACAGGCAGCGCTTGCGCAGTGAACTTCGTGGATTTCGTTCATGAAATCCGTGAGGGTAAGTCCTCAGAACTTACACTGAAAAAAAGCAAGGGCCAGAAATTCCAGAACGGGGCTTGCAGCGCGTGCAAGCCCCGTATTTGCACTTACCCCGCGCTCCTGCCAATCAGCTCCAGGGACGCCTGCACTTCCAGAAACTGAAACAAGAATCCCGGGCAGCGTATGACGTCACGCCGCCCAGGAGTGCAGCCAGCGCGGACCCAGGAGCGTGCAGTGTAAGTGAGACACGCCCCTTGAGGTCTCAGTTTCACTGGACACGCCCCCAATGTTTCTGTCAAGCTGCTTTGCTTTTTTACATGCAAAGCAGCAGTTTAAATAGGTTTTTGGAAGTTTTTTCAAGATTTTGGTAACTTTTATAAAATTTTTAAAATGTTTACATTATTTTGAGTAATCTGAAGTAGTTTTAAAGAGAATTAAAGCAATTTAAAGACTTTTAAAAGCCCTAAAAGAATTTTTTTAATTCCATTTATTTATTTAGCAATGTCGTCGTCATACGTGTCTTCACACTGTTCCCTTTGGGGAACTGTATGAAGTGGTGGAAGGATTTATGGTCGTGATTAACGCTCATTCCGTGACCGTAACCATCTTTGAACCAGCCATTAGGGCGGTTAGTCCTATGGCGGGAGGGTTTTACGGGCTCCCACAAGCTATACAAGGAGGGGGGGGCCACCCACACCCACGGACGCAAATATCCCACTGGATGTCAACCCAGAATTTAGAGCCGGAGCTCCGACTCCACTTGCCGGGACTGTCTGGAGCGGGGTTCGAAACCCTACCCAGATCTGGCCCAGCGGCGGGGATCCTACCGCTATGACAAACGCCCAATCCGATTAGCAACGTGAAATGGCAGCATAGGGCTCCAGTCACGGGGAGGGAAAAGGCGCAGGAAACGTATGGGTGTCACCTTTTGTGCGGAGTGGGCCTTTTGCGTAGCAGTAAGCATCCCCTCCGCTGGGCCAGAAGGAGTAGGGTTTTGAACCCCACTCCAGACAGTCCCGGCAAGTGGAGTCGGAGCTCCAACTTTAAATTCTGGGTGGACATCCAGCGGGATACTTGCGTCCGTGGGTGTTGGTGGCCCCCCCCCCCCCCTCAGATGGGTTGTGGGAGCCCGTAAAACCCTCCCGCCATAGGACTAACCACCCTAATGGCTGGTTCAAAGATGGTTACGGTCACGGAATGAGCGTTAATCACGGCCATAAATCCTTCCACCACTTCATACAGTTCCCCAAAGGGAACGGTGTGAGGATACGTCCGATGATGACCTCTTGCGCAATGCACCTCCTTGGACCCTCAGTCGCAGATGCGAGGGGGCAAGTCGTGCAAGTGTTAAATTTTTTATTTTATTGACATGTAAAATGTTGGCCCAATAATTCCCTTCCAAATGCGCTAGTACGGTCGGGGTACTTACGCATCTGGCCGGATGAAATGCCGGTTTTCAGCATGCACAGTGCATGTGGGGAAAACCGGCATTTCCTGTCCTCTGAACGAAGGGGTTCAGGGGCAGAACGCGTGTGACTGCACATGCAGCGCGTGCGCAGTATAATTCGCCGCTTTCATTAATGCTTTCAGTGAGGTCCAGTCATTACAACTTACACATGAAAAAAGCATGGGTACAGTTGCTACAGAGGCTGCGGAGGAAGATATTTCTTATCGTGGAGCTTCTGAAAGTATGTATGTCTGTATATATTCCTTTGCGTGTAATGTATATATTCCTTTACTTATGTGTATGAATGTATTATTTAATTATGACTTTCAGAGAAAGTAACTTATTGGAAAATCATAATTAAAAACATACATTCATAGTAAAGGAATATAAAACATACATACATATACGTAAAGGAATATATGTGGACATACATACATAACTCATTCTCACATTCCATTCACACAGCCACAAATGCTCCTTCTACCTACCGTTCTGAAAACCCTTTAAAAAAATAAAAAAAAATTTAACTTTAAAACTTACTTAAAATTTCTTAAAATAACTTCCCTCCCTTTCCCAAACAAAAATATTGCATTTCAAAAGCTCCGCGATAAAATATATCTTCCTCCGCAGCCAATGAATACACACCCCACCCCACCCGAAACCATGTGATCGCAAGGGTTACCTCTCAGGACCTAGGCTTGCGAATAATATAAACACTGCTATGTGGAGCGCCCTGGCTGTCTTACATTTGTCAGTTGAAGTGTCCTCATGGCTGTTAACGCTACTGAAGTGCTTTTAGCGGCTGCACGCATGGGGATGCTTTGGAGAAGGCAGCAAGAGACGCCGTGATATCAAAGTGGATGAGCGGGCGTCAACTTGGTTTTGCACAGCGATTGACGTCACGCTGCGACTAATCAGAATCAGGCCATTCGGCCCTACAGCTCCACGCCGGCGTTTATGCTCCACACCAGCCTCCTCCCACCCCACTTCATCTAATCCTATCAGCATAACCTTCTATTCCTTTCTCCCTCATGTGCTTATCTGGCTTCCCCTTAAATGCAAAACACTCTAAGCAACGTGCGCGTATAGATACAGAATCCCAGAATGGGAGGACAGGGCTTGAAACCGTTCCTCGCTCATTCGTTTTAGGCCTTCCATTTCTCCGCCCTTCTCTCCTGAAGACACTGACCCGTGCTGGACAACAGCCCCCGAGGTAACCCATGGGAGGCCGCCAGTACACAGCCTTCATATGTGAAATAACAACAGAAAATGCTGGAAAAACTCAGCAGGCCAGGCAACATCCGTGGAGAGAGAAACAGAGTTAACGTTTCAGGTCAAAGACCCTTCGTCAGAACTGAGAAAAAAGCCGGAAATGAAACAGATTAAAAAGCAAGTTTGGGGGCTGGGAAATGGGGGAGGGGATGAAAGAACAAAAGGGCAAACACGAGACGGGAAACTGAAAGCAATGAAGATGAACAAGGTTGAAGAGCCAAACGGAGATCCCGTCGAAGAGGAGCAGAACTTCTTCAAGTTGGGCATGCCTAGAAGAGAGGTGGCAGTGAACCAAACACTAATAAGATAGCAAAATATTGCTATCATATGTGAACCTTCTGGTTAAATTGAGAACCCTGGGTGGCAGGGTCAAGGCCCAGGGTGTGAAACACTGTCAAGGTTGAAAAGTGCAGGAGTCAAAGGAGGATAAACCAGAAACTAGGTGACCAAAAGCTTGGTGTTTTAAACACCTACAGGCTGCAGGAGGGAACAAAGAGCGAGGGAGGCAGAGTGTTCAGTTTTGAGCGCCTGGGAAAGAATGGGTTGGGTTAGGAGTTTTAGCCTTTAAATAGTTAAAATCTTCTGAAAAGACAACATTTAAAAAAAAAACATTAAAAAGGAAAATATTTCAAGGGAGGACAAGGCTCAGCACCTTCTGTTTCACAACATGTCCCTGCCTCGGTTGTGTAACATTCACTGGGACAAGTTGACATCAGGCCTTCCCATGGGATCAAATCCAAACTTGGAGTTTACAGTGAAATGCAGGAAACTATAGGACACAGAATTGTGCTGTGCACTTAGTGAGGCTAGCCGAGGAAGGAATCCCATCTTGTGCACTGAGCCCTGTGGGGTGGAGCCTTCTACTGTTCACATGTGTGAGAGAAAGAGCTTCCCTTAGGTCAAAGAAACTTCCAGCCACTCCAAACATTGATGCTGATGGATATTTCCATTTCCTGCAGAAACTCCAAACACCTGACATAACAAAACAGAAGCCAATCCTCGAATCCTCGACACAATAGCAGCAAAGGAAATCAGCATGACGCAGGTATGGAGTCTGATTACCAGCCTGGAGACTTACAGTCAGCATGTCCTGGAAGAGGTCAGACATCTTTTTTCGCACAGAGAACAAATCAGGGTTCTACTTTGGTGTCAAACTGAGGCCATGTTTACACCAGACCTTCCAACCCAACAATGAGGGTAAGGACTCGGCCAAGTGCCAAAGGTGGTGGGTGTAATTACGTTGGCTGGGTATGGGCAGGGTTACACACCCAGCAGCTTCAGGTTGTTAAAAACCCGTCACATGTTGCATTTGACACAGAATATCTCGGTAAGATAACTGTCTGTACTTTCCTGGCTAACATTTATCCCTCAACCAACATCACTAAAGCACATTATCTGGTCAGTATCACATTGCTGTCTGTGGGAGCTTGCTGTCCGCATAATAGCAGCCGTGTTTCCTACATTACAACAGCGACTACACTTCAAAAAGTATTTAATTGGCTTATAAAGCCCTTTGGAATATGCAATATGCACCACTGCCTGCAAGGTGCATCACTACGCGCAACACGCATCACTGCACGCAACACGCATCACTGCACACAACACGCATCACTACACGCAACATGCATCACTACACAACATGCATCACTACACACAACATGCATCATTACACACAACACGCATCACTGCGCAACACGCATCACGCATCACTGTGCAACATGCATCACCGCGCAACACGCATCACTACCCACAACATGCATCACTACGCAACACGCATCACTGCGCAACATGCATCACTGCGCAACATGCATCACTATGCAACACACATCACTACACAAAACATGCATCACTATGCAACACGCATCACTACACACAACACGCATCACTACCTGCAACACTCATCACTACACATAACACACATCACTGCATGCAACTTGCATCACTACCTGCAACACGCATTACTGCACACAACATGCATCACTACCTGCAACATCCATCATTACACAACACACATCACTACGCAACATGCATCACTGCACAACATGCATTACTACACACAACATGCATCACTACATGCATCACTACACACAACATGCATCACTACACACAACCTGCATCACTGCACGCAACATGCATCACTACACGCAATATGCATCACTACACACAACACGCATCACTGCACGCAACACGCATCACTATGCAATACGCATCACTGCGCAACACACATCACTACACGCAACACTACATGCAATACGCATCACTACGCAACATGCATCACTACACGCAACACGCATCACTATGCAACATGTATCACTACATGCAACACTCATCACTACACATAACATGCATCACTGCATGCAACATGCATCACTGCACACAACATGCAGCGTGCATTACTGCATGCAACACACATCGCTGCATGCAACATGCATCACTACACACAACACACACCACTACCCGTAACAGGCATCACTACCCACAACTTGCATCACTGCACGCAACATGCATCACTGCACACAACATGCATCACCACACGCAACATGCATCACCACACGCAACACGCATCACTACCTGCAACGCGCCTCACTACCCGCAACATGCATCACTACACACAACCTGCATCACTGCACGCAACACGCATCACTGCATGCAACACGCACCACTACACGCAATATGCATCGCTACACACAACACGCATCACTGCACGCAACACGTATCACTACGCAATACGCATCACTGCGCAACACACATCACTACATGCAACATGCATCACTACACGCAACACAACACAACACACATCACTACACGCAACACACATCACTACCTGCAACATGCATCACTACACAACCTGCATCACTACACGCAACATGCATCACTACATGCAACACACATCACTATATGTAACACGCATCACTACATGCAACATGCATTGCTACACACAGCACTCATCACCACACGCAACATGCATCACTACATGCAACACGCATCACTACCTGCAACACACATCACTATATGCAACACACATCACTACATGCAACACGCATCACTACATGGAACATGCATCACTACCTGCAACACGCATCACTACGCACAACACGCATCACTACACGCATCATTCATCACTACATGCAACACACGTTACTACACGCAACATGCGTCACTACACACAACATGCATCACTACCTGCAACACACTGCCAATTGTAAGATTATGAGATCTGTAAGATCCGTAATTGATATTTAAATTGTCCGTGACAATAACAAACTTCTCCTGGTACAGGAATATTGTGTATAAGTATAACAGATTTATTAAGCACTTTACATCTAGTACAAAGAAGTAATTCTTAACAAGATGATAATCACAATCCGTTCCTTGAAACCCCAGTAGCGTGCCCACCAGGTGACTGCGGCGCGGTCTCTTTTCTTAGTCTTGCTGTGTTCTGTTGACTGAAGTTTTCTCTTCCTCTGGTTTCGCGCAGCCTTCAGTGTTCAATAACTGTTCATTTATACCTTTTTCTCCCCTGTGCCTATGTGGCCTTCATTAACTGTCTGGTATCTGTTATTTCAGTCGCCCTCTCACTCCTCATTTCTTGCATCTCAAGCTATCCTTATCTGAGAACAACCTTCACGCTAAGTTCTCACAGATGCCTTTTTACTTCTTAATCAGCTCATCGTTTAGCCGGTTCTGCATTTTTGAGAAGATAGGGAGTGGTGCCTGTCTCCAGCCCCCTATCTTCTTTTGCAACGTTGCTGAATTTCTTGTTCCCCACTATCTCCTTGTTTTCCTAACAGACCATTTTACAGAATTACATCAAGTTGGCATAATTTACAATTGTAGGAATGGCTAGATTCCTAACTAAAGGACTGAGGTCGAGTCAGTCTATCAAACAAACGATGTTTAATACAAATCAACAGAGTTTAACACGAAAACACAGGAGAAATAAATTACAGGTCTGTACTCTTAGCTGGCTCCACGAGGACTGGCTAGGACGGCTCCCCAGCCTGACGTCATGACGTCATCACGTTTTCCTGCCACTGGAGGATCACGTGATCAACGTGATGATGTCATCGCGTTTGGTCTCATTCTTAAAGGGACCGCGCTATGTACATGCAATAATATGAACAAAGATACAGATCCATTCTGTAGCTAATAATTTGTTAAAGATAATTATGTACATTAGATCAGAGTCCCCTGGTGGCTCTGCCACATGCGCCCCCCCCAGAATTGTCTTTAACAGTAAAAGTCAATCGACTAGGAGGTCTGACAAGCCTGTCAGAGCGACTCCTGTATTCTTGGAGTGGACGTTGTTGAACAGCTGGCGGGCTGGTGAAAGGAAGCCTTGGGTCTGGCGTGGATGCAGCGGGAGGTCGACCACGTCGTGGTGGCTGTGCGGTCTCTACTGGCTGGTCGGTGTCCAGGTGTGCCGGTTTGAGACGGTCAATGGATATGTGGTCGGGTTTACCACCGATGTCTACGGAGAAACTCTTGTCGCCTGTCTCCAGTATGCGGAAAGGGCCTGTGTAAGGGGCCTTGAGCGGATCCCTATGGGCATCATGACGAATGAATACAAATTCAGCATTCTTTAGCTCCACTGGTACGTGTGAAGATGGAAGGCCGTGATGCGAAGTTGGGATAGGCGCAAAAGCCTTGGCTGTTTCCCGGTGGTTGCTGAGTTGGTCGGCTGCGGACCACGGCTCAGTTGGAAGCGGCAGGAAATCTCCCGGTACGCGGAGTGGCTGGCCGTACACGAGCTCCGCGGCGGACGATTGCAGGTCCTCTTTGGGTGCCGTGCAAAGACCCAACATGACCCACGGAAGCTTATCCACCCATCCGGCGCCTTGGAGGCTGGCCCTCAGCGATGCCTTTAACGATCTGTGGAAACGTTCACACAAACCGTTTGCCTGCGGGTGATAGGCTGTGGTGTGGTGAAGCTTGGTGCCGAGACCCTGGGCCACAGCGTTCTAGAGCTCGGAAGAGAACTGTGGACCGCGGTCTGAAGAAATGTCCGTCGGAACGCCGAAACGTGCGACCCATGAGGAGAGGAATGCTCTGGCGATATCAGCGGACGTAGTAGACGCCAAAGGAACTGCCTCTGGCCATCTAGTAGTACGATCGACCATGGTGAGGATGTGTGTGAACCCCTGTGATGGTGGAAGCGGCCCGACGAGGTCCACGTTGACATGGTCGAATCGACATTCTGGTACTGCGAACGTGGCCAATGGGGCCTTGACGTGACGTTGCACCTTAGACTTTTGACAGACGACGCAGGTGTTAGCCCAGTCATGGATATCCTTACGCATTCCTCTCCAGACGAACTTAGCCAACATTAATTTTTGAGATGCCTTCACGCCAGGATGGGAAAGCCCGTGTATGGCGTCAAAAACTTTGTGGCGCCAGGCAACTGGAACGATCGGGCGGGGATCTCCCATGGAGACATCGCAGAGTAACGAGGTGCCTGCTGCGTGGAATTGCACATCGGCCGGTTGGAGGCTAGAGGTGTCGGTACGATACGCCTGTGTTTCAGGGTCGGATGCCTGATCGGTGGCCATGAGGACATAATCGATGCCCAGCTGGACCGCCCGTACGGTCGCGCGAGAAAGGCAATCAGCTACCAAGTTGTCCTTGCCAGCTACGTGTTGGATGTCTGTCGTGAATTCTGAAATGAAAGTTAGCTGTCGCTGCTGTCGAGCCAACCACGGTTCGACGGTCTTGGCCATGGCGAAGGTCAGTGGTTTGTGATCTACAAACGCAGTGAAGGGACATCCTTCTAACGAAAAACGGAAATGGCGGATAGCCAGGAACAGCGTCAGCAACTCCCGGTCGAAAGTGCTGTATTTGCGTTCATTGTGCCGGAGTTGGTGGCTGAAAAACGCCAGTGGTTAACGTCCCGTTGACCCACTGTTCCTGTACGGCGCCTATGGCATAGTCGGAAGCGTCGGTGGTAAGGGCGATGGTGGCACCTGGCAGAGGGTGCGCCAACATAGTTGCATTGGCTAGAGCGGTTTTTGTGTTGTCGAAAGCGTTGTTCATTTCGACCGTCCAGGCTATTGTATCCTTTCCAGCCTTGCCTTTGAGGGCCTCATAGAGGGGCTGCATGAGTTGTGCTGCCTTCGGTACAAAGCGGTGGTAGAAATTCACCATGCCCAGGAATTCTTGAAGAGCCTTGGTGGACTGCGACCTTGGGAATGCCGTAATTGCTTCGACCTTTGATTGCAGCGGAATTGCGCCCTCCAAAGTAATGCGGTGGCCCAAGAAGTCAATCTGCTGTAGGCCAAACTGACATTTGGCCGGGTTGATTATGAGGCCATGTTGGCTGAGGCGCTGAAAGAGGGTGCGTAGATGGGAAACGTGTTCCTCTTTGGTAGAGCTGGCTATCAGGATGTCATCGAGGTAGACAAATAAAAACTTAAGATCCCGCAGGACCGAGTCCATTAGTCGCTGAAAAGCCTGTGCCGCGTTCTTGAGCCCAAATGGCATCCGTAGAAACTCGAACACTCCAAAGGGAGTGATGACTGCAGTTTTCTGGACGTCCTGCGGGTGTACGGGAACTTGGTGGTAGCCACGGACGAGGTCGACCTTGGAGAAGATTGAGTTTCCCGCCAAATGGGCGGAGAAATCCTGAATATGCGGGATCGGGTACCGATCGGGAATAGTGGCGTCATTAATGCGTCGGTAGTCCCCGCATGGCCGCCATCCGCCGCACGGCTTCGGGACGATGTGGAGAGGCGAGGACCAGGGACTATTCGACTGGCGAATAATCCCCAGCCGTTCCATCATGGCAAACTCTGCCTTCGCAGCCGCGAGCTTGCCGGGTTCCAGGCGCCGAGCTCGTGCGTAAACTGGAGAGCCAGTCGTAGTAATGTGGTGTTCGACACCATGCTTAGTGGCCGAGGAGGAGAAAGTGGGCTTGGTTAGCTCCGGGAATTCACCTAATAGGCGAGTGAACTCGTCCGGCGAGGGCAACGCGCAGGAGACAGTGTGCGACGTTGCGGAACTGCGGAAGCAAGGGATGGAGTAGAAGGTGGCCGCGTTAACCAATCGACGATTTCTTACATCCACCAAGAGGCTGTTGGCGCATAAGAAATCCGCGCCGAGGATGGCTTGCGAAACCTTGGCTGTGATGAATTCCCACTGAAACCGTTGCCCGCCGAAGCACACCTGGACCCGCCATTTGCCAAAGGTACGAATGACCCCGCCATTAGCTGCGTCGAGGGAGAGGCCGTGCCTCCCAGACTGAATATCGAGTGCTGAGGCAGGAAGGATGCTACACTGCGCCCCGGTGTCGCATAAAAAGCGTCGGCCCGAGAGGGAATCTGTAATGTAGAGGAGCTTCCCGGAATTTCCAATCGCCATCGTGGCCGCGGAACGTCCCTCAGACTCGGTCCTCCTTTTCTGGAGTTGCTGCTGGTGTTGATGTTGGTTTTTTTGTTTAGGCGCGAAACTGCAGGGAGGGTGGCAGCCTCTGGCGTTCACGCCAAAACGGGCGTGGTAAAAGCACAAGCCGGGGGATGGAGGCGTCGGGGCGGCGTTCGTGGGGGAGGGGTGCCTCGTGGCGGCACAGGGTTGCTGCGTGACCGCATAAATCGTATCTGCTTCTGCAGCAAGTGCTGCGCAATCTGTGGCTTCCGATCTGGCGAGGGCAGCCTGAACCTGCTTGGGTAGTTGACTCAGGAATAACTCCCAAAAGAGGAAACATTGTGGTTCGGAGCCAAGGAGCGTGAGCATCTGGCTCATTAACTCAGATGGCTTGGAATCGCCAAGCCCGGGCATAGCGAGCAGTCGGCGGGCACGCTCCACCTTCGTGAGCCCGAAGGCCTGTATTAACCACGCTTTAAGAGTATCATACTTGCTGTCAACCGGGGGGTTTTCGAGCAGGCTGATGATCCGTGAGGCCGTGGAGCTGTCGAGTACGGAGACCACGTAAAGGTAACGGGTCTGATCCGCAACGACGTTTCGGAGTTCGAATTGTGCTTCTGCTTGTACGAACCAGGAGGCCACCTGTTGTTCCCAAAACTGTGGGAGCTTCAAAGCCACGGAGTTCGCTTCCATGTTTCGTTTTGCTTCACTTCTTCCGCGAAAATTGTTCACGAAAATTCGGGGTCACCACTGTAGGAATGGCTAAACTCCTAACTAAAGGACTGAGGTCAAGTCAGTCTATCAAACAAACGATGTTTAATACTATTCAACAGAGTTTAACACGAAAACACAGGAGAACTAAATTACAGGTCTGTACTCTTTGCTGGCTCCACGAGGACTGGCTAGGGCGGCTCCCCAGCCTGACGTCATGACATCATCACATTTTCCCGCCGCTGGAGGATCACGTGATCAACGCGATGACGTCATCGCATTTGGTCTCATTCTTAAAGGGACCGCGCTATGTACATGCAATAATATGAACAAAGATACAGATTCATTCTGTAGCTAATAATTTGTTAAAGATAATTAAGTACATTAGATCAGAGTCCCCTAGTGGCTCTGCCACACCATCATGCTTTGCTTCTCAGCCTTGTGTCCTTTTAACTAATGTTATACATATTGTAACAAAGGTTTTATGCTTCTAACATACATTATTATATATCATAGTAATTTTAAGAAAAGCATTACATTTAAAACATTATCAAATCATACAGATAAGCTCTATTCTACAGGTGTTATTACTGAGATTAGGAAACAGACTCAAAGAACTTTACTCTCTGATGCTACTCAAGATATTGTGTTACCACTGGAACATAGGAACAGGAGGAGGCCATTCAGCCCCTCGAGCCTGTTCCACCATTCAATGAGATCATGGCTGATCTGTGACCTAACTCCTGCCTTTGCCCCATATCCGTTAATACTCTTGGTTAACAAAAATCTATCACTCTCGGATTTAAAATTAACAATTGATCTACCGTCAATTGCTGTTTGCGGAAGAGAGTTCCAAGGCCAACAATCCATTAGCCTTTTTGATTATTTTCTGTACCTGTTCATGCTATGTTCCAATGCTATGGAAAAAAATATTTTTAATTCTGCAGTTTACAAAGATCAGCCCATTTATCTTGTCAGAGAATCGTAGAATGGTTACAGCACAGAAGGAGGCCATTTGACCCATTGAGCCCGTGCCAGCTCTCTGCAAGAGCACCTCAGCTAGTCCCACTCCCCCGCCCTTTCCCTGTAGCCCAGCAAATTTTTTTCCTTCAGGTACTTATCCAATTCCCTTTTGAAAGCTGTGATTGAGTCTGCCTCCACCACCCTTTCAGGCATTGCATTCCAGATCCTAACCACTCGTTGTGTAAAAAAGTTTTTCCTCGTGTCGCCTTTGGTTCTTTTGCCAATCACCTTAAATCTGTGTCCTCTGTTCTCGACCCTTCCGCCAATGGGAACAGTTTCTCTCTATCTACTCTGTCCAGACCCCTCATGATTTTGAACACCTCTATCAAATCTCCTCTCAACCTCGTCTCACCGAGAGCAGCAGACCTGGTCGGGGACAGCGTGGAGACTGGGATATAAGGAGCGGTGGAGAGAAGGCCCAAACTCACCGAGCGCAGTGGACCTGGTCGGGGACAGCGTGGAGACCGGGATATAGTTAGCGGCGGAGAGAAGGCCCAAACTCACCGAGCGCAGCGGACCTGGTCGGGGATGGAGTGGAGACCGGGATATAAGGAGCGGCGGAGAGAAGGCCCAAACTCACCGAGCGCAGCGGACCTGGTCGGGGATGGAGTGGAGACCGGGATATAAGGAGCGGCGGAGAGAAGGCCCAAACTCACCGAGCGCAGCGGACCTGGTCGGGGACAGCGTGGAGACTGGGATATAAGGAGCGGTGGAGAGAAGGCCCAAACTCACCGAGAGCAGTGGACCTGGTCAGGGACAGAGAGGAGACTGGGATATAAGGAGCAGTGGAGAGAAGGCCCAAACTCACCGAGAGCAGCGGACTTGGTCGGGGACGGAGAGGAGACTGGGATATAAGAAGCAGTGGAGAGAAGGCCCAAACTCACCGAGCGCAGCCGACCTGGTCGGGGACGAAGAAGAGACCGGGATATAATTAGCGGTGGAGATAGAATTTCACATTAAGTTTGAGAGTGACTTGCCTCAGTACAAACTAGAGTCTTATACTTAAATAAAGCCAATTACATAGGTAAGAGGGGTGAGTTGACTAAGGTAGATTGGAAAAATAGATTAAAAGGTATGGCGGTAGATAAGCAATGGCTAGCATTTAAAGAAATATTTCATAATCCTCAACACATATACATTCCATTGAGAAACAAAAACTCCACGGGAAAAGTGATTTATCCATGGCTAACTAAAGAAGTTAAGGATAGCATTAGATTGAAAGAAGAAGCTTATAATGTTGCAAAGAATAGTACTAAGCCTGAGGATTGGGAGAGTTTCAGAAACCAGCAAAGGATGACCAAAAAATTGATTAAAAGGGAAAAAATAGAATGAGAGAAAACTAGCAAGAAATATAAAAACAGATTGTAAGAGCTTCTACAAGTATGTAAAAAGGAAGAGAGTAGCAAAAGTAAGCGTTAGTCCCTTAGCGGCTGAGACAGGAGAAATTATTATGGGGAATAAGGAAATGACAGAAACATTAAACAAATATTTTGGATCTGTCTTCACAGTAGAAGACATAAAAAGCATACCAAAAATGGTGGGGAACCAAGGGTCTAATGAGAGTGAGGAACTTAACGTAATTAATACAAGTAGAGAAAAAGTACTAGAGAAACTAATGGGACTAAAAGCCGACAAATCCCCTGGACCTGACGGCCTACATCCTAGGGTTCTAAAAGAGGTGGCTGCAGAAATAGTGGATGCATTGGTTTGATCTTCCAAAATTCCCTAGACTCCAGAGCGGTCCCAGCGGACTGGAAGGTCACAAATGTAACACCGCTATTCAAGAAAGGAGGGAGAGAGAAAACAGGGAACTACAGGCCTGTTAGCCTGACATCAGTCGTCGGGAAAATGCTGGAATCCATTGTTAAGGAAGTGGTATCAGGGCACTTAGAAAATCATAACATGATTAGGCAGAGTCAACATGGTTTTATGAAAGGGAAATCATGTTTGACAAATTTATTAGTTTTTTGAGGATGTAACTAGCAGGGTAGATAAAGGGGAACCAGTGGATGTAGTATATTTGGATTTCCAAAAGGCATTCAATAAGGTGCCACATAAAAGGTTATTACACAGGATAAGGGCTCATGGGGTTGAGGGTAATATACTAGCATGGATTGAGGATGGTTAACGGACAGAAAACAGAGACTAGGAATAAACACGCCAAATTTGCAGTAATAGTGTGGAGGATGAATTCATGGACTGTATGCAAGATAGATTTCTAGATCAGTATGTTGAGGAATCAACTAGGGAACAGGCAGTTTTAGATCTAGTATTGTGCAATGAGAAAGGGTTAATTAATAACCTTGTAATAAAGGGGCTTTTAGGGAAGAGTGACCATAATGTGATAGAATTTTATATTGAGTTTGAAAGTGATTTAGTCAAATCCGAAACTAGGGTCTTAAATCTAAACAAAGCAAACTACATAGGTATGAGGTGCTAGTTGGCTAAGGTAGATTGGGAATCTACATTAAAAGGTATGATGGTAGACAAGCAATGGCTAGCATTTAAAGAATTAATACATAATTTACAACAAATATACATTCCTTTAAGGCACAAAAACCCAACAGGAAAAGTGATCCAACCGTGGCTAACAAGAGAAGTTAAAGATAGTATTAGATCAAAGGAAGAGGCTTATAATGCTGCCAAAAAGAGTAGTAAGCCTGAGGATTGGGAGGATTTTAGAATTCAGTAAAGAAGGACCAAGAAATTGATAAAGAAAGGGAAAATAGAATATTTGAGTAAGCTAGCGAGAGACTTGAAAACAGACTGTAAAAGCTTCTATAGGTATGTAAAAAGGTAAAGATTAGCAAAAGTAAATGTGGGTCCATCACAGACTGAGACAGGAGAAATTATAATGGGCAATAAGGAAATGGCAGAGAAATTAAACAAATACTTTGTGTCTGTCTTCACGGAAGAAGACGCAAAAAAACTTCCCAGAAATAGTGGAGAACCAAGGCTCTAGCGAGAATGAGGAACTGAAAGAAATTAGTATTAGTAAAAAAATAATACTGGAGAAATTAATGGGACTGAAAGCCAATAAATCCCCTGGACCTGATGGCCTATTTCCTTGGGTTTTGGAAGAGGTGGCTATAGAGATAGTGGATGCATTGGTTGCCAATTCCCAAAATTCCGTAGATTCTGGAACAGTTCCCGCGGATTGGAAGGTAGCAAATGTAACCCCACTATTTAAGAAATGGAGGGAGAGAAAACGGGGAACTACAGACCCGTTAGCCTGACATCAATAGTAGGGAAAATGCTAGAATCTATTATTAAGGATATGGTAACAGGGCACTTAGAAAATAATAATAGGATTGGGAAGAGTCAACACAGATTTATGAGGTTGTAACTAGCAGAATAGATGAGGGGGAACCAGCGGATGTGGTGTATTTGGATTTTCAGAAGGCATTCGATAAGGTGCCACACAAGAGGTTATTAAACAAAATTAGGGCTCGTGGGATTGGGGGTAATATACTAGCATGGATTGAGGATTGGTTAACGGACAGAAAACAGAAAGTAGGAATAAACATGTCATTTTCGGGTTGGCAGGCTGTAACTAGTGGGGTACCGCAAGGATCAGTGCTTGGGCCTCAGCTATTCACAATGTACGTCAATGATTTGGATGACGTAATATATCCAAGTTTGCTGATAATACAAAGCTGGGTGGGAATATAAGTTGTGAGGAGGATGCAAGGAGGCTTCAAGGGGATATTGACAGGCTAAGTGAGTGGGCAAAAACATGGAAAATAATGTGGAAAAATGTGAAGTTATCCACTTTGGTAGGAAAAATAGAAAAGCAGAGCATTTTTTAAATGGTGACAGTTTGGGAAATGTTGGTGTTCAGAGGGACCTGGGTGTCCTTGTACACGAATCACTGAAAGTTAACATGCAGGTACAGCAAGCAATTAAGAAAGCAAATGGTATGTTGGCCTTTATTACAAGAGGATTTGAGTATAAGAGTAAAGATCTCTTACTGCAATTATATAGGGCCCTGGTGAGACCACACCTGGAGTATTGTGTACAGTTTTGGTCTCTTTACCTAAGGAAGGATATGCTTTTCATAGAGGGAGTGCAATGAAGGTTCACCAGACTGGTTCCTGGCATGGGGGGGTTGTCCTATGAGGAGGGATTGAGTAGACTAGGCCTATATTCTCTAGAGTTTAGAAGAATGAGAGGTGATCTCATTGAAACATACAAAATTCTTACAGGGCTTGACAGGGTAGATGCAGGGAGGATGTTTCACCTGGCTGGGGAGTCTAGAACCAGGGGTCACAGACTCAGAATAAGGGGTCGGCCATTTAGGACTGAGATGAGAAGAAATTTCTTCACTCAGAGGGGTTGAATCTTTAAATTCTCTACCCCAGAGGCTGTGGAGGCTCAGTTGTTGAGTATATTCAAAACAGAGATCGATAGATTTTTGGACTGTTAGGGGAGCTAAGGGATATGGGGATAGTGCGGGAAAGTGGTATGAGGTAGAAGATCAGCCATGATCTTATTGAATGGCAGAGTAGGCTCAAAGGGCCAAATGGTCTACTCCTGCTCCTATTTCTTAAGATGGCAGATGGAGTATAATGTAGGGAAATGTGAGGTTATTCACCTTGGTAGGAAGAATAGAAAAACAGAATATTTTTTAAATGGTGAGAAACTTTTAAATGTTGGTGTTGAGAGAGATTTGGGTGTCCTCGTGCAAGAAACACAGAAAGCTAGCATGCAGGTACAGCAAGCAATAAGGAAGGCAAATGGCATGTTGGCCTTTATTGCAAGGGGGTTGGAGTATAAGAGTAAGGAAGTCTTGCTACAGTTATACAGGGCCTTGGTGAGACCACACCTGGAGCACTGTGCACAGTTTTGGTCTCCTTATCTAAGGAAGGATATACTTGCCTTGGAGGCGGTGCAACAAAGGTAAATCTCCTCTGCACCCTCTCAAGGGCCTTCACATCCTTCCTAAAGTGTGGTGACCAGAACTGGACACAATACTCCAGTTGTGGCCTAACCAGCGCTTTATAAAGATTCAGCATAACTTCTCTACTTTTGTACTCAATACCTCTATTTATGAAACCCAAGATCCCATATGCTTTGCTAACCATTCTCTCAATATGTCCTGCCACCTTCAGGGACCTATGCACATTAACTCCCAAGTCCCTCTGTCCCTGCACACTCTTTAAAACTGTACCATTAAGTGGAAGAGAGCGATAGACTTCAAGAGCCCATAGACAGCCTGGTGGAATGGGCGGACACGTGACAGATGAAATTTAACGCAGAAAAGTGTGAAGTGATATATTTTGGTAGAAAGAATGAGGAGAGGAAATATAATCTTGGCTAACTAACAGAAAGCAGAGAGTCGGGATAAATGGGTCATTTTCCGGTTGGCAAACGGTAACTAGTGGGGTGCCACAGGGATTGGTGCTGGGGCCTCAACTATTTACAATCTACATTAATGACTTGGTTGAAGGGACCGAGTGTAATGTAGTCAAGTTTGCGGATGATACAAAGATGGGTGGGAAAGCAAGTTGTGCAGAGGACTCAAAGAATCTGCAAAGGGATATAGACAGGCTATGTGAGTGGGCAAACATTTGGCAGATGGAGTATAATGTGGGAAAGTGCGAGGTTATCCACTTTGGCAGGAAAAATAAAAAAGCAAATTATTATTTAAATGGCGTGAGATTACAAAATGCTACAGTTCAGAGGGACCTGGGGGTCCTTGTGCATGAAACACAAAAAGTTAGCATGCAGGTACAGCAAGTAATCAAAAAGGCAAATGGAATGTTGGCCTTTATTGCAAGGGGGTTGGAGTATAAAAGCAGGAAGTCCTGCTACAGCTATACAGGGTATTGGTGAGACCACACCTCGAGTACTGCGTACAGTTTTGGTCTCCTTATTTAAGGAAGGATATACTTGCATTGGAGGCAGTTCAGAGACGATTCACTAGGTTAATTCCAGAGATGAAGGGATTGACTTATGAGGAAAGGTTGAGCAGGTTGGACCTATACTTATTGGAATTTCGAAGAATGAGAGGTGATCTTATTGAAACATATAAGATACTGAGGGGGCTCGACAAGGTAGATGCAGAGAGGATGTTTCCCCTCATGGGGAAATCTAGAACTTGGCATAGTTTCAGAATAAAGGGTCGCCCTTTTAGAACTGAGATGAGGAGGAATTTCTTCTCTCAGAGGGTCGTAAATCTGTGGAATTCTCTGCCCCAGAGAGCCATGGAGGCTGGGTCATTAAATACATTTAAGGTGGAGATAGACAGATTTTTGCAAGATAAGGGAGAGAAGGGTTATGGGGAGCGGGCAGGGAAGTGACTTTGAGCCCAAGATCAGCCATGATCTTATTGAATGGCGGAGCAGGCTCAAGGGGCCAAGTGGCCTATTCCTGCTGCTATTTCTTATGTTCTTATGTAAACTAAATGGTACAATCCTAAATGGGATGCATGAACAGAGAGACCTAGGGGTATATGTGCACAAATCGTTGAAGGTGGCAGGGCAGGTTGAGAAAGCAGTTAAAAAAGCTTATGGGATCCCGGGCTTCATGAATAGAGGTATAGAGTACAAAAACGTGGAAATTATGATGAACCTGTATAAAACACTGGTTCAGCCTCAACTGGAGTATTGTGTCCGATTCTGGGCGCACCGCACTTTAGGAAGGATGTGAAGGCCTTAGAGAGGGTGCAGAAAAGATTTACAAGAATGATTCCAGGGATGAGGGACTTCAGTTATGTGAACAGACTGGAGAAGCTTATAATTCCTGTTTGCTTGGTGAATTGCTGCTTGGCGATGATTGGACAATGTCAATGGCAAGTCTACGTTCACCTCAATTTCTCATTCAGTCACTCCCCTAGTTTGACACCATTATGTCTCTGTATAAGACCTTACACTTGTCTGTATTGGCGGCGGACCTGGGTGAAGCGGCGGCGGTGGCGGAGCTAACTAAAAACCGAGGCGGCAGCAGCAGGTAGGCTTACCAATCTCAGAGCGGGAGAGAGAGAAGTAACAAGTAATCAAAGTGTGACATCACCAGAAAGCAGGTAAATGATTGGTTGGTGAGTATTTCTCTCTTTCTCCTTTTTTCCAAACTTTAACTCTGTGGTTGATCGTTTCTAAGCTCTCTGTGGTGTAGTTGGGACTGTTGGTAAACAAGGACCCTTGAGTATATCATTTAATTATAGTGTAATTAGTGGTATTGATTTGATTTAATTTAAATTAATTAAAGGGTAAGTCATGGCAGGAGAGCTCGGCCCCGTGGTATGCTCCTCCTGCACCATGTGGGAAATCAGGGACACTTCCTGTGTCCCTGACGACCATGTGTGCAGGAAGTGTATCCAGCTGCAGCTACTGGCAGACCGGATTGTGGCACTGGAACTGCGAATGGATACATACTGGAGCATTCGCGATGCTGAGGACGTCGTGGATATCACGTTTAATCAGTTGGTCACACCGCAGGTAAAGGTTGCACAGGCAGAAAGAGAATGGGTGACCACCAGGCAGAGTAGTAGGCGCAGGCAGATAGTGCAGGAGTCCCCTGTGGTCATCCCCCTCTCAAACAGATATACCACTTTGGATATTGTTGAGGGGGCTGGCTTATCAGGGGAAGGCAGCAGCAGCCAACTTCCTGGTACCAGGGGTGGTTCTGCTGCACAGGACGGGAGGAAAAAGAGGGGTAGAGCTATAGTAATAGGGGATTCTATTGCAAGGGGAATAGATAGGCGTTTCTGCGGCCGCAAACGAGACTCCATGATGATATGTTGCCTCCCTGGTGCAAGGGTCAAGGATGTCTCTGAGCGGCTGCAGACCATTTTGGAAGGGGCAGGTGAACAGCCAGTTGTCGTGGTGCATATAGGTACCAACAATATAGGTAAAAAATGGGATGAGGTCCTAAAAGCTGAATATAGGGAGTTAGGAGGTAAATTAAAAAATAGGACCTCAAAGGTAGTAATCTCAGGATTGCTACCAGTGCCACATGCTAGTCAGAGTAGAAATAGAAGGATATTTCAGATGAATACGTGGCTAGAGGAATGGTGCAAGGGGGAGGGATTCAAATTTCTGGGACATTGGAACCGGTTCTGGGGGAGGTGGGACCAGTACAAACCGGACGGTTTGCACCTGGTCAGGACCGGGACCAATGTCCTAGGGGGAGTGTTTGCTAGTGCTCTGGGGGAGGGTTTAAACTAAAATGGCAGGGGGTTGGGAACCTGAGCAAGGAGACAGAGGAAAGGAAAACAAGGATAGAAGCAAAAGACAGGAAGGAGAAAAACAAAGGTGGCAGTCAGAGAAATCAAGGGGGAGAAATTGGGTATAGCCCCGTTTGGGGCGCTAGATCTGGCGATGTGCAAAGCCTAGCGCCAGTTGCGATTTAGCGCCACCTGGCGCTATATTGGGTCGTTGCGCCCCTGAGGGTGATTGCGGCGCTAAATCAGGCGCTGCACGAGGCTCTTAAGGCGCTATCCCGGGGGCGCAACCCAATTTAGCGGCGGCGGGGCGCAGCGCAGGTGCTTTCAATAATCACTGACCCCGAGACACACTGGCGCCGGCCATCTCTTAAAGGGGCGGGTCGAGTAGGACCACCAGACCCAGCACTTCCTGGCACGCCTTAAATTCGGCACTAACTTACCTGAGGTGCTCCATCCTGTCAAAACATGGAGAGGGCGAGACAGAGGGCAGAGCGCTTCACCGAGGAGGCCCTTGAAGCTTTGGTAGGTGCTGTGGACCGCAGGCGTGATATTCTCTACCCTGAGGATGGGAGGAGGGCTCAACATGCAGATTACCAGCGAGCATGGAGGGATGTGGCCACCAGAGCGACCTGCAGAAGCGTGGTGGCCAGGAGCGCCGTCCAGTGCCGGAAAAAGTTCAACGACCTCACTCGGGTCGTCAGAGTGAGTGCCTTTTCCATGATCATCCTCATCCCTCCATCTGCACCTGACTTAATGGCTGGAGGGTGCCCGAACCCCCAAAGGCCATCTGTCTGCCTGCACCCATGGCCCTTCCAGGAAACACACACGCACATTCAGCTCAATGCATAATGAAAGGGCTAATCTACCATGGGGGGCATGTAATGTCAGCTCATTACATAATGAAAGGGCTAATCTACCATGGGGGGGCATGTAATGTCAACTCATTGAATAATGCTTCAACACTTCCCGTTCTTTCTCCTGCAGGCAAAGCTGGCGAGGAACCGCCG
Organism: Somniosus microcephalus; assembly: GCF_052327205.1. NCBI lineage: Eukaryota > Metazoa > Chordata > Chondrichthyes > Squaliformes > Somniosidae > Somniosus > Somniosus microcephalus. The sequence goes on along the minus strand of NC_141007.1, from coordinate 69,739,302 downwards.
AGAGCAGCTGGCCACCGGTGGAGGTTCGCCTCACCTGCAGAACCTAAGCGAGTTGGAGCTGAGAGTGCAGAGGATAGTGGGACACCGGCTGACTGGACCAGTCGCCTCTGGAGCAGCCGACCCCAGAGTGGACATATAAATTGGCCAGAAAAAACAGTAAACCTGAGGATTGGGAGCAGTTTAGGATTCAACAGAGGACGACAAAGGGATTAATTAAGAGGGGGAAAATAGAGTATGAGAGTAAGCTTTCAGGGAACATAAAAGCTGACTGTTAAAGCTTTTATAGATATGTGAAGAGAAAAAGATTGGTGAAGTCAAGCGTAGGTCCCTTGCAGTCAGAATCAGGGGAATTTATAATGGGGAACAAAGAAATGGCAGACCAATTCAATACATACTTTGGTTCTGCCTTCACAAAGGAGGACACAAATAAATGCCGGGGAACATTGGGTCTAATGAGGGAGGAACTGAACGAAATCAGTATTTGTAGGGAAATGTTGTTAAGGAAATTGACGGGATTGAAGGCCGATAAATCCCCAGGACCTGATAATCTACATCCTAGGGTACTTAAGGAAGTGGCCCTAGAAATAGTAGATGCATTGCTGGTCATCTTCCAAAGTTCAATAGACTCTGGCACAGTTCCCATGGATTGGAGGGTTGCTAATGTTACCCCACTTTTCAAAAAAGGTGGTAGAGAGAAAACGGGGAATTATAGACCGGTAAGTCTGACATCGGTAGTGGGGAAAATGCATTATAAAAGATGTAATAGCAGAGCACTTGGAAAACAGTGACAGGATCGGACAAAGTCAACATGGATTTACAAAAGGTAAATCGTGCTTGACTAATCTACTGGACTTGTTTGAGGATGTAACTGGTAAAATAGATAAGGGAGAACCAGTGAATGTGGTGTATTTGGACTTTCAGAAGGCTTTCGATAAGGTCCCACATAAGAGATTAGCGTGTAAAGTTAAGGCACATGGGATTGGGGGCAAGGTATTGACTTGGATAGAGAACTGGTTGGCAGACAGAAAGCAAAGAGTTGGAATAAACGGGTCTTTTTCCGAGTGGCAGGCAGTGGCTAGTGGGGTACTGCAGGGATCGGTCCCAGGACCCCAGCTATTCACAATATATATTAATGATCTAGACGAGGGAACTAGATGTAATATCTCCAAGTTTGCAGACGACACAAAGCTGGGTGGGCGTGTGTGCTGTGAGGAGGATGCCGAGAAACTCCAGTATGATTTGGACAGGTTGGGTGATTGGGCAGAAGCATGGCAGATGCAATATAACGTGAATAAATGCAAGGTTATCCACTTTGGTGTCAGAAACAGGAAGGCAGATTATTATCTGAATGGCAATAGATTGGGAGAAGGGGAAGTGCAACGAGACCTGGGTGTCCTCGTGCACCAGTCACTGAAGGTAAGCATGGAGGTGCAGCAGGTGGTTAAGAAGGCAAATGGTATGTTGGCCTTCGTAGCGAGAGGGTTCGAGTACAGGAACAAGGATGTCTTGCTGCAGTTGTACAGGGCCTTGGTGAGACCACATCTTGAGTATTGTGTGCAGTTTTGATCGCTTTATCTGAGGAAGGATGTTCTTGCCATGGAGGGAGTGCAGCGAAGATTCACCAGGCTGATACCTGGGATGCCAGGAATGACGTATGAGGAGAGATTGGGTCGATTGGGCTTATACTTGCTGGAGTTTAGAAGAATGAAAGGGGATCTCATTGAAACTTATAAAATTCTAACAGGACTAGACAGGCTAGATGCAGGAAGGATGTTCCCGATGGCCGGGGAGTCCAGAACCAGGGGGCACAGTCTAAGGATAAGGGGTAAGCCATTTAGGACAGAGATGAGGAGGAATTTCTTCACCCAGAGAGTGGTGAACCTGTGGAATTCTCTATTACAGAAGGCAGTAGAGGCCAATTCATTAAATATATTTAAGAAGGAGTTAGATATATTTCTTAAGGCTAAAGGGATCAAGGGGTATGGAGAGAAGGCAGGGATAGGGTACTGAATTTGGATGATCAGCCATGATCTCATTGAATGGCAGAGCAGGCTTGAGGGGCCGAATAGCCTACTCCTGCTCCTATCTTCTATGTTTCTATGAAAGTCATCTGCTATAGTTCAGACCACTTATAAATAATGTCTAGGTCCTTCTGTAATTCCTTAGCCCCTTCCTCAGATCTCAGTGTCCCCACCAGCTGTGCATCTAACCAATTTGCGTTGCATTTCTGAATTCATGTCATTGATATAGATCAAAAACAGAAGGGGCCATAGTACCAATCCCTGGCACACTCCACTCAATCTACCTCACACCCTGGCACTACTCTTCCTAAAAAGCACTTGCTTGCTTTCTCTCTTTCAGCCAATTCCTTATTTATCTTCAAGTTTTACCTAGGATGCTCACTGTTTTGAGCTTGGAAGATATCCTTTCACATGAAACTTTTATCAAAGGCCTTCTGGAAGTCTAGGTATACAATATAATAGGACTTTTCAACATCCACTTTGGGCTTTCTCAAAAGAATTAAGGAGGTGGGTGAGGCAGAATATCAAACCCACACCAAGAACACGAATAATAGTTGACAAACACTTGAAATTGCACTTTTAATTTTACATCAAAATAAATCACCAGCAAGAACACTTAGCAGCCATTGGATCTGTACAGCCCACAATCTCATTTGGTTATCAAACTAAAAGATTATAAAATTACAACAAACAAACTGTTTCTGCTTAGGCACTTGTACAGCAGAGTTACAGCATCAGAAAAGATAATTGGAAATGAAGAGCATAGTTTACATTCTATAACTGGTTCATGATATATGGAACAACCGATGCTTAGAAACACCTTCCAGATAGTAATGGATACCCAGGTGTGATTGCAAATCAGTAATCTCATCAGTGTATTCAGATGATTTCATCAATATCTGGAGTGGTTTATTACTGTTATAATATGAACCCCACAGTATCCATATCACATCATTGTATAATATAATTGGTGGACTTAGATGGGGGTGTTACTATATTTAGATTCTTACTTTTGCTAGCTGTGTTCCCCACTGTTGTTGGCGTGTCATGACATTGATGAATTAACAGCATGTTACAATGCACGTTCCCCAACACGCAACAGTTGATCAGCAAGAAAAAGTAATGATCAGTGTATGTTATAAGGATGTAATACAATTGAAAGTGAAAGTCAAATGGTTTAACAATAACTCCTGAACCCAGAGATTTTGCAATAATCTTCAAACGCATGCCTTTGGTATTCTTGATTATCTAGAACACACACACAAGACTTTCTGGGGTAATTTTATTCCTCCAATTTTCTCTCCTCCTCTCTCGAAGACTCCCGCTGGGTTATGGCTCTAGACGTGCTGGCAGCCCTGCATCACCTCGCCCAAGAGACCATTCTTTATGTGTGCGCCTGGACATTATCACCAGGCTATTTGACTCTAAACGGCATCACAGCCTGTTTCCACAAATGCACTGTCCAGCAGAGGTCACTGGATAGCAATCCAGAGTCAGAAGCCCTGGCTGACTTTTCCATTACCTAGCTCAGGGGCACTGATACCAATTGTAACAGCTCTATTACTGCCAGTGTCCAGCTAACTGAACAGAGACTGGAAATTAAAGCTGGGATCTCCTGGTCTGGGTGGCTCAGAATTACGCTGGGCGATGCCTTTACCATGAAAGGCAGCAGAGGAGCTCTGCACGACTTTTCTTTTGCTATTCAGTAAAGGATCACACAATGTCTTGTATATATTACAACAGCTAAAAGACATTTGGGCTATTGAATGTACTGACTACTTAACATACAGTATTGTGTCACTGCTGAGAATACTTTGTTCATATGAGTCCATATAAAAGTAGAAATGTATACAATAACAACATATACGACTTGAAGCGTTCCAGTGCCAACAAGATCATAATTGATGTTATACATCTTTATACAAAAAAATTACAAATACTTCTGTCTTAGCTAGAACCAAAATCATTATAATCTGATGGTTCCATTTACAGTTCTAATGGGAAAGGTTCTTAAACAGCAGGGGTTCAGGACTATCATTACCAACACGTGTATACATTCTCTACTCGGATGTATAAAATGGAAAATAAACTAAGACATTAAACCATTTTTTATTGCATTACATACCCAGCTCTGCAATTACAATAAACATCCCTCTGCTGTTTCTTATTCTGTCAGTTCACTTAGTGAGACCTTCCATGGTGTTAGGGCATATTTTTCCTGGGAAGAATTATGGGCAACTGATGCAGAGTTGAAGAATCCCGGTTCTTTTTTTTTTAAGCTCACTTCTGCACAGCAACTGTTTTATTTCATTACTACGATCTTAGTTACTCATAGTTCTTACCAGAAAAAAAGCAATGTCATGGTAACCTGGATGACCCTAAATGAGGGAGCAGATTGCTCTGTCAAGAGGAATAAAACTGAAGATTAATAATCATTAAACAAAGAAGAGAATGGAGAATGCGACAAATAAAATGGCTTCATGAAGTTGGGTGTTTCTTTAACAGTATTTGCCAGCATCCCAGAAGAGCAGGTTTCATAATAATGGAACTAAGGCAGCTCAAGTTCTTGGGTATCTCAAAGTCTACAGGCCTTAAACTGAACTCCAGTCATCCTGCTTTACTTTCCTTTGCCGCATTCTCCCAAGGACAAATGACTTCCTTCACAGAGTTCCTGTAGGTGCGGTGACAATCTTCATCCTCATCCTCAGAGTCTATGGGGTAAATTCTGCACTCGGATGGAATGTCTACTTTGATTTGGAAAAAACTAAGGGAACAGAAATCAAAGATAATATACAGTTAAAAATCTCTAAGAACTTTAAGACCCAGCGTTGTGCTAGGTTTCTTCATTGTTTGACTATTTTCCCCTCAATCTCTCTCTATTTTGTCCTTTTCTTTTCTGAAAAGGCTGACTCATGCTGGGATACAGTTCCACGAGCACCAACGCGCTCCAGTACCTGAGCCAAGCGGTCAATCTTCATACTTGAGTCAGGTCAGTGAGTGTTGGTACGGTGTCAACACTGGGCTATCACAGCTCAGCCCACTCCCGTCCAATTTCACTCCTTTCTTAGTCCAGAAACACCAATGCCAATTGCAATGCCCGTACCACCGACCCCCCCGCCCACCACCCAGATTTGTTACCACAGGATGTACCAGAGATTGTGTTGACACCTTTCTGAACTGGTTTGCATGGCTTGATATCTCATCATGCATTGCATTTATCCATCTGGAAAGCCTCGACTTGTTTTAAATGCAGATATGCTCTTCACACAAAGGGTAGTAGAAATCTGGATCTCTCGCCCCCAGTAAGGTTGTGGATGCGGGTTCAACTGAAGCTTTCAAGACTCAGCCATAGCTTTTTGCTAGGTAAGGGTATCGAGGGATATGGAGCAAAGACGGGTAAATAGGGTTGACGTACGGATCAGCCATGATCTAATTGAATGGCGGAACAGGCTCGAGGGACTGATTGGCCTACTCTTGTTCCAAAAACTCTTCAAGGTATTAACTTATTAATTGACGTCTAAAATAAATCGAAAAAGCAGTGGTAGAAAAGAGAAGAGGTTGCTTACTTGGACACTCTTCTTGGCTTTTGCTGTGGCTGTTTCTCTTCACCATTTAAGGGTTGGATCTTTCCATTTTTCAACGAGATGCACTTGGGAGACAAAGTTGCGAAGACTGGCGAATTTATACATCCCCGTTTCAAAAACCTGCTGAAGGAGAGCGCCATTTTGGATTTCTGAGAAGGTTTGGTTTCCGTGGGCGCTGGTACGTGGTTGCAGGTGCTCGATTCGGATCCAATAGACAACTCCGTGCTTTCAGCAACTGAGGAAAATTGATTAGCAGAATTATTTTGCTCCCATTTTCTTTCCAGTCCAGGGGTGCTGTCTATGGCTACGCTGATCGGTGAGGGGCAGATGGCACTGTTTGGCAGCGGGATGTATCTGGGGGAGTAGAAGGGCAGGTCATCGTTGGCAGGATTGGATAAGGATGGGTTTGGGGAACAAGGTGGGATACAGAAGCCTGTGTACACCGTCAGGTGGGGAACAGGTGCGGTAAACCTACATATCTATTAAAAAAAAGAAAAAAGGTTTAGCACATAAGAACACCACCAGAATCATTCATTCCACTGCTGTTTGTGGGACCTTGTGTGCGAAATGGCTGCGGCAGTAAATGCACAATGTAATGTGGATGTATATGAGAGATTTGATAAAGAGCTATAGCTATTGTTATCTCATGCCCAATAGCTCAATAAGGCAAGGCCATACGGCCCCTCGAGCCTGCTCCGCCATTCAATAAGATCATGGCTGAACTTACATCAACTCCACTTTCCCACCCTATCCCCATATCCCTCGATTCCCTTAATGCTCAATAATCTATCAATTAATGCAACAGGAAAGCAAATATCAGTCACAAACACACTAACTCAGAGCTCGAGCAACTGATAATTATTGTCCTTCTCTGCCAGGATTCAAGGCAATCGTTGCACCAATTGTCAAGAGAAAAGTATTCCCATTACGTGGATGCTGCTACTAACATTTCTGCATTATGAACCAGGCTCTAACAGGACACTATTTAAAGAGATGGGGACTCCCCTCCTCAAACACCACCAGAATCATCCATTCCACTGCTGTTTGTGGGACCTTGTGTGCATTTACTGCAGCAGCCATTTTGCACACATGTAATGTGGATGTATGTGAGAGATTTGATAAAGAGCAATAGTAATGTAAGTTGTTATCTCATTCCCAATAGCTCAGTGAGGCGAGGTGAACCTACAGACCAGGAAGGCCCCGGGGTTGATCTCCTGTCTGTGCTATTAGCAGATCTGAGCCAGGGCAGTGATAATGGAGGCTACAATTAGCTTCAGCGTCCCCGGGTTAGAGGGGGATTACTACCCACAGCTCCTGTTTGAAATGCATTTCCATGAATTTCCACGGTGCTTTCCCAATCTCCGGCTGTAACTTCAGCAGATGATCAGTGGAAACCCAGAGAACTGGTGTAAATGGCCAATATAGCCACTTGCTCCACTTCTCCAGAGGTTCTGTTGGTCGCCTGGTCGAGAAGCCACCGACAACTGCTGAATTTCCAGGTTTGTGTGTGAATATCGAGAAAATACCAGGTGTAGATTGGCCGTGATGACTCCATGGTTAGAAGCCTGCTGATGCCTGCTATCAAGGCTCACACATGAATGAATGGCCAGTTGGGCAAAGTACTCGAGTGCGGCTGGGAAACGGTATCCCGCCATGGAGTTAACATCTTCAGGAGAGATGGGAAGAAAATTGATAGAAAAAAGGAAATCAAGTTCATATTTCCACCCCACCCAGTTAATGTCTCATGGTGTAAGTCATGTCAATGAGGGGGATCTCTTTTGTTATTTGGGATGGTTTGAGAATAGATTTATTTCCACCAAAATTACCAACTCAAGTACAAATTCCTATCACAAAACCAAATCTTCAGTAACTAAGGGGTCGAATTTTCAAATCACATATTGACAATTATGAGGCTAAGGAGCTTCAACTGAATGAAATTTTGATAAATTAATTGGGTGCAGTAAAGTATTTTTGAATTGTTTTACATTTATGGGGTTATTTTTCTGATGTCAAGACTCAGATCCATAGATCCATAGCCTCTGTCTGCCCAAATAAGGACACTGTCTTAAGGGGTGGGGGGTGCAAAGACTTCTTACATTGAGAGTTCCTGTGACCCTGGCCCCAAAGGGTTTTCGGTGTTTCCTTAGTGTCGATAAGCCCGGTTAAAGCAGGCATACTGGCCACTTCCATGTCAGAAATGGGGTCCACCTGGAGGGTCGGTCACAGCGTAGACCTCCAAAGATTTCAACGGCAACACTTAAAATAATATAATTGTCCACCTTACAAAGAGGACTGAGGGAGGGTAGAACCTGGCACCCACCAATCCTCCTTGCCATTGCTTGTAGTGCCCCTGCCATTGGTCTAACATCTTGTCATTCATTCATTGTTTGAGCACATCAATGGTCTTGACATAGGCATGGAGAACATCACTTGATCTACTCAGCAGGAACCTGACATGAGACTCAGAAAAATAACAAGTGACTGCACTTCAAAGTGATTCATTTTATGTGAAGTCTTTTGGGATGATTCTGAGCGGCATGATAAGGTGCTATATAAATGGGAAGTTCTTTCTATGATAATGTAAGAATCGGTGAGTACTTCCTATGACCCCAAAATGCTTGGAAAAAATCAGTGCAGATATGAGCCAGTATGAGTTGGGTGCTGTATTGCTCCAGAGAGATGACTGACAAGCAGTAGGCCATGCATTTGGCTTAATAGTAAACTCTGAAAAGCATCAGAGTGAACCTAGAGTATGTGAAAGGTTTATGAATCCCAAGGCTGAATTGTTAATAGACACCCAGGTGTTTGCAATATGTAGTGTTTATGATAAGCAACTAATCAGCTTTTATTTTAAATGGTGTCATTTTTTAAGCACTGCATGGGCAAGGCTGAGCAGGAGTGAGGTGGGGGAGCGGGAGTGAGGTGGGGGAGCGGGAGTGAGGTGGGGGAGCGGCCGTGAGGTCGGGGAGCAGTGTGATGTCCAACTCTGGGGTTGTAACTGCTGATTGCTGATGAGTTGCAAATTGCAAGGTTTTTATTTCCAGCAACATTTTAGCTTTTGTTCCCTTCACCATTGATAAATGTTGTATTTTTTGACACCACGCAAAAGAGGAAAATCCCCTTGTGCACTACTTTATATTCTCTACGGGGGAGATATTGCCAACGAGGAGCTTTTGGAGGCGGGACTCCCACGTGTCGGGTTTCAGTCCCGCCTCCAACAACTTCTGGCCAACCCACGCTATTTTCCCTTGATTGACCTAGTTAAGCCTGGCCAACATGAAGCTGTCAAACAGTGACATTCTCTGTAGTTTGATGAGGTTTTGAATTCAAGACCTCATCAAACATCTTTCTTTTGCAGAAATGAGATGGTTGTTGCATTGGAGAATGCAGCAGCCATCTGTCATCTCTACCGCGGAGGTGCGAGACTCTCTGCATACCCGCCGACTGAAGCCTGCAGGAAGAAACAAAGGTAAGTACACTTTTACTAACACTTTGCACTTACCTCAGATACTCACCTCTCCACACTTGCACCCATCACTTACCTTCACATCACACTTTTGCACCCCCCCGACCCCCGCAGACCCAGTACTCGCCTCAAATCAAATCAACTTTTATTGTCATTGTTAGTGCACAAGTGCAGTACAACGAAATGTAGGCTTGCGGCTCCCGAGAGTGTACAATTTGGATTAGGACACTTAAACATTTCAACATACATTTGTACATATATATTAGCATAAATATGACCATAATAAAGTGCATCGGCAGATGTGCAGGCTTTAGTGTTTATTTGTGGAGTTCAGTAGGATGACAGCCCTGGGAAAGAAGCTGTTCCTAAATCTGGTCGTACGGGTGCGAATGCATCTGTAGCGTCTTCCAGATGGTAGGAGGGCGAACAGACTGTGGCTGGGGTGGGTAGGGTCTTTGATGATGGACCGTGCCCTCCGTAGGCAGCGTTTCTGATATATATGTTCTATGGTCGGTAGCCGGGTGCCGGTAATGCGTTGGGCAGTTTTGACTACCCGCTGCAGGGCTTTCCGGTCATGGGAGCTACAGCTGCCGTACCATACCGTGATACCTCGCTGAGCTGGCGGGTTTTGGAACCTTCGGGAAGCCCGCACTTGAGGGCAAAAAGGGAATAATCCTATTTTCTGCCTGTTAACTACCTGTTAATAGGCTTTAATAGCGGGACGGCTACCCGCCTCCTGGGAAAATGGCACGGAGGCGGGTTGGGCACCCGCCCCCAGATTCTGCCATTTACTCGGCAGTCCCGCCTCCCCAGGGCTGGCAAGATCACGCCCTATTTTATTCTTTTTGGGTGTATGCAGAAAATCATTTCTGGCAGAAACAAATTCTCACCCTCCGAAAGGAAGATTAAATTACATGCAGCTCAAGAGTGCCGCCAGTGCCCCACCCTGCTCCATGTGACGGGTTCCCAACTTCAGCCATACTGGCAACAGAAAGCCCGGAGCGGCTAACAAACACTGCCCTCGGGATCAAGGGAGGGCATCGTACCAGGACACTGCCATGTGCACCTCCCAGCAGTCCGTTACAGAGCAACATGGGCATGTGCCTGGCATCAGGCTGCCAGCCACTTGAGGCCATGGGAGTGTAGAAAACCCAAGAAAAGGGAAGGGGGGGCAATAGAAAACAACAGGAATAGTGGATCAAAATACACCTTTGGTACGGGGGGGTGGGGGGAGGAGGAGGAAATCAGGCAGAAAGGATGGAAGAGCAACAGTGAATTGGATTAAGTGGAGAAAGATTGAAATATCTGAGACATGGTAAGGATGGTCCTAACGTGGTTCCCAAAACAACCGAGTTACTCTACACTTCAACCTCACCAAAAGCCAGCAAGTGGGGAGTGGAGCCTCCCAATCATGCAAGAAATGTTCAGGCCAGGTAACAAGGTATGTCTAGAGTGGGAGCTTTGTCAACAATGATTATTTGAGCACAAAATGAAGCTATGCTGAATGCTGAGATAACCGTGGACATAGTCGATATTAGATCCTGCGCAAAAGGGGAGGGAAAGTGTCAGGGACATGCTTTGAGTAAAGAGTGCATCCCTTAGACTTTCTATCCCTTTCAAACAAAGGCATCAGATGGAGTTCAACAATGATGGTGGCATCCGGGGCACAGGAAGGATTTTGAACAACGATGTCTTAAGAACACAATGAAAGTGAGGAAACATATTTGGAGTTTTACAATGTAACACAGAACATCACATCAAATCCAGGATAACCCAGAGCTTGGCACAAGATGAAAACATCAACCAGACGCAACAGAAATACATAAAGCAGGTGTGCAATGATTGACGCTACTTTATTTTTCATTAAATGAACATGAAATAGAATCTGCAGCCAAGTCATTCTGAAAATCCACTGTTCACATTTTCACAGGAGCTCCGGTTTGTGGAACTTAGTTTTTAAAATACAGATCATGTACGATTTCTGCGAGTGTGTTGCAGTCATGGCCACGCTCCCAAGACTAATGACACAACAATCTCAAGTTATGTCAGGCCAGATCTAGGTTAGATGTCAGGAGATGGTTCTTTTCCCAGAGAATAGCAGACCCGTGGATCAGGCTGCCGGCTCGTACGGTGAATGCTGATTCGCTGAATTCCTTCAAGCGAGAGCTGGATTTGCTTCTGGCTGGGGCGCAGATCACCTCGTACAGAAGGTAGGCACATTAATTAGGGGCTGAGTGGTCTCCTGGACTAGTTTCGATCACCTAAGGAGGGTGAGAGAGGGATTGTCCAGATTTTACTCCGCTAATTGGCCTGGATTTTTATCTGGTTTTTTTTGCCTCTCCCAGATGATCAGGTGGTGGGGTGGGGAGTGTATATATTGAGGTACAGGACATCGTGGGACAGGCTGGATGGATCAGTGTGTTTTTTCCTGTCCGTCGTTGTTCGTATGGTGACCTTTTATATCAGAATTTCCAGCTTCTGTTACTGCCATTAACTGCTGTCATTATGGACACTTAGTTCTATTTTGCCACGTATCATGCGGCAGGAAGAGTGAGCCCTTCACGCCACGGTGTTTAGATCACAGTTATGATCGGGGTGTCAGCTAACAAAAAGAGGTTTCAGTTACAAGGTTCCTTTTGTGCCCTGGTTAATGTCGGTTAATACAGTGAAATCAAGATATTATGACAACTTGAAGCATGGAGCACAATAGCACTCTTGTTTAACTCACATGGTTCACTGTCACTGCGGTTTGAATCATGTGGTACACTGGCACTCCAGTTACTTGTTGTCCAAACCCTTCTTTTCACATCCTTGGTTTACCCGTGCCAATTACAGCTTATGAGAAAGCTTCCCCCCCCCCCCCGCCCCCCCCGGTGTTGGTCAATGCTTGAAGCTGGGAATTGTGAGAGAGTCTTGGTGGTAATTCTCCCTCTATTCGTTCTGAAGGTGTGGTTTCTGCTCCCTCCCACCCCACAGCGATGCAACTGTGACCAGGAACTCCGTGGTGTGTGGGTCAATGATGGGCCCAAACCTCACATCTCACCACTCTGTGACACCCTGATTTTATCTACTACCCCAGGAGATCACTCTCTGCAGCTGAATCAAGTAATACAAGCTGGGATTGAACTACTTTAAAACTATCATGTCTTAACAGCAGAGCTCATTAAAACTAGAATAAAATTGCTTGTTCTCTATACATTATAAATAATAACAGAATAAAAACCTATTTCAAAGCAGTAACACACCTCAAGGTTGAGCTGACAGTTACACTGCTTGAGCCTGTTTCTGCTGTTGTCAACGGAACCAATACATTACTCCATTGTAACAGACTCTTGTGTGATATCTTATATATCCTCCTATACTACCTGTGTGTTTTCTTATACTGTATATACCCTCCTACTACCCTGTGTTTTATCTTATATATACCCTCCTACTACCTGTGTGTTATCTTATATATACCCTCCTACTACCTGTGTATTATCTTATATATACCCTCCTACTACCTGTGTGTTTTCTTATACTGTATATACCCTCCTACTACCCTGTGTTTTATCTTATATATACCCTCCTACTACCTGTGTGTTATCTTATATATACCCTCCTACTACCTGTGTATTATCTTATATATACCCTCCTACTACCTGTGTGTTTTCTTATACTGTATATACCCTCCTACTACCCTGTGTTTTATCTTATATATACCCTCCTACTACCTGTGTATTATCTTATATATACCCTCCTACTACCTGTGTGTTTTCTTATACTGTATATACCCTCCTACTACCTGTGTGTTATCTTATATATATACCCTCCTACTACCCGTGTTTTCTTATATATACCCTCCTACTACCCTGTGTGTTATCTTATATATACCCTCCTACTACCTGTGTTTTTTTATATATACCCTCCTACTACCCTGTGTGTTATCTTATATATACCCTCCTACTACCTGTGTGTTATCTTATATATACCCTCCTACTACCTGTTTTTTTATATATACCCTCCTACTACCTGTGTTTTTTTATATATACCCTCCTACTACCTGTGTGTTATCTTATATATACCCTCCTACTACCTGTGTGTTTTCTTATATATACCCTCCTACTACCTGTGTTTTTTTATATATACCCTCCTACTACCTGTGTGTTCTTATATATACCCTCCTACTACCTGTGTGTTCTTATATATAGCCTCCTACTACCTGTGTTTTTTTATATATACCCTCCTACTACCCTGTGTGTTATCTTATATATACCCTCCTACTACCTGTGTGTTATCTTATATATACCCTCCTACTACCTGTGTTTTTTTATATATACCCTCCTACTACCTGTGTTTTTTTATATATACCCTCCTACTACCTGTGTGTTATCTTATATATACCCTCCTACTACCTGTGTGTTTTCTTATATATACCCTCCTACTACCTGTGTTTTTTTATATATACCCTCCTACTACCTGTGTGTTATCTTATATATACCCTCCTACTACCTGTGTGTTTTCTTATATATACCCTCCTACTACCTGTGTTTTTTTTTATATATACCCTCCTACTACCTGTGTGTTCTTATATATACCCTCCTACTACCTGTGTGTTCTTATATATAGCCTCCTACTACCTGTGTTTTTTTATATATACCCTCCTACTACCCTGTGTTTTCTTATATATACCCTCCTACTACCTGTGTTTTTTTATATATAGCCTCCTACTACCTGTGTTTTCTTATATATACCCTCCTACTACCTGTGTGTTTTCTTATATATACCCTCCTACTACCTGTGTTTTTTTATATATACCCTCCTACTACCTGTGTGTTCTTATATATAGCCTCCTACTGCCTGTGTTTTCTTATATATACCCTCCTACTACCTGTGTGTTTTCTTATATATACCCTCCTACTACCTGTGTTTTTTTATATATACCCTCCTACTACCGGTGTGTTTTCTTATATATACCCTCCTACTACCTGTGTTTTTTTATATATACCCTCCTACTACCTGTGTGTTCTTATATATACCCTCCTACTACCTGTGTTTTCTTATATATACCCTCCTACTACCTGTGTTTTCTTATATATACCCTCCTACTACCTGTGTTTTTTTATATATACCCTCCTACTACCCGTGTGTTATCTTATATATACCCTCCTACTACCCGTGTGTTATCTTATATATATACCCTCCTACTACCCTGTGTGTTATCTTATATATACCCTCCTACTACCCGTGTTTTCTTATATATACCCTCCTACTACCTGTGTGTTTTCTTATATACACCCTCCTACTACCCTGTGTGTTTTCTTAGATGTAATTCATTCCTATTTGCATGTTCTCGCCTGTGTAGCTCACTTTGGTCTGTACACCATCCTATAGTTTGATTTTCATTTATTTCAGCAAATCATTTTTTTTGTTGTCACGGTAAACTGAAGTCGGTAAAGTGTGCAGAAATTCTACCCTTGATGCATGGCTATTTCAGAGCAGATCACCAGCACTGCACAAAATCAAACGAGCAAAGAGGAAAGACTGTACGAGTATAGACAACAGGAAGAAGATTACAGGGCCACCTAAACAATAACAGAGAACAGAAGCTTTAAAAGGCGCCATACACGTGCTAACTGAGACCTTTTCTTTCCTATAGACCCTGTACAATCTGCACTGTCATGGACTTTCCATGGGGAAATGCTCGAGAAGATAAAGCTCAGTGTAATTCTTCCAAGACCTCTCACTCTCACCCAGATATTTGAGCGAAAATTTCTGGACACCCATACCAACATTACACTATTTAACCTTTAGATGAAAAATGTTGACCCATAGCGCTTTCAAGCAACTTCACGAATTATAATGAATCCATGATGGGATAAGCTCAGCCCAGCCATTAGGAGTCCTTCTTCCAAAATGGTGAGTCTGCACCAATTATTTCCTTATTAATTTTTAAAGAGCGGGTATAAATAAATTTAAAAAAAATTGTAACAGAGGTTGTTCAGGCAGAGAGTTGGCATTCCAGCACTGACCTTTCAATGATTTTGACTCTGGTATCGCTCCTTTAAATACAAGTGACCACCCGATAGGACTGAGTTAATGCACATGCAAAAATCTTTTACAGACAAAAAGAAACACATTTTATGAATGATTTCCACAAACAAAACACATTTTATATTTCAGGTGGTAATTTGATTGCACAAGATACCATCTCCCCCACCCCCATAAAATCAATTATACAGAGAATGTGACCAAGAATCAAAATGATCAGACATTGGTGAGAAGAGCAGCAAATAGAGGGCAGGAGAAAAGAGCAGACAAATTACATTCCCCCGTCAATTGTACATTAATAAATAAAGAATTGAAACTTTCAGGGCCAATGACTTACTTACAATTGCAAGGTAATTGAAACCGTTCTCAAGTCATATCTGTCATTAGTACATTTTAACTGTGTACCCTAATTATTGCCTAAATAGATATTTTAAAAGATTCACCATCAAGAGCTCTTTAAAAACAGCAGCTACAAAGCACTGCCATTAACTTTAATATCCCTTTGGTTTATTTCTGTTGTTTGCAATGAATCATTTTGTTAAACAGTGTGAGTTTGGAGGAGTTATTGAGCCAGATATGGAAAGGGATCCGAATCAGTTTCACTATGGAGACAGTCAGTATTATACATTGATGCCGTAAGTAGTCCTGCCTCACTCAGTCCAGGCTGATCACTCTAAGTACAGCGGGAGTCCAAAACTCACAGCACCGCAGTGCACCCACCGGTGTGTGTGGTCTGTTGCACACAAAAAAACAGACAATGGTCATCCAGGTTTCCGAGGGAATCCAGACTGCTCGGGATATGCAAGAAGTACAACTCGCTGGAGTCTGAAGCATTGTGTCAGCCCTGGCGGTTATCATGGCAGCTGACAGCATCGCCTGCCACCCGCCACTCACTGAGCAACCCACTGCTCTGAGCCTTGGTGGAGAAGGAGCCCCTGAACTGGAGCGGGATTTGGCTGCTCTATTTTTGTGCTGAATTTCCACCTTCACGGGGCAAAAATCGGAGTACAAGACTGGCGTAACCGGTGCTGTTTCAGCTCATTAACTCATCTCCCCTGCGCTTTCAGGCTTAGTAACTCCTAGCCAGTAACCTGTGTCAATGGCTGCACCTACTGATCTTAACCCACCAAAGTTGCTCTGCTGGGCACTGTAACCTCTCCCAGCCACCATCCTGAAGACCGCATCAGAAATCACTGTTTACTAAAACATTCAAAACTTCAACAGAAATAGACAGAAATGAACTAAAAGGTATGATGGATCATTCTTTGCAACTAATGTTCACAAAGCAGACGTTTATACTGACAGCAGCATTGGAAAGTTAAATGTGAAATTGTGTAAACGGTTTATTAAGAGTTGCAAAGGACTGCATAATGAACCCAAGTCTGTGTTTGCATAGTTATCCGTCATCAGAGTACTCGTTCTATGTAAGTGCAATAGTTATTCTTTATTCTATAAAGTATTATTTTAGTTTTGTGATTTAGTTTGAAATTCCTCTTCTCACTAGCCCTCAAGTTAGGCCCTGATGCACATTACCCTCCAGCTCACCCACACCTACATGGACCATACGACCAGAGCGCACGCCTCACCGCACTAAATGCTGCTGCTCAATCAGTCTGTCAAGAGGTGCGCTCGAGTGGTGTGGACCCAGCCTCTGAACCCCTCCACACAGCCAACTTAGGCAACTTTGTAAACCTTGCGTGACCACGAAAGCCAGTGGAAATAATCAGCTGAAGACAAGAAATATTAGAGCTAATCAACAAACTGCAACAGCTTCAGCTTTTACACTGGTTATTGCTTGCTACTGTATTCAATAGCCAATATTTAAATTTGCATAGACACTTATTGGTACAGTTTTAGATAGGTACATTATACTCAGGGCTCAAAGGGAAGCCTAAACACCAGGTGACACAAGGGATGGTTGGGTTGGGGTGGGGGTGGTATGTGGGATGCCGGGGAGCAATAGTGGGCCAGCGGGGTGGGCGCAGGATGCCGGCGGGGAGGGCGCGGGATGCCGGCGGGGAGGGAGCGGGATGCCGGCGGGGAGGGCGCGGGATGCCGGCGGGGAGGGCGCGGGATGCCGGCGGGGAGGGCGCGGGATGCCGGCGGGGAGGGAGCGGGATGCCGGCGGGGTTTTGGCCTGCACAGGGAAGGAATATAAAATTGAACGGATCAGCCAATCTTGCGCCTATGAACAGTTGGATAACGGGGCACTGCTTGCATGAAACAATTATTTGGCAACCCCGCCTGACTTAGTTTGTAGCCTAGTTCTAAATAACATTTAACTGGTGCAGTTGTACTAAGAACAACAACTTGTATTTATATAGCATCTTTAGTGTAGTAAAACTAAAAGTCACACATCCTGACTTGGAAATATATTGGCCGATCCTTCATCGTCGCTGGGTCACAATCCTGGAACTCCCTCCCTAACAGCACTGTGGGAGCACCTTCACCACACGGACTGCAGCGGTTCAAGAAGGCGGCTCACCATCACCTTCTCAAGGGCAATTAGGGATGGGCAATAAATGCCGGCCTCGCCAGTGACGCCCACATCCCAGGAACGAATTGAAAACAAATCCCAAGGTGCTTCACAGGAGGTGATTATCAAACAAAAATGACACTCGGGCTGATTTTACGGAGGCTTATTGGCCACGCACATCAGACAGAGAATTGTGGGCAGAGCACCTGTTCCTACTCTGTGTTGGTATCACAGCATTTGGAAAATCAGCCCTTTAGTGTCAGCTTGGCTTAGCTGTTACAGCCCTTGCTCTTGAGTTGGGGTTCAAGAGCTACACCAGATGAGACGGTAAACCGAGGCCACGTCTGCCTGTTTGGGTAGACTTTAAAAGATCCTCAGTGAGAGGAGTCCTTTCAGTGTCCTGGTAAACATTCATTCCCTGACAAAAAAAAACCCAAAAAACAGATGAATTGCTCGTTCCTCTCACTGCTGTTTGTGGGATATTACTGAACGCAGAATGGCTGCTGCATTTGTCTACATAACAACAGTCACTACATTGCCAAGTGATTTACTGTAACTGAGGCGCTTAGAGGTGCTTGAGGGAGACCCGATGAGGTGTTATATAAATGTACAATAATTCCACTGGATTCCATTGATGAAGGTCATGGCTGGGAATTTCCTCGGAACTGATCCCGCTCCGCCCCCATAACTTCACCACCAGTGCGGCGGAACCGGCCTCTGCTGACGAAGCGGCTCAGAGGAAATCCCCGGCCATTATGGTGCTACGGCTGGGTGGCAATAAAGTGAATGGATGCCTCGTTTCAATGTGCTGGTGATCAATAAGGTTCCTTCCGTGTGAAATAAAAATGTCCGCTGCCTAGGCGTGTTTGCTCTTAGTGGTGCGCGCGGAAGAATTTATAGGTGACTGGGTGCAGCGCAGCTTATTTACTGGGTCAAGAGAGAAGAATTTTGCCACAAAGGTGTTCTGTGCAAGTGGAGCGATGGTGCGTCTCAACATGCATTACATCATCGCGCCATCGGTAAACAAGCCAAATAAAGCTTTAGCAAACAACTTATTCCCAAGCAAACAGTGCCCATTTAAAGAGAAGGCTCGTCGCATGCCTGGGTGAAGTCTGCCTTCAGCCTCCCTTGGCCACTGCGTGTTGTGTGGCACAAACAAGGGAGGGCCAGGAGGGGAGAGCCAGGAAGGGGAGGGGGGGGGGACCAGGAGGGGGGAGCCAGGAAGGGGAGGGCCAGGAAGGGGAGAGTAGAGGGGGAGGAGCCAGGAAGGGGAGGGTAGAGGGGGGGGACCAGGAGGGGGGAGGACCAGGACCAGGAGAGGGGAGGGTAGAGGGGGGGGGGGGGGGGGAGACCAGGAGTGGGGGAGGACCAGGAGAGGGGGAGGGCCAGGAGAGGGGGAGGGCCAGGAGGGGGGAGGGTAGAGCCAGGGGAGGGGGGGTGCCAGGAGAGGGGAGGACCAGGAGAGGGGAGGACCAGGAGGGGGGAGGGTAGAGCCAGGGGAGGGGGGGTGCCAGGAGAGGGGAGGACCAGGAGGGGGGAGGGGGTGTGCCAGGAGGGACGGCAGAGAATAGAAATAGATCACGATAAAGTGATATTACAGCTTATAGAGGCGCTGGTGCCAACGCCTGCCCCATTCTCTCACCCTTTGAGCACTGGGTACATGCCCTATCTGTGTTAAATGGGTGCTGACAGTAAATGATTTGTTGAGCAGTTTGTAGAGGTGAGAGTTTAGCATTTGCCGAGGTCTTTACTGCGCCTCTTGTTTGGGAGGCTCCTGCCTCAGCTGGTGCCTGCGATCTAACTTGCTCATAACCTGCGTGATGTCGACCACCTTCGTGCCACTGGCGGCCGCTCTTGCTTTCGCCTCCTTTTCGAGCTGCCGCAGGATCACCGGGCTGGGGCTGGAGCGTCTGTGTCTCTTCGTGAAAGGGAAGTTACTGAAAACAACAAGATATAATCTTATAGGTTGCAGGAAAAGCATCATAGCTTCAGCAATGTTTGTACATCTATACACGCATGATAAATAACTCTTGGAGCCCAGGGCCCCTCTGATGATCTAGTGAGTAACTACACCACCGGCTGTGCTGCCCGGTTCCCAGGTTCAAGCCCTGGTCTCCGGTGCATTTGTCACACTTAACTGGGGCTGTGGTAGAATTGGCTCAAGTGGCTGCACTTTAAAAAAAAGACTTGCATTTATATAGCGCCTTTCACGATCACCAGATGTCCTAATGCACTTAACGCACTTTGCAGTCAATGGAGTACTTTTGGAGTGTAGTCACTGTTGTAATGTAGGAAACGTGGCAGTCAACCTGCGCACAGCAAGCTCCCACAAACAGCAATATGATAATGACCAGATAATCTGTTTAAGTGATGTTGATTGAGGGATAAATATTGGCCAGGACACCGGGGAGAACTCCCCTGCTCTTCTTCAAAATGGTGCCATGGGATCTCTTGCGTCCACCTGAGAGAGCAGACAGGGCCTCGTTTTAACGTCTTGTTCCAAAAGAAAACACCTCCGACAGTGCGGCACTCCCTCAGCACTGCACTGGAGTGTCAGCCTCGATTCTGTGCTCAAATCCCTGGAGTGGGACTTGAACCCACAACCTTCTGACTCAGAGGCGAGGGCACTACCAACTGAGCCACTGTAATTCATTGGTTATGAAACCATATACTCGGGATAAGATGAAGCACTATATAAAAAAAACAAACTGTTTCTTTCAACTTCTCACATTCCTCTTGCTGTCCCTGCCTGCGGGGAAGGATCAAAACCTCCGCCCCAAAGACACAGTTTATATTGGGAACTTATTGTCTGAAAGAAAGGAAGACTTGCATTTATATAGCACCTTTCACAACCTTTGGGACATCACAAAGTGCTTTACAGCTAATTAAGTACTTTTTTAAAAAAAGTACTGTCACTGTTGTAATCTGGAAACATGGCAGCCAATTTGCGCACAGCAAGCTCCCACACACAGCAATGTGATAATCCACTGGAGACCAGCTAGGGGAGCATTGGACTAGTCTTGTCTGCAGGGTTTCATTAGCAGCAGATGGGCTGAGGCAGGGGCGGAGGCGGGCGATGTTAGGAAGGGATAGTCGACCCATCCGTGCAGGATACCAACCCCACCTGCACTCAAAAATCTTTGTGGCGTGAAAGACCCATTCATTGTACCTAGGACTTGAACCCAAACTTACACCTCAGCACCTTCCAGTGATTAATAACTAATCACCTTTAGGAGTTTCTCTCCACTCCCTTTGAGTTTCCCCACCCACATGCTAAGCACTGTTTCCAACCAAGAGGAGTCTCGAAGATAAACAGCCTTTGGGAGATACATGAAAGTCACCCTCCCACAGAGCGGGGCTTCCCTTCCAGCCTGCTGGAGAGAGGATCAAACCTGCACTCAGTGCGTACTCCAAGCCAGAGTACTGGAAACGGAGCGTGCTCACCCTCTGGACAGCTGGCAGCTAATGGGCTCTTGATTTTTTCTATTGACCTGTTATTGTAACAAAATTCTTTTAATGCAGCTGCTCTTTGTTAATTATTATTTTGATCAGACAGGTTCTGATACACTTAGAAAGCCACCATGCTTAAGATCATTCAAACCAAGCTACCAAGAAACCCATTTAGAGTTTCTGTTTGTCTGATAGGGGGTTCTACCCCTGCAAGAACACAGGTCATTTACCTTAAGCTTAGATAACATGGGAGCAGGAGGCGGCCATTCAGCCCCTCGAGACTGTTCCGCCTAATACAGGCACAGGCTGGCAATGGCCAAGGCGGTGAGCCGGAAGTGCGTGTAGTGGGACTTCTGGATTTTAACCAGCTGAAATCTCTCACAGTCTCTGGTTCTTTTGACGATTATCTTAAATCATAGGCTGTCAGCAGCCCTGCCCCTACACGTGCAGAAGCTCCAGACTGCCTCAGAAGCTGAAAATTCCAATCAAAAAACAGAAAATGCTGGAGACACTCAGCAGGTCAGGCAGCATCTGAGGAGGCGACACAGAGAGGGGAACCGTTTGGACACACATCTTATAGCTTACGTCATAAGTTTAAACCTCCAACGACAGAGTTTCTTGCACCCACTTCTCAGTGAGGAATTGTGTCCAAATCTGTAAAACCCCAGATACCAAATCTGTGCAACCCCCAGATACCAAATCTGTACAACCCCCAGATACCAAATCTGTACAACCCCCAGATACCAAATCTGTGCAACCCCCAGATACCAAATCTGTACAACGCCCAGATACCAAATCTGTACAACGCCCAGATACCAAATCTGTACAACGCCCAGATACCAAATCTGTAAAACCCCAGATACCAAATCTGTACAACCCGCAGATACCAAATCTGTACAACCCCCAGATACCAAATCTGTACAACCCCCAGATACCAAATCTGTACAACCCCCAGATACCAAATCTGTACAACCCCCAGATACCAAATCTGTACAACCCCCAGATACCAAATCTGTAAAACCCCCAGATACCAAATCTGTACAACCCCAGATACCAAATCTGTACAACCCCAGATACCAAATCTGTACAACCCCCAGATACCAAATCTGTAAAACCCCCAGATACCAAATCTGTGCAACCCCCAGATACCAAATCTGTACAACCCCCAGATACCAAATCTGTACAACCCCCAGATACCAAATCTGTACAACTCCCAGGTACCAAATCTGTACAACCCCCAGATACCAAATCTTTACAATGCCGTGATACCAAATCTGTACAACCCCCAGATACCAAATCTGTACAACCCCAGATACCAAATCTGTAAAACCCCCAGATACCAAATCTGTGCAACCCCCAGATACCAAATCTGTACAACCCCCAGATACCAAATCTGTACAACCCCCAGATACCAAATCTGTACAACTCCCAGGTACCAAATCTGTACAACCCCCAGATACCAAATCTTTACAATGCCGTGATACCAAATCTGTACAACCCCCAGATACCAAATCTGTACAACCCCCAGATACCAAATCTGTACAACCCCCAGATACCAAATCTGTACAACGCCCAGATACCAAATCTGTACAACTCCCAGATACCAAATCTGTAGAATGCCCAGATACCAAATCTGTACAACCCCCAGGTACCAAATCTGTACAACTCCCAGATACCAAATCTGTACAACCCCCAGATACCAAATCTGTACAACCCCCAGATACCAAATCTGTACAACGCCCAGATACCAAATCTGTACAACTCCCAGATACCAAATCTGTAGAATGCCCAGATACCAAATCTGTACAACCCCCAGGTACCAAATCTGTACAACTCCCAGATACCAAATCTGTACAACCCCCAGATACCAAATCTGTACAACCCCCAGATACCAAATCTGTACAACGCCCAGATACCAAATCTGTACAACTCCCAGATACCAAATCTGTAGAATGCCCAGATACCAAATCTGTACAACCCCCAGGTACCAAATCTGTACAACTCCCAGATACCAAATCTGTACAACTCCCAGATACCAAATCTGTAGAATGCCCAGATACCAAATCTGTACAACCCCCAGGTACCAAATCTGTACAACTCCCAGATACCAAATCTGTACAACCCCCAGATACCAAATCTGTACAACCCCCAGATACCAAATCTGTACAACGCCCAGATACCAAATCTGTACAACTCCCAGATACCAAATCTGTAGAATGCCCAGATACCAAATCTGTACAACCCCCAGGTACCAAATCTGTACAACTCCCAGATACCAAATCTGTACAACTCCCAGATACCAAATCTGTACAACCCCCAGATACCAAATCTGTACAACCCCCAGATACCAAATCTGTACAACGCCCAGATACCAAATCTGTACAACTCCCAGATACCAAATCTGTAGAATGCCCAGATACCAAATCTGTACAACCCCCAGGTACCAAATCTGTACAACTCCCAGATACCAAATCTGTACAACTCCCAGATACCAAATCTGTAGAATGCCCAGATACCAAATCTGTACAACCCCCAGATACCAAATCTGTACAACGCCCAGATACCAAATCTGTAGAATGCCCAGATACCAAATCTGTACAACCCCCAGGTACCAAATCTGTACAACTCCCAGATACCAAATCTGTACAACGCCCAGATACCAAATCTGTACAACTCCCAGATACCAAATCTGTACAACCGCCAGATACCAAATCTGTACAACCCCCAGGTACCAAATCTGTACAACTCCCAGATACCAAATCTGTAGAATGCCCAGGTACAAATATGAATCAACATTCGGGACTGGCACCTGTTGTATTGTCTTTAACCATCTCAAAAGTGCAGACACACTGCATGGAACTGGATTATGCAGTGACACCATCCGATACCCCCTTTAATTTGACCAATTTAAGAGTGGGAACATTCTGGTACTGACCTTTTTTGCTTGGTTTCTTCGGGAATGAGCGCCTTATTCTGCGTTTCCTTGTAAATGGGGGATCTTAAGAAACGTGGGTACGAATCCTACACAAGAGAAATAAGAGGTGATGGGAGTGTGTTACGAGGTGTTGTGACCTGCTCTTCGAAAAGCTGCCTTTGTTTATGTAACCGCCTTGATAACGAATTATGTTATTGAGGAGAAAACAAACGACAACGACCCACCCACCCATACAAACCGTGCAATGAAGGGTCACAGAATGACAAAGCTATGAAACCTGCAAAGAAGCAAAAAACAAAATGAACGGCAGACCTTTTTCATCAGCATGTAAATGTGAGTCTGTGCAGCATCCAGCACGTAGCGATGTGGGTGTTTCAGGCCCTTCACAGTAATCTCCATGGTCCTCCCGTCAATGTTAATCCAACGCCTCGCTCCCTGTGCCAGGAACGTTCTGAAATCAAGGGGAGCACATTAGTGGGTTTTTGTTACATAGTGAGGAAGAGGTGGTGGGTGCTATTGTTTATTAACACGCTGCCCTTTCACCTCTGGGTTTGGGTTGTAGGTCAGGTGGTGTTAGAGAGGATAGGGGGTTTCTATCTTATCCACACTTTCGTCTGGGCTTTTTTCTTCCCTCCCACGTGGCAGCTGTCCTTCATTCTGCCAGCGCCAGTCACACTTCATCTAGAGCCACCCTTTGTTTCTTGAATATCTCTCAATGTCTCCTACTTTCTATCCTATCACAGACCTTCCCTTTTGTTCTTTAAGCCCCTCCCCCATTTCCCAGCCCCTAAACTTGCTTTAAAATCTGTTCCATTTCCTGCTTTTTTCCAGTTCTGACGAAGGGTTTTGACCTGAAACGTTAACTCCGTTTCTCTCTCCACGGATGCGGCCCTGGCCTGCTGAGTTTTTCCAGCGTTTTCTGTTGTTATATAGGGGAGTTCTTGCTTATAATTAACCCCTCAAATCAATAGGGTTCGTAAACATTGAATATCAGAGGTCACAGGTTTATTAAGTATACGCGACTTAAACTCACGATGAAACCTTACGGGTTTAATTGGGGGGACTCAAGATTGTAAGCTTGGTACACAGGCCCATCAGACCGTATCGCATCCTTCGCATCTGTTCCAGAACCCACTTTTTATACCGTTTTCTTATCCCCCTCTATGTGACAATCCACGTGTTTCTGCATTGTATGATTATACAAAAGTTAACCTACAACACCAATATAAGGTGAATTTCAATGAGCTTGTCCCTGATCAATAATTTTAGTTTTAACGAGTTCTTTTTCCTTAGACCGGTACAACTCCCCCAACTTTGTTACGCTATCGATAGTTTCAATCTTGTTACATATCATTGCTATTCCACCAAGTGAAACTTCTGATTCCAAGTCTGTCTCTGAATCAGACCATTTCACAGCAGTCTCCTGCTTCTAAAAAGGATGTTTCCTTCTGCAGAACAAACTGTTTTTCCTGCACTTGTTATCAACCAATTAAACTTCTTTGAAATATATGAATCATGTCTTTTAATTAGGTTTACGGAAGTGACTAAACTGACCATTGCTCTCAGGACTAGGACTTAGTTCATCAGTTCAGTGGTCACTGCATCTAAATGGACTTATACTTCCTGCTTAACAAGGAACTATTACCACAATATAAACAGCAATCACTAGCAGTATAACATTAGCAGATATCAGGACTGTCTGATTAACCCTTTCCTTACAGTGAGCTAAAACCCCTCCCGCTCAGCAGTCAGTATACAAGTTGCACTCTTCCCTTACTACAAAAACCTAAGTCACTTTTCTAATGCATCAAGAACAGACACGAAGGCAAGACTCACATCCCAAACTTTATGGAAATACATGGCACATTTCCCTGGAAAGATTGTAATTTTTCCATGACAAATCTCAAATGAGATCAAAACAGCATTTTATTACAGTAAGGAATAAATGTTCCCACCATCCATCCCAGGGGAGTTTACATTAAAAGGATATTTTCCTCTGTTACTGGTTTCCCGAACTTTTCAACTCCCCTTATTTTTTTAAAAACTTGCATTTCTATAGCGCCTTTCACAACCTCAGGACATCCCAAAGCGCTTTACAGCCAATGAAGTACTTTTTTGAAGTATAGTCACTGTTGTAATGTAGGAAAAGCAGCAGCCAATTTGTGCACAGCAAGGTCCCACAAGCAGCAATGTGAAAATGACCAGATCATCTGTTCTAGTGATGTTGTTGAAGGATAATATTGGCCAGGACACCGGGGAGAACTCCCTTGCTCTTCTTCAAAATAGTGCAACGGGATCTTTTACAGCCACCTGAGGGGCACACAGCGCCTCGGTTTAACGTCTCATCCAAAAGACGACACCTCGGACAGTGCAGCGCTCCCTCCCTTTTGTGCTCAAGTCTCCGGAGTGGGACTTGAACCCACATCTCTTCTGACTCGGAGGCGAGGGTGCTACTAACTGAGACTCCAAGTTTATACCTCATCTCTAATTCAGTTTTAAATTAAATTTTATTTCCATACTTCATCCTTTTCCCCCTGCCATTTTTATCCCTTTCTCTATGGGTGCATTTACAGTACAAGTTTAGTATTGGAACTAAGTAATTCAGTATAAATTGGGCATTAAGGCCCAACCTGACTCCTGAGCAATGTGGAGCGAGGCTGCCTCTTCCAGCGAGTCTCACCCCACCTCACTCCAGTGTCCTGACCCTCAATTCAGGGGTCTCTCTATTTGCCAAAGGTAAATCCTGAGAGGTTCCCTACCTCTCTAATGTCCTCCAGCCCTACAAACCTCCGAGCTCCTCCAATTCTGGCCCTTCGCGCATCCCCGCTTTCCTTCGCTCCACCATTGGCGGCCGTGCCTTCAGCTGCCGTGGAATTCCCTCCCTAAACCTCTCCGCCTCTCCATCTCTTTCTCCTCCTTAAAACTTACCTCTTTGCCCAAGCTTTTGGTCACCTGCCCATATATCTCCTTATGTGGCTCAGTGTCAATTTTTGTTCAATAATCGCTCCTGTGAAGCACCTTGTGACATTTTGCTACGTTAAAGGTGCTATATAAATACAAGTTGTTGTTGTTGAGGATACTTCATACCAACTCACTTGTAAATCTCCTCAGCTTTTTCCTTGACCTTTGACTGTTCTCCATACTTCAAGTCTTCACAAGCTTCCCAGAAAGCCAAGTTCTCCCCTAAAATGTAAAACCTTGTCATTTAACATTCGCCAAACTGCAGCATCATGGATGTAATAACAGGATGGCAAGGTATAGTTCAGAAGATATTTTCAAGTATTAAATTCTCTTGTATCCTGCACTCCTTTTTCATCAATTTTCTCCCCTCTCCTCACCCTCTTCTGAAGCTACAGACCGCTCACTGGGCACAGATTCCTGGGTCAAGTGGCCACTTTTCATAAGCGAGTCGAAGTGCCCCAATTTTAACTCCAGGTGGATTCCCCGCTCAGGCCCAAGTTAAAATTACACTCGGTCTCAATCATGTCATCGGGCCGCTACATGCATGTGTAAAGAAGGACCCTGTTGGCTCCGGGCGCGTGTTCTTGCTGCCCGCTCAGGAGAGCAAGGTTAAAATTGCAGATGTTGTGACCACGGAGGCTTTCAGACAGGTAAGAGCCAGGGCGATTTTAACTGCCCACCCGCCAGGTTTCTGCTGAGCGAGTAGGGTTAAAATCGCCCCCTTCAACAGTGTCAGCAAGTTATTCAATCAGGATGAGCATCACAAACGACCTACTTGAGGTCGACACCCACACTTCCAGCAGAAGCTGCTGGGTTAGTGATCAGGAGCAGGAACCCTGGCCAATATCCCCCCTTCTCTAACCTAGACCAATTGTATCACTGCCTTGTCTGAAAACAGCGAATCCACCAGGGACCATGGATCAAATCTGGGATCTTCCTGGAGCGTGCGGCTCAGCCACTCAAGATTTAACCAACTGAGCTGAGCGGGGAGACTCACCCCCTTCTGTTTTCTGGATTTCCTGGCCTGTGGTATATCTCGGGGCCCCACCGTGTGTTTATAAATGATGGAGCTCCCACTGAGGCCACAGACTCCGGGAGGGAGAGCAGTGGAGGTCCCTGGCGGGCTCTCTCTCTCTCTCTCTCGGTAAGTGCTCGGATCACGGCTGGTGTATTATCAGGGCCAGAGTGTTTGTGTTTCTGTTTGTTGCTTTTAGAAACTTTGTGTGAAAAACGCAATAATGGACAGGGCAAGAAATATTGCTGCAATATTCCTGCAACATAAGAGGAATACAACACGTTAAACCTGCCTCTGATGCTATTCTGTGCACAATTCCGCCACAACCCCAGACAGCATCTGCAGAATAGCTAGCAATTTCAGGCAGAGTCTTGGTATTACATGGAATTACACAGAAATTACAGCGCCGAAACAGGCCATCTGGTCTATGCCAGCTCCACATGATCCTCCATACTTCATCTCACCCCATCAGCACATCCTTTATTCCTTTCTCCCTCATGTGTTTGTCCAGCTTCCCCTTAAATGTATCGATACTATTCGCTTCAACCACTCCCTGTGGCAGCGAGTTCCACATTCTCACCACTCTCTGGGTGAAGAAGTTCCTTCTGCATTCCTTATTAGATTTATTAGTGACTGTCTTATATTTATGACCCCTAGTTTTGTATTTTTTGCACTCTGTGCTGTCTACTGTATTGACGAAGATTCCAGCGTGGTTTAATTCGTTGCCCTCCCTTAACAACATGAGAAAGCACAGAACAGAAAGAGGCCATTCAGCTGACTCCTGCTGTACAACCTGCTCTGCCACAGTCTCCAACCCTGCCTCCCTCCCCAAGACAAGTCTCCAAGCCTGCCCCCCTCCCCAAGACAAGTCTCCAAGCCTGCCCCCCTCCCCAAGACAAGTCTCCAAGCCTGCCCCCCTCCCCAAGACAAGTCTCCAAGCCTGCCCCCCTCCCCAAGACAAGTCTCCAAGCCTGCCCCCCTCCCCAAGACAAGTCTCCAAGCCTGCCCCCCTCCCCAAGACAAGTCTCCAAGCCTGCCCCCCTCCCCAAGACAAGTCTCCAAGCCTGCCCCCCTCCCCAAGACAAGTCTCCAAGCCTGCCCCCCTCCCCAAGACAAGTCTCCAAGCCTGCCCCCCTCCCCAAGACAAGTCTCCAAGCCTGCCCCCCTCCCCAAGACAAGTCTCCAAGCCTGCCCCCCTCCCCAAGACAAGTCTCCAACCCTGCCCCCCTCCCCAAGACAAGTCTCCAAGCCTGCCCCCCTCCCCAAGACAAGTCTCCAAGCCTGCCCCCTCCCCAAGACAAGTCTCCAAGCCTGCCCCCTCCCCAAGACAAGTCTCCAAGCCTGCCCCCCTCCCCAAGACAAGTCTCCAAGCCTGCCCCCCTCCCCAAGACAAGTCTCCAAGCCTGCCCCCCTCCCCAAGACAAGTCTCCAAGCCTGCCCCCTCCCCAAGACAAGTCTCCAAGCCTGCCCCCTCCCCAAGACAAGTCTCCAAGCCTGCCCCCCTCCCCAAGACAAGTCTCCAAGCCTGCCCCCCTCCCCAAGACAAGTCTCCAAGCCTGCCCCCCTCCCCAAGACAAGTCTCCAAGCCTGCCCCCCTCCCCAAGACAAGTCTCCAACCCTGCCCCCCTCCCCAAGACAAGTCTCCAACCCTGCCCCCTCCCCAAGACAAGTCTCCAACCCTGCCTCCCTCCCCAAGACAAGTCTCCAACCCTGCCTCCCTCCCCAAGACAAGTCTCCAAGCCTGCCCCCCTCCCCAAGACAAGTCTCCAAGCCTGCCCCCCTCCCCAAGACAAGTCTCCAACCCTGCCCCCCTCCCCAAGACAAGTCTCCAACCCTGCCTCCCTCCCCAAGACAAGTCTCCAACCCTGCCCCCCTCCCCAAGACAAGTCTCCAACCCTGCCTCCCTCCCCAAGACAAGTCTCCAACCCTGCCCCCCTCCCCAAGACAAGTCTCCAACCTTGCCCCCCTCCCCAAGACAAGTCTCCAGCCCTGCCCCCCTCCCCAAAACAAGTCTCCAACCCTGCCCCCCTCCCCAAGACAAGTCTCCAACCCTGCCCCCCTCCCCAAGACAAGTCTCCAACCCTGCCCCCCTCCCCAAGACAAGTCTCCAACCCTGCCCCCCTCCCCAAGACAAGTCTCCAACCCTGCCCCCCTCCCCAAGACAAGTCTCCAACCTTGCCCCCCTCCCCAAGACAAGTCTCCAACCCTGCCCCCCTCCCCAAGACAAGTCTCCAACCTTGCCCCCCCTCCCCAAGACAAGTCTCCAACCCTGCCCCCCTCCCCAAGACAAGTCTCCAACCCTGCCCCCCTCCCCAAGACAAGTCTCCAACCTTGCCCCCCCTCCCCAAGACAAGTCTCCAACCCTGCCCCCCCTCCCCAAGACAAGTCTCCAACCCTGCCCCCCTCCCCAAGACAAGTCTCCAACCTTGCCCCCCCTCCCCAAGACAAGTCTCCAACCTTGCCCCCCCTCCCCAAGACAAGTCTCCAACCCTGCCCCCCTCCCCAAGACAAGTCTCCAACCTTGCCCCCCTCCCCAAGACAAGGCCCCAATGGACAGATCCCCCAAATAAATCAGCCAGAATGCCTGTTGAGCCTTGCATTCTGCAGCATCCATCCCTCAGCCCATAGCCCATAGCCCCAGAGGCTCCAGGAACCATCACGTTTCTTTAGCTAGATCTGAACCGGTCCTTACAAACCGCGCTCGCACATACCGCTGAATTCCTTCCTGAGGAAGAGCTCGAAGTCCTGGCGGCCTCTGGGATCCCTCATCAGCTCAGTGAAGCTGAAGGTCCAGCGCTCGACTCGCAGCTTCGTTGGGCTGTCCACTCTGCAGCCGTCCCCAGAGAAACAAAAAAGTAATTAGACAGCACGGGGAGCACTTCACCACTGAGCCGGAAGCACAACCCTTTTAACAGGGAAATAAGTTACATTGCCATTCTGCAATCCAAAAAAAGAGGAACCATCATGTTCCAGCGCCTTTATAAAAGGATGAATCACAGCCTGAGCACTTACATCGGAGTGTTGAGTTCCCAAAACGTTGTGTCATCTGTGAGCCAAGGATTGCTAGGGAGGCATCCCGACATTATAGGGTCGTGGGTAAAATACTGCTCACAGTATTTTACAATCCTGAAGGAAGGGGTAACAATCATAGTATTAATGTGCGGTGCGATACAATAAACACTGAAGTTATTGTGAGAGGGAAACAGAAGAAGCCATTATTATTTCCGTTCAAATGCACAGTCAAATGTGTATAAAATATACCTATATTAAAAATCATACATGTGTGCACTTCCTGTTGTCACGTTTTGTGTCGATTTTTCACATTATAAATTTCTCCGTCCACATTTGTAATGGGAAATGCCTATGTAAACGGTCACACTGTAGGCACACTGTCCCACCAGTGGTGGTGCTGTAGCACCTAAGTTTTGCATCTCGCAGCTCCTCCGTCGGTACTGCAGAGAAACTCCCGTACTCCAAGCCAACTCTAATTCTCTGCTTCCCAAATTACAGTCAGTTTTGCTATTTAACTATAAAGAAAATCAAAGTAGATTATATAGAAATATAAGGGAAGAATGTATGAATTTAAAATGAGGACTGAATTACATGTTTGCACCCTGGTCCAATTATTTCCTCCCCTCTAACACCACTTCACTTAAAAAGAGTACACTTGGTCTTGTGTGCTACACCATGAGAAGTCGACTAATATATTAAAATCATCTGTAGAGCACGCATGTCCTGTCCACATACCCTACTTCCTGCTATCAATATTTTTGTCACACATTTCTGTCAACATTCACTACTCAAATTTTCCATTCAAATTTGCTATGTCAACCGTCATGTTGCAGTTGAGAGTCCTGGCCACTAGTTGGCCCCATGAATCCAGTTTCTAAAATCTGTTGCCCAATTCTGTCGCCATTTTGTATATAGAAAAAAAAACTTATATTCATCAAATGACCATAGGCAACGCCATTGGCAATTTACCATATAAAAAGTGGTCTCTGACACATTCAAACGCTTTTAGCAGCAGTGTGTACAGAATGATATCTTTATACATGCCTGGATGCAAATAGGAAAGTCAATGAAGAGGTGTTTGACTCAGTGTAGGTGCAGCGTTCATATACGTAGTATAAGTTGTTCTTGCTTGTTACACCATACTAACTCACCGAAGGGATATGGAACAGCGTGGTTACAAGTGGTTAGAACTATTTGCTCGCACGGAGGGCAAAGGCCGACACAGACTGGATGGGCCGAAAGGCCTGTTTCCGTGTTGTAAGTTCCATGTATTTCTATGTATGACTGAAAGGGATAGTGTGGCACTGGGCAGTGTTGTGGGAAGGTTCTGTACCAGGAACAGGCTGTGCCTTAGAAACTGTCGCGATGGGAATTGGGGAGGAATATGTGTGTCTGCAATCTACTTCATTCAAATATTTCCTTGGCCATTTCTACACTTAGAATTTTGTTTTATATTACTTAAAATTCACATGCAGGCATGGGGTAAGGTGATACCCTGCACCCAAGTGTTGAAAACTGAATAATTTTTAAAAAATTCATTCCTGGGATGTGGGCGTCGCTGGCAAGGCCAGCATTTATTGCCCATCCCTAGTTACCCTTGAGAAGGTGGCAGTGAGCCGCCTTCTTGAACCGCTGCAGTCCGTGTGGTGAAGGTGCTCCCACAGTGCTGTTAGGGAGGGAGTTCCAGGATTTTGACCCAGCGACGATGAAGGAACGGCCGATATATTTCCAAGTGAGGATGGTGTGTGACTTGGAGGGGAACTTGGAGGTGGTGGTGTTCTTGTTTCTGAATGAAACAGACAACCCACAGCAGTACGTTCCGCATGACCTACCCTCCCAGTGAGACAGAAGACTTCACCCTGGACTTCACGAGAGCCTGTTGATAGTAGAGAATCTAATACAATCAGAGAAAAATACACAGTTAAACACGGGGCATGTGTGAACGTGAGCACTCAGATCATTTGTACAGTAAAGTAAATGTTCAAGAGTTTCTTTTGTAATTCTACAGATATTGGAAATTTGGTCAAATCAATTATTGAGGCTGATTTTCCAAACCAGATGTTTCAAAAGCTGCGACACTGAAATAGATTTTCAGCTTTAAAAAAACTGAGCACAAAGTTTATTAATAATTTGTATAAATTAAAAAAGGTGTTTAAAAATGGGTGTTATTCTAAATTTCTCTTTGGATTAAATGAAAATTCTGAACTCAGCAATTCATTCTACACAAAATCAAAACAGATAAAGTGATAGATCCATCAGTGAAATAAAAACCACTGCATTTACCTCTCTTCTGTAATAATCATACATCTTTTTCTGTTGGGAAAAAGAATAGCAAAGTATTTCATTAATAATAATTTAGAAACTGAAACTTTACATGTCGTCTATGTAATGGGTACGATAGAGTTCACATTTAGGCTGCAGCCAGCTCTGATTGCTGGGGTAATGATAGTTGTGAATGTTTCTTAAATTTTAACCTGTCTGTATTAAAGCCTGAGTGAGCATTTGTAATACTGACTGTTTAGTTTGAATTAAAGGCAGTAGTGGATGGAGAACTTCCATCTCTGATCTTCAGAAATCATGGAGACAAAGTGATAGTGTGAGTTTAAGTGAGTGCTTCTAGTGTTAGGTAGGGGCATGCAGCAGGCAGCTATGAAGGGAAAGCAACTGGCATTATTAAAATATTAACAAAAGCAATGCCAAATTTTGAATAAACTTCATGATCACTAGGAACAAGTTCTTAAAAAAATGAAAAAATACAATGGCCCAGAACTTGCTGAATGGTGTGTGAACGACGCAAGCTGTTATTAATGTGCAAATCGGCCAACTTGTGGGGAGGAAGAGACTCCCCGTGAATTGAGAATTGCCACTGGTTGCTGGCCAATTTGTACCGCTTCACCGTTAGCTTTGCAAAACAACATTTCGCGTTTAACCTCAGTGATTTTCATGAAGTTGCTGCATCTGCACATTGATTGCCTATTAAACAGTCTAAGTACCCTTTTAATGACATAATTGTTAATGACTGCCAATCAACCTCTCTGGCCCAGAAAATGAACAATTAAAAATTTTCATTCCTTCAGGTAGTGAATTGTTGTTTGAGATTTGTTTTTAATGTTTTCCTTTTTTCCCCCCCTCTCTCTTAATGCAATCTTTCTTTTCCTGTTTATTTCTGTTCCTGTACCTGATTTGATATTGAATTCACCCACTTTAATTAACCCTCCTTCTCTGTCCTTTGTTTATTTTTCAATCCTTTAATCTCATTGGTTAATGAGATACCATGTTAGTGCCATCGCTCACCAAGGTCCCAGATGCCCTGTTGCCCTCGCCGCCCCTTAAACATGCACGAACAAGTCTAACTAACGGGGCACGCCACCAGATGCCCCGCGCCAGCAAAATCTGGGCCAATATTTTATTTCCACAACAGAAACTCCGCACAGCGCAACCGCACGGAGCAATTTCCGTCTGCGTTTTACGCCAGTGTTTGAACTAATCGTATAACGAGACTTTCCACAATCGTAAGGGGAGTGGGGAGGTGGCATCAATTGAGGCTTAAAGTTCGGCGTAAAGATGCCGTTTCTACCTAAGTTACGGCGCGGCACAGGGGGAAAATCGCCCAGGAAATTCGCCCCCAAGTGTTTCCTGCGCCACCTTGTGGTGAGATTAAGGACAAGCAAGGAAAATAGCGCTCACCACAGGAGGGCGCTGCACATTCCGACACAGCAGACAAAGGGGTTCAGCCGAGATGTTGCTTTGATTTGCAAACAAAACAGGGTTTTGTACACAATGTTGTGTCTGGAAAGAACCCTTCTTTTGGAAAATTTATCAGATTTAAGTTCACGGGGGAAAAAAAATCAAACCCTGATACACATTATCATTTGAAAAATCTTCGCCAAAAAGCAACTCACAAACGCTCACGCCTTCAAACCACTTAACGAGTTGAGTCTTGGCGTTAAAGCCGAGTCATTTGAGAGCAGCTGACAATTATTTTAATCAGTGGTTCCTAATTAAAGAGTGGGGAGGGGACAAAAAAAACTGGGAAAAGACTGATCGGGTTCCAAGAAAATCCGTTCATGCAGCTGAAGGTTGTGTTCGAGAGAGTCAGACAGAGCTGGCGAACAGCAAGTCGTCACAAATAACCCTGCTGCCTCTGGTCTGTGGCAAACTCCCAATCTGTATTATACCGCACAGAATAACTACAGCGACATTTTCAAAGTTTTAAGAAAAATAAAAGGATATGGAAATGTGGGAACTCGCGAGCAAAACTGGGGGAGTGGGTTGAGGCTATTCATAGAGGGAGAAATCAGAAAAGTTATCAGTCGTAGTTTCCAGGGGATAGCAAAATGAAAACGCTGGAAAAACTCAGCAGGCCAGGCAACATCCGTGGAGAGAGATACAGAGTCAATTCTATTTCTCTCTCCACGGATGTTGCCTGGCCTGCTGAGTTTTTCCAGCGTTTTCTGTTGTTATTTTGTAGTTTCCAGGGGTTCTGATTCAAATTCCGCTCCTTCTATTTATAGATTTGTATCGCACATCTCTCCCCCTTGATTTGACACCAGGTTATCTCCTTTCCACCCTGAAGGTGTTGATTTCTTGCTGGGGTGGCTCCAACGGCCTGGTACCGAGGGCAGGTGTCAGCGGCTGTTCAGCAATGTGGAGCATCACACAGGCCCAATCCTGTCTGCACCTGTGCACTTTCCACTGGGGGTGGAGGGGGTGTCAGTAATCGGGGGAGGGAGAGGGAGGGTCAGTGGGGAGGGAGGGGCAGAGATGGGGGGAGGAGGGGGCAGTGATGGGGGGAGGGGGCAGTGATTGGGGGGAGGGAGCAGTGATGGGGGAGGGGCAGTGATGGGGAGGGGGCAGTGATGGGAGGAGGGGGCAGTGATGGGAGGAGGGGGCAGTGATGGGGGGAGGGGCAGTGATGGGGGGAAGGGGGCAGTGATGGGGGGAAGGGGGCAGTGATGGGGGGAAGGGGGCAGTGATGGGGGGAAGGGGGCAGTGATGGGGGAGGGGGCAGTGATGGGGAGGGGGCAGTGATGGGGAGGGGGCAGAGGGGGCAGTGATGGGGCAGAGGGGGCAGTGATGGGGCAGAGGGGGCAGTGATGGGGGGAGGGGGCAGTGATGGGGGTCCTGGTTTTCCTGGGTACAGCTGGCCTGACACGGGCAGTACTTGGGGCAGCACAATTTGACATTAGGGGGCCTCGAGCTTTGTTGGGCCAAATGGCCCTTTCTTGCCCCTGACTTTTGTTATGTTGATCCCCTGGATTTAGGATTTGAATTCCAGCTGGAGTGATGGGATGAGCACCCTAGCTCTCCACTCACTGTAAACCTCAACACAATGTTAGCAGAGTTGCGCTGTAACAAGTAGGCAATCTCACCTCACTCAGAACGCTATGAAACAGAATTACAGGCACCTACGAGTGAGAGACCCGGCGATGTTAGAGGCGCCGACTTGCGCAAAACCCTGAGGCAGCGGTTGATTTTGCTACAACCCCAGTAAGATCAAACCAAGAGCAATCTGAGCTCTTTGTGGTTAGAATGTGGAACTCGCTACCACAGAGAATAGTTGAGGCGACCAACATGGATGTATTGAAGGGCAAGCTAGAGAAAGAAGTAGCAGTTTATGCTGGTGGGGTTCGATGAAGGCGGAGTGGGAGGAGGTTCATGTGGAGCACAAACACCGGCATGGATCAGTTAGACCAGTTGAGCCTGTTTCTGTGCTGGACACTCGATGTAATTCCATGTAGCCATGCCTAAGGTTGTGTGTGTGCCTCCCTACCTAGCACAGCCGTGGAAGCACCATCACCACAAGGACTGGCACGATTCGAGGAGAAGGCTCACCACCGCCTTCTCGAGGGCAATTGGGGGATGGGCAATAAATACCAGCCTCGCCAGCGCCGCCCACACCCCAGGAACAAGTGATAAATGAAGGTTTCCTTTTCTATTATTAGCACAGCCTGGCAAATGGAAATGTCACATTCTTCTGCTGAAATACAGTGCAGTGTAGACCGGCCCAATTATTACATAGAAACATAGAAGATAGGAGCAGGAGTAGGCCATTCGGCCCCTCGAGCCTGCTCCACCATTCAATGAGATCATGGCTGATCATCCAAATTCAGTACCTGGTCCCTGCCTTCTCCCCATATCCCTTGATCCCTTTAGCCTTAAGAAATATATCCAACTCCTTCTTGAATATAATTAATGAATTGACCTCCACTGCCTTCTGTGGTAGAGAATTCCACAGGTTCACCACTCTCTGGGTGAAGAAATTCCTCCTCATCTCTGTCCTAAATGGCTTACCCCTTATCCTTAGACTGTGACCCCTGGTTCTGGACTCCCCAGCCATCGGGAACATCCTTCCTGCATCTAGTCTGTCTAGTCCTGTTAGAATTTTATAAGTTTCAATGAGATCCCCTCTCATTCTTCTAAACTCCAGCGAGTATAAGCCCAATCGACCCAATCTCTTCTCATATGTCATTCCTGCAATCCCAGGTATCAGCCTGGTGAATCTTCGCTGCACTCCTTCCATGGCAAGAACATCCTTCCTCAGATAAGGCGACCAAAACTGCACACAATACTCAAGATGTGGTTTCACCAAGGCCCTGTACAACTGCAGCAAGACATCCTTGTTCCTGTACTCAATCCCTCTCGCTACGAAGGCCAACATACCATTTGCCTTCTTAACCGCCTGCTGCACCTGCATGTTTACCTTCAGCGAGTGGTGCACAAGGACACCCAGGTCTTGTTGCACTTCCCCTTCTCCCAATCTATTGCCATTCAGATAATAATCTGCCTTCCTGTTTTTGCCACCAAAGTGGATAACCTTGCATTTATCCACCTTATACTGCATCTGCCCAATCACCCAACCTGTCCAAATCATACTGGAGTTTCTCGGCATCCTCCTCACAGCACACACGCCCACCCAGCTTTGTGTCATCTGCAAACTTGGAGATATTACATCTAGTTCCCTCGTCTAGATCATTAATATATATTGCAGCTGGTCGGGGAGTGTTTAATGCTGTTGTTGGGAAACCAGAGGTACAGATTACTTTCTTTCTCCAGTAATGCTTAAGAGAACACAAAAAACTCCAAGTGAGCACATTTCAGTAACTGCACAGTCTTCAAATCTTCTGCTTTATAACATTCATAAGAACATAAGAATTAGGAGCAGGAGTCGGCCATTTGGCCCCTCGAGCCTGTTCCGCCATTCAATAAGATCATGGCTGATCTTCGACCTCAACTTCATCTTCCTGCACTATCCCCATATCCCTCGATTCCCTTAATATCCAAAAATCTATTGATCTCTGTCTTGAATATACTCAACGACTGAGCCTCCACAGCCCTCTGGGGTAGAGAATTCCAAAGATTCACCACCCTCGGAGTGAAGAAATTCCTCCTCATCTCAGTCCTGAATGGCCGACCCCTTATTCTGAGACTGTGACCCCTGGAGTTCAACGCGATAGCTTCACAGGTAAACAGTCACCGAGTACGAAAGCTGCACAGCAACATCCTGTACGCAAAGGAATAAATGAAACACCAACTGCTTGGTAACCGGTTTAACTATCTGAGCACAAGGAACAGGAAAAGCCCATTGGTTCCAACGAGCCCCCTCCTGACTGATCTCACCCCC
The DNA here is from genome assembly GCF_052327205.1 of Somniosus microcephalus. Taxonomy (NCBI): domain Eukaryota; kingdom Metazoa; phylum Chordata; class Chondrichthyes; order Squaliformes; family Somniosidae; genus Somniosus; species Somniosus microcephalus. The sequence goes on along the minus strand of NC_141007.1, from coordinate 69,700,728 downwards.
ACCAACCCGTCAATTCCCCCTCTCTCTCCAGAAACACATCGAGTTGCCTCGTGGACCCATTCACACTGTTTCAATGGGTTTCCCGGTTAACTGATTCCACAATTCTCCTTCCCTCTGGGTGAACAAATGTTCTGCCTGATTTCCCCAACTTATTCCTAACTTCCATGGGGTACATTTTTCTGTCTGAGTAAAGTTAAAGATTTTTTTTAAAACTTAACACCAACCCCCCAACCAACTTTAATAAAATATGTTTCTTTAAATTTTCTACAGACAGTAAGACATGTCCCAAATTCCATGGGAACCAGTGGACACTCGGCCTGGAGAAACCTGCTCGATTCTCTCAAACTTGGAAACTACAATTAGGATGCTCTTTTCCCACATGCTCTTTCCCTGTTTTATTGTGTGAAACACCTCAGCACAATTATGATAAATGAGAGCTAAAATCTATAGGAACAAGAGGATGGATCGAGGGTGGGGCTGGAGATAGGGATAGGGATAGGGACAGAGATAGAGATAGGGATAAGGGATGGGGATATGGATAGAGATGGGGCCAGACAGGGATAGAGACAGAGATAGGGATAGTGATAAGGTAGGGGATAGGAACAGCGAGAGACAGAGACAGGAATAGGGACAGAGACAGAGAGAGTAATAGGGACAGAGAGACATGGACAGAGATAGAGAGAGACAGAGACATGGACAGAGATAGAGGGAGACAGAGACAGGTATAGGGACAGAGAGAGACAGAGAGAGACAGAGAGTAATACGGACAGAGAGAGACAGAGATAGAGGGAGACAGAGACAGGTATAGGAACAGAGAGAGACAGAGACAGGAATAGGGACAGAGACAGAGAGAGTAATAGGGACAGAGAGACACAGAGACATGGACAGAGATAGAGAGAGACAGAGACATGGACAGAGATAGAGGGAGACAGAGACATGGACAGAGATAGAGGGAGACAGAGACAGGTATAGGGACAGAGAGAGACAGAGAGAGACAGAGAGTAATACGGACAGAGAGAGACAGAGATAGAGGGAGACAGAGACAGGTATAGGAACAGAGAGAGACAGAGACAGGAATAGGGACAGAGACAGAGAGAGTAATAGGGACAGAGAGAGACAGAGACATGGACAGAGATAGAGGGAGACAGAGACAGGTATAGGGACAGAGAGAGACAGGTATAGGGACAGAGAGAGACAGAGACAGGGACAGAGATAGAGGGAGACAGAGACAGGTATAGGGACAGACAGAGACAGGTATAGGGACAGAGAGAGACAGAGACAGGGACAGAGATAGAGGGAGACAGAGACAGGTATAGGGACAGAGAGAGACAGAGAGAGGAATAGGGAGAGAGACAGAGACATGGACAGAGAGAGACAGGGATATGGACATGGAAAATTACACAGTGAAATATGCTTCAGTCTTCTGATTTATGAGAGATCCGTGGATTTGGAAACAGTCACAACACACTAATGAACAGGAAGAGTCTGAATAGAAACAAAAAGAGAAAAAATGAATAGATTTAATGGATAAACTTTGCTATTTGTTACACCTTATAACATCATTACACAGAATGTTATGTGCCTGAACATCAGAGCACTGGCACTGTTGTGAATGGGATGATTTCCTGATCAAGCTCCCAGTGAAGAGCGTCACCCACAGGGAGCACCGATCAGGACATCACGGAAACGCAGTGCCCGATTTCTCATCCATTTAATTCAAATCACCAAGTCCCCACCCTGTGGCAGCCCTCCTCACTGGGAAATTAGCCCCTCCGCTTTTCAAAAGTCAGTTTTGCTGTTTCAAGTCACTAGTTTCACCTTTTGTTAAAACAGCCGCAGAAACACCAGCGCTTTGTGCAAAATCTCCGGTTCACAAAATTGTGAAATTGCAGAAAGGCAGATCATTAAAATCTCTCTCTCAATTGTGCGTTAAATATATCGCTGTAAATGGAGTTCAGAGGTGAAGGGTTTAAAACGATGGAGAGGGTGGGTGACACAGACCGGCGATGTCTGAACACAAGACCTTAGTAACGCCAACATTCGCATGGTGCTAAAGCTGTCTTTAGATCGCACGAGAGCTGGTGGGTACAACAACTTGCATTTATATAACGCCTTTAACATAGTGAAACGTCCCAAGGAGCGTATCAGATTAAGAACTGACACCAGCCAAAGGAGGAGACATTAGGACAGGTGACAGAGAGAGGGGGAGGGAGGGAGAGAGAGAGAGAGAGAAAGAGAGAGAGGTGGAGAGAGAGAGAGAGAGAGAGAGATGAGAGAGAGAGAGAGAGAGAGAGGTGGAGAGAGAGAGGTGGAGAGAGAGAGAGAGAGAGAGAGAGAGAGAGAGGGGGAGGGAGGGAGGGAGGGAGGGAGGGAGGGAGGGAGGGAGGGAGGAGAGAGAGAGAGAGAGAGAGAGAGAGAGAGGGGGAGGGAGGGAGGGAGGGAGGGAGGGAGAGAGAGAGAGAGAGAGAGAGAGAGAGAGAGAATGACGACCAAAAACTCCCATACCTACTAGGGGAAGAGAGAAATTGCATAACACTAGCGGCACACTATGTTACAGCTTGCCATAAACAGAGGGACAACCACTAAATATAAGAAAAGAGTATATATAAATTTTATGAAAGTATATATTTATACACTCAGGGAAATATCTGTTTATACACTGTATGGATAGATCTGTATTTTTGTGAACAAACATGAATGTTTTCCGATGCTTTGGCAACATAAGATGTAACTTGTCATGCCAATAAAGCGATTTGAATTGAATTGAATTGAGAGAGAGAGAGAGAGAGAGGAGAGAGAGAGAGAGAGAGAGGTGGAGAGAGAGAGAGAGAGGGGGAGAGAGAGAGAGAGAGAGGGGTGGAGGAGGGAGAGAGAGAGAGAGAGAGAGGTGGAGAGAGAGAGAGGAGAGAGAGAGAGAGAGAGAGGTGGAGAGAGAGAGAGAGAGAGAGAGAGAGGAGGTGGAGAGAGGTGGAGAGAGAGAGGTGGAGAGAGAGAGAGGTGGAGAGAGAGAGAGAGAGAGGTGGAGAGAGAGAGAGAGGTGGTCTACAGCAGAACCTGGATCTGCTGGAGTCATACTGCCAGACTTGGGCCATGACAATAAATTCCCAAAAAACCAAAGTCCTTGTGTTCCAGCAAAGATCCAGACATCAGGGACCCAAATAAATTT